>NW_027363920.1:0-384754 GCF_046119375.1 Phyllobates terribilis
CAATCATTTCTGGACGTTTTTCAATGGCAAAAATCAATGAATATTGTAAATGCACAAACAGTAATTTCTCCGCATTGCAAGGTGCAATTCTGAAAATTTTTTGCTTTTTCCTGCTCTCTTAGCATGATAAAGAAGATTCAAAGAGAGTGAGATGCCAGCTATTCAGTCAGTAGCTTCAAACATTTCTGGTATATGAATAACATGATGTTTTCAATGGCAAAAATCAATGAATATTGTAAATGCACAAACAGTAATTTCTCCGCATTGCAAGGTGCAATTCTGAAATTTTTTGCTTTTTCCTGCTCCTCTTAGCATGATAAATAAGATTCAAAGAGAGTGAGATGCCAGCTCCTTTCATTCAGTCAGTAGCTTCAATCATTTCTGGACGTTTTTCAATGGCAAAAATCAATGAATATTGTAAATGCACAAACAGTAATTTCTCCGCATTGCAAGGTGCAATTCTGAAATTTTTTGCTTTTTCCTGCTCCTCTTAGCATGATAAAGAAGATTCAAAGAGAGTGAGATGCCAGCTCCTTTCATTCAGTCAGTAGCTTCAATCATTTCTGGTTATATGATACGTTTTTCAATGGCAAAAATCAATGAATATTGTAAATGCACAAACAGTAATTTCTCCGCATTGCAAGGTGCAATTCTGAAATTTTTTGCTTTTTCCTGCTCCACTTAGCATGATAAAGAAGATTCAAAGAGAGTGAGATGCCAGCTCCTTTCATTCAGTCAGTAGCTTCAATCATTTCTGGACGTTTTTCAATGGCAAAAATCAATGAATATTGTAAATGCACAAACAGTAATTTCTCCGCATTGCAAGGTGCAATTCTGAAATTTTTTGCTTTTTCCTGCTCCTCTTAGCATGATAAAGAAGATTCAAAGAGAGTGAGATGCCAGCTCCTTTCATTCAGTCAGTAGCTTCAATCATTTCTGGAATGAAACAGTTTTTCAATGGCAAAAATCAATGAATATTGTAAATGCACAAACAGTAATTTCTCCGCATTGCAAGGTGCAATTCTGAAATTTTTTGCTTTTTCCTGCTCCTCTTAGCATGATAAAGAAGATTCAAAGAGAGTGAGATGCCAGCTCCTTTCATTCAGTCAGTAGCTTCAATCATTTCTGGACGTTTTTCAATGGCAAAAATCAATGAATATTGTAAATGCACAAACAGTAATTTCTCCGCATTGCAAGGTGCAATTCTGAAATTTTTTGCTTTTTCTGCTCCTCTTAGCATGATAAAGAAGATTCAAAGAGAGTGAGATGCCAGCTTCTTTCATTCAGTCAGTAGCTTCAAACATTTCTGGTATATGAATAACATGATGTTTTTCAATGGCAAAAATCAATGAATATTGTAAATGCACAAACAGTAATTTCTCCGCATTGCAAGGTGCAATTCTGAAATTTTTTGCTTTTTCCTGCTCCTCTTAGCATGATAAAGAAGATTCAAAGAGAGTGAGATGCCAGCTCCTTTCATTCAGTCAGTAGCTTCAATCATTTCTGGACGTTTTTCAATGGCAAAAATCAATGAATATTGTAAATGCACAAACAGTAATTTCTCCGCATTGCAAGGTGCAATTCTGAAATTTTTTGCTTTTTCCTGCTCCTCTTAGCATGATAAAGAAGATTCAAAGAGAGTGAGATGCCAGCTCCTTTCATTCAGTCAGTAGCTTCAATCATTTCTGGTATAATAACTCTGGACGTTTTTCAATGGCAAAAATCAATGAATATTGTAAATGCACAAACAGTAATTTCTCCGCATTGCAAGGTGCAATTCTGAAATTTTTTGCTTTTTCCTGCTCCTCTTAGCATGATAAAGAAGATTCAAAGAGAGTGAGATGCCAGCTCCTTTCATTCAGTCAGTAGCTTCAATCATTTCTGGACGTTTTTCAATTGACAAAAATCAATGAATATTGTAAATGCACAAACAGTAATTTCTCCGCATTGCAAGGTGCAATTCTGAAATTTTTTGCTTTTTCCTGCTCCTCTTAGCATGATAAAGAAGATTCAAAGAGAGTGAGATGCCAGCTCCTTTCATTCAGTCAGTAGCTTCAATCATTTCTGGACGTTTTTCAATGGCAAAAATCAATGAATATTGTAAATGCACAAACAGTAATTTCTCCGCATTGCAAGGTGCAATTCTGAAATTTTTTGCTTTTTCCTGCTCCTCTTAGCATGATAAAGAAGATTCAAAGAGAGTGAGATGCCAGCTCCTTTCATTCGGTCAGTAGCTTCAAACATTTCTGGTATATGAATAACATGATGTTTTTCAATGGCAAAAATCAATGAATATTGTAAATGCACAAACAGTAATTTCTCCACATTGCAAGGTGCAATTCTGAAATTTTTTGCTTTTTCCTGCTCCTCTTAGCATGATAAAGAAGATTCAAAGAGAGTGAGATGCCAGCTCCTTTCATTCAGTCAGTAGCTTCAATCATTTCTGGACGTTTTTCAATGGCAAAAATCAATGAATATTGTAAATGCACAAACAGTAATTTCTCCGCATTGCAAGGTGCAATTCTGAAATTTTTTGCTTTTTCCTGCTCCTCTTAGCATGAAAAAGAAGATTCAAAGAGAGTGAGATGCCAGCTCCTTTCATTCAGTCAGTAGCTTCAATCATTTCTGGACGTTTTTCAATGGCAAAAATCAATGAATATTGTAAATGCACAAACAGTAATTTCTCCGCATTGCAAGGTGCAATTCTGAAATTTTTTGCTTTTTCCTGCTCCTCTTAGCATGATAAAGAAGATTCAAAGAGAGTGAGATGCCAGCTCCTTTCATTCAGTCAGTAGCTTCAATCATTTCTGGACGTTTTTCAATGGCAAAAATCAATGAATATTGTAAATGCACAAACAGTAATTTCTCCGCATTGCAAGGTGCAATTCTGAAATTTTTTGCTTTTTCCTGCTCCTCTTAGCATGATAAAGAAGATTCAAAGAGAGTGAGATGCCAGCTCCTTTCATTCAGTCAGTAGCTTCAATCATTTCTGGACGTTTTTCAATGGCAAAAATCAATGAATATTGTAAATGCACAAACAGTAATTTCTCCGCATTGCAAGGTGCAATTCTGAAATTTTTTGCTTTTTCCTGCTCCTCTTAGCATGATAAAGAAGATTCAAAGAGAGTGAGATGCCAGCTCCTTTCATTCAGTCAGTAGCTTCAATCATTTCTGGACGTTTTTCAATGGCAAAAATCAATGAATATTGTAAATGCACAAGCAGTAATTTCTCCGCATTGCAAGGTGCAATTCTGAAATTTTTTGCTTTTTCCTGCTCCTCTTAGCATGATAAAGAAGATTCAAAGAGAGTGAGATGCCAGCTCCTTTCATTCAGTCAGTAGCTTCAATCATTTCTGGACGTTTTTCAATGGCAAAAATCAATGAATATTGTAAATGCACAAACAGTAATTTCTCCGCATTGCAAGGTGCAATTCTGAAATTTTTTGCTTTTTCCTGCTCCTCTTAGCATGATAAAGAAGATTCAAAGAGAGTGAGATGCCAGCTTCTTTCATTCAGTCAGTAGCTTCAAACATTTCTGGTATATGAATAACATGATGTTTTTCAATGGCAAAAATCAATGAATATTGTAAATGCACAAACAGTAATTTCTCCGCATTGCAAGGTGCAATTCTGAAATTTTTTGCTTTTTCCTGCTCCTCTTAGCATGATAAAGAAGATTCAAAGAGAGTGAGATGCCAGCTCCTTTCATTCAGTCAGTAGCTTCAATCATTTCTGGACGTTTTTCAATGGCAAAAATCAATGAATATTGTAAATGCACAAACAGTAATTTCTCCGCATTGCAAGGTGCAATTCTGAAATTTTTTGCTTTTTCCTGCTCCTCTTAGCATGATAAAGAAGATTCAAAGAGAGTGAGATGCCAGCTCCTTTCATTCAGTCAGTAGCTTCAAACATTTCTGGTATATGAATAACATGATGTTTTTCAATGGCAAAAATCAATGAATATTGTAAATGCACAAACAGTAATTTCTCCGCATTGCAAGGTGCAATTCTGAAATTTTTTGCTTTTTCCTGCTCCTCTTAGCATGATAAAGAAGATTCAAAGAGAGTGAGATGCCAGCTCCTTTCATTCAGTCAGTAGCTTCAATCATTTCTGGACGTTTTTCAATTGACAAAAATCAATGAATATTGTAAATGCACAAACAGTAATTTCTCCGCATTGCAAGGTGCAATTCTGAAATTTTTTGCTTTTTCCTGCTCCTCTTAGCATGATAAAGAAGATTCAAAGAGAGTGAGATGCCAGCTCCTTTCATTCAGTCAGTAGCTTCAATCATTTCTGGACGTTTTTCAATGGCTAAAATCAATGAATATTGTAAATGCACAAACAGTAATTTCTCCGCATTGCAAGGTGCAATTCTGAAATTTTTTGCTTTTTCCTGCTCCTCTTAGCATGATAAAGAAGATTCAAAGAGAGTGAGATGCCAGCTCCTTTCATTCGGTCAGTAGCTTCAAACATTTCTGGTATATGAATAACATGATGTTTTTCAATGGCAAAAATCAATGAATATTGTAAATGCACAAACAGTAATTTCTCCACATTGCAAGGTGCAATTCTGAAATTTTTTGCTTTTTCCTGCTCCTCTTAGCATGATAAAGAAGATTCAAAGAGAGTGAGATGCCAGCTCCTTTCATTCAGTCAGTAGCTTCAATCATTTCTGGACGTTTTTCAATGGCAAAAATCAATGAATATTGTAAATGCACAAACAGTAATTTCTCCGCATTGCAAGGTGCAATTCTGAAATTTTTTGCTTTTTCCTGCTCCTCTTAGCATGAAAAAGAAGATTCAAAGAGAGTGAGATGCCAGCTCCTTTCATTCAGTCAGTAGCTTCAATCATTTCTGGACGTTTTTCAATGGCAAAAATCAATGAATATTGTAAATGCACAAACAGTAATTTCTCCGCATTGCAAGGTGCAATTCTGAAATTTTTTGCTTTTTCCTGCTCCTCTTAGCATGATAAAGAAGATTCAAAGAGAGTGAGATGCCAGCTCCTTTCATTCAGTCAGTAGCTTCAAACATTTCTGGTATATGAATAACATGATGTTTTTCAATGGCAAAAATCAATGAATATTGTAAATGCACAAACAGTAATTTCTCCGCATTGCAAGGTGCAATTCTGAAATTTTTTGCTTTTTCCTGCTCCTCTTAGCATGATAAAGAAGATTCAAAGAGAGTGAGATGCCAGCTCCTTTCATTCAGTCAGTAGCTTCAATCATTTCTGGACGTTTTTCAATGGCAAAAATCAATGAATATTGTAAATGCACAAACAGTAATTTCTCCGCATTGCAAGGTGCAATTCTGAAATTTTTTGCTTTTTCCTGCTCCTCTTAGCATGATAAAGAAGATTCAAAGAGAGTAAGATGCCAGCTCCTTTCATTCAGTCAGTAGCTTCAATCATTTCTGGTATATGAATAACATGATGTTTTTCAATGGCAAAAATCAATGAATATTGTAAATGCATAAACAGTAATTTCTCCGCATTGCAAGGTGCAATTCTGAAATTTTTTGCTTTTTCCTGCTCCTCTTAGCATGATAAAGAAGATTCAAAGAGAGTGAGATGCCAGCTCCTTTCATTCAGTCAGTAGCTTCAATCATTTCTGGACGTTTTTCAATGGCAAAAATCAATGAATATTGTAAATGCACAAACAGTAATTTCTCCGCATTGCAAGGTGCAAGTCTGAAATTTTTTGCTTTTTCCTGCTCCTCTTAGCATGATAAAGAAGATTCAAAGAGAGTGAGATGCCAGCTCCTTTCATTCAGTCAGTAGCTTCAATCATTTCTGGACGTTTTTCAATGGCAAAAATCAATGAATATTGTAAATGCACAAACAGTAATTTCTCCGCATTGCAAGGTGCAATTCTGAAATTTTTTGCTTTTTCCTGCTCCTCTTAGCATGATAAAGAAGATTCAAAGAGAGTGAGATGCCAGCTCCTTTCATTCAGTCAGTAGCTTCAAACATTTCTGGTATATGAATAACATGATGTTTTTCAATGGCAAAAATCAATGAATATTGTAAGAGCACAAACAGTAATTTCTCCGCATTGCAAGGTGCAATTCTGAAATTTTTTGCTTTTTCCTGCTCCTCTTAGCATGATAAAGAAGATTCAAAGAGAGTGAGATGCCAGCTCCTTTCATTCAGTCAGTAGCTTCAAACATTTCTGGTATATGAATAACATGATGTTTTTCAATGGCAAAAATCAATGAATATTGTAAATGCACAAACAGTAATTTCTCCGCATTGCAAGGTGCAATTCTGAAATTTTTTGCTTTTTCCTGCTCCTCTTAGCATGATAAAGAAGATTCAAAGAGAGTGAGATGCCAGCTCCTTTCATTCAGTCAGTAGCTTCAATCATTTCTGGACGTTTTTCAATTGACAAAAATCAATGAATATTGTAAATGCACAAACAGTAATTTCTCCGCATTGCAAGGTGCAATTCTGAAATTTTTTGCTTTTTCCTGCTCCTCTTAGCATGATAAAGAAGATTCAAAGAGAGTGAGATGCCAGCTCCTTTCATTCAGTCAGTAGCTTCAATCATTTCTGGACGTTTTTCAATGGCAAAAATCAATGAATATTGTAAATGCACAAACAGTAATTTCTCCGCATTGCAAGGTGCAATTCTGAAATTTTTTGCTTTTTCCTGCTCCTCTTAGCATGATAAAGAAGATTCAAAGAGAGTGAGATGCCAGCTCCTTTCATTTGGTCAGTAGCTTCAAACATTTCTGGTATATGAATAACATGATGTTTTTCAATGGCAAAAATCAATGAATATTGTAAATGCACAAACAGTAATTTCTCCACATTGCAAGGTGCAATTCTGAAATTTTTTGCTTTTTCCTGCTCCTCTTAGCATGATAAAGAAGATTCAAAGAGAGTGAGATGCCAGCTCCTTTCATTCAGTCAGTAGCTTCAATCATTTCTGGACGTTTTTCAATGGCAAAAATCAATGAATATTGTAAATGCACAAACAGTAATTTCTCCGCATTGCAAGGTGCAATTCTGAAATTTTTTGCTTTTTCCTGCTCCTCTTAGCATGAAAAAGAAGATTCAAAGAGAGTGAGATGCCAGCTCCTTTCATTCAGTCAGTAGCTTCAATCATTTCTGGACGTTTTTCAATGGCAAAAATCAATGAATATTGTAAATGCACAAACAGTAATTTCTCCGCATTGCAAGGTGCAATTCTGAAATTTTTTGCTTTTTCCTGCTCCTCTTAGCATGATAAAGAAGATTCAAAGAGAGTGAGATGCCAGCTCCTTTCATTCAGTCAGTAGCTTCAAACATTTCTGGTATATGAATAACATGATGTTTTTCAATGGCAAAAATCAATGAATATTGTAAATGCACAAACAGTAATTTCTCCGCATTGCAAGGTGCAATTCTGAAATTTTTTGCTTTTTCCTGCTCCTCTTAGCATGATAAAGAAGATTCAAAGAGAGTGAGATGCCAGCTCCTTTCATTCAGTCAGTAGCTTCAATCATTTCTGGACGTTTTTCAATGGCAAAAATCAATGAATATTGTAAATGCACAAACAGTAATTTCTCCGCATTGCAAGGTGCAATTCTGAAATTTTTTGCTTTTTCCTGCTCCTCTTAGCATGATAAAGAAGATTCAAAGAGAGTGAGATGCCAGCTCCTTTCATTCAGTCAGTAGCTTCAATCATTTCTGGACGTTTTTCAATGGCAAAAATCAATGAATATTGTAAATGCACAAACAGTAATTTCTCCGCATTGCAAGGTGCAATTCTGAAATTTTTTGCTTTTTCCTGCTCCTCTTAGCATGATAAAGAAGATTCAAAGAGAGTGAGATGCCAGCTCCTTTCATTCAGTCAGTAGCTTCAATCATTTCTGGACGTTTTTCAATGGCAAAAATCAATGAATATTGTAAATGCACAAACAGTAATTTCTCCGCATTGCAAGGTGCAATTCTGAAATTTTTTGCTTTTTCCTGCTCCTCTTAGCATGATAAAGAAGATTCAAAGAGAGTGAGATGCCAGCTCCTTTCATTCAGTCAGTAGCTTCAATCATTTCTGGACGTTTTTCAATGGCAAAAATCAATGAATATTGTAAATGCACAAACAGTAATTTCTCCGCATTGCAAGGTGCAAGTCTGAAATTTTTTGCTTTTTCCTGCTCCTCTTAGCATGATAAAGAAGATTCAAAGAGAGTGAGATGCCAGCTCCTTTCATTCAGTCAGTAGCTTCAATCATTTCTGGACGTTTTTCAATGGCAAAAATCAATGAATATTGTAAATGCACAAACAGTAATTTCTCCGCATTGCAAGGTGCAATTCTGAAATTTTTTGCTTTTTCCTGCTCCTCTTAGCATGATAAAGAAGATTCAAAGAGAGTGAGATGCCAGCTCCTTTCATTCAGTCAGTAGCTTCAAACATTTCTGGTATATGAATAACATGATGTTTTTCAATGGCAAAAATCAATGAATATTGTAAGAGCACAAACAGTAATTTCTCCGCATTGCAAGGTGCAATTCTGAAATTTTTTGCTTTTTCCTGCTCCTCTTAGCATGATAAAGAAGATTCAAAGAGAGTGAGATGCCAGCTCCTTTCATTCAGTCAGTAGCTTCAATCATTTCTGGACGTTTTTCAATGGCAAAAATCAATGACTATTGTAAACGCACAAACAGTAATTTCTCCGCATTGCAAGGTGCAATTCTGAAATTTTTTGCTTTTTCCTGCTCCTCTTAGCATGATAAAGAAGATTGAAAGAGAGTGAGATGCCAGCTCCTTTCATTCAGTCAGTAGCTTCAATCATTTCTGGTATATGAATAACATGATGTTTTTCAATGGCAAAAATCAATGAATATTGTAAATGCACAAACAGTAATTTCTCCACATTGCAAGGTGCAATTCTGAAATTTTTTGCTTTTTCCTGCTCCTCTTAGCATGATAAAGAAGATTCAAAGAGAGTGAGATGCCAGCTCCTTTCATTCAGTCAGTAGCTTCAATCATTTCTGGACGTTTTTCAATGGCAAAAATCAATGAATATTGTAAATGCACAAACAGTAATTTCTCCGCATTGCAAGGTGCAATTCTGAAATTTTTTGCTTTTTCCTGCTCCTCTTAGCATGATAAAGAAGATTCAAAGAGAGCGAGATGCCAGCTCCTTTCATTCAGTCAGTAGCTTCAATCATTTCTGGTATATGAATAACATGATGTTTTTCAATGGCAAAAATCAATGAATATTGTAAATGCACAAACAGTAATTTCTCCGCATTGCAAGGTGCAATTCTGAAATTTTTTGCTTTTTCCTGCTCCTCTTAGCATGATAAAGAAGATTCAAAGAGAGTGAGATGCCAGCTCCTTTCATTCAGTCAGTAGCTTCAATCATTTCTGGACGTTTTTCAATGGCAAAAATCAATGAATATTGTAAATGCACAAACAGTAATTTCTCCGCATTGCAAGGTGCAATTCTGAAATTTTTTGCTTTTTCCTGCTCCTCTTAGCATGATAAAGAAGATTCAAAGAGAGTGAGATGCCAGCTCCTTTCATTCAGTCAGTAGCTTCAAACATTTCTGGTATATGAATAACATGATGTTTTTCAATGGCAAAAATCAATGAATATTGTAAATGCACAAACAGTAATTTCTCCGCATTGCAAGTTGCAATTCTGAAATTTTTGCTTTTTCCTGCTCCTCTTAGCATGATAAAGAAGATTCAAAGAGAGTGAGATGCCAGCTCCTTTCATTCAGTCAGTAGCTTCAATCATTTCTGGACGTTTTTCAATGGCAAAAATCAATGAATATTGTAAATGCACAAACAGTAATTTCTCCGCATTGCAAGGTGCAATTCTGAAATTTTTTGCTTTTTCCTGCTCCTCTTAGCATGATAAAGAAGATTCAAAGAGAGTGAGATGCCAGCTCCTTTCATTCAGTCAGTAGCTTCAATCATTTCTGGACGTTTTTCAATGGCAAAAATCAATGAATATTGTAAATGCACAAACAGTAATTTCTCCGCATTGCAAGGTGCAATTCTGAAATTTTTTGCTTTTTCCTGCTCCTCTTAGCATGATAAAGAAGATTCAAAGAGAGTGAGATGCCAGCTCCTTTCATTCAGTCAGTAGCTTCAATCATTTCTGGTATATGAATAACATGATGTTTTTCAATGGCAAAAATCAATGAATATTGTAAATGCACAAACAGTAATTTCTCCGCATTGCAAGGTGCAATTCTGAAATTTTTTGCTTTTTCCTGCTCCTCTTAGCATGATAAAGAAGATTCAAAGAGAGTGAGATGCCAGCTCCTTTCATTCAGTCAGTAGCTTCAATCATTTCTGGATGTTTTTCAATGGCGAAAATCAATGAATATTGTAAATGCACAAACAGTAATTTCTCCGCATTGCAAGGTGCAATTCTGAAATTTCTTGCATTTTCCTGCTCCTCTTAGCATGATAAAGAAGATTCAAAGAGAGTGAGATGCCAGCTCCTTTCATTCAGTCAGTAGCTTCAATCATTTCTGGACGTTTTTCAATGGCAAAAATCAATGAATATTGTAAATGCACAAACAGTAATTTCTCCGCATTGCAAGGTGCAATTCTGAAATTTTTTGCTTTTTCCTGCTCCTCTTAGCATGATAAAGAAGATTCAAAGAGAGTGAGATGCCAGCTCCTTTCATTCAGTCAGTAGCTTCAAACATTTCTGGTATATGAATAACATGATGTTTTTCAATGGCAAAAATCAATGAATATTGTAAATGCACAAACAGTAATTTCTCCGCATTGCAAGGTGCAATTCTGAAATTTTTTGCTTTTTCCTGCTCCTCTTAGCATGATAAAGAAGATTCAAAGAGAGTGAGATGCCAGCTCCTTTCATTCAGTCAGTAGCTTCAATCATTTCTGGACGTTTTTCAATGGCAAAAATCAATGAATATTGTAAATGCACAAACAGTAATTTCTCCGCATTGCAAGGTGCAATTCTGAAATTTTTTGCTTTTTCCTGCTCCTCTTAGCATGATAAAGAAGATTCAAAGAGAGTGAGATGCCAGCTTCTTTCATTCAGTCAGTAGCTTCAAACATTTCTGGGATATGAATAACATGATGTTTTTCAATGGCAAAAATTAATGAATATTGTAAATGCACAAACAGTAATTTCTCCGCATTGCAAGGTGCAATTCTGAAATTTTTTGCTTTTTCCTGCTCCTCTTAGCATGATAAAGAAGATTCAAAGAGAGTGAGATGCCAGCTCCTTTCATTCAGTCAGTAGCTTAAATCATTTCTGGACGTTTTTCAATGGCAAAAATCAATGAATATTGTAAATGCACAAACAGTAATTTCTCCGCATTGCAAGGTGCAATTCTGAAATTTTTTGCTTTTTCCTGCTCCTCTTAGCATGATAAAGAAGATTCAAAGAGAGTGAGATGCCAGCTCCTTTCATTCAGTCAGTAGCTTCAATCATTTCTGGACGTTTTTCAATGGCAAAAATCAATGAATATTGTAAATGCACAAACAGTAATTTCTCCGCATTGCAAGGTGCAATTCTGAAATTTTTTGCTTTTTCCTGCTCCTCTTAGCATGATAAAGAAGATTCAAAGAGAGTGAGATGCCAGCTCCTTTCATTCAGTCAGTAGCTTCAATCATTTCTGGTATATGAATAACATGATGTTTTTCAATGGCAAAAATCAATGAATATTGTAAATGCACAAACAGTAATTTCTCCGCATTGCAAGTTGCAATTCTGAAATTTTTTGCTTTTTCCTGCTCCTCTTAGCATGATAAAGAAGATTCAAAGAGAGTGAGATGCCAGCTCCTTTCATTCAGTCAGTAGCTTCAATCATTTCTGGACGTTTTTCAATGGCAAAAATCAATGAATATTGTAAATGCACAAACAGTAATTTCTCCGCATTGCAAGGTGCAATTCTGAAATTTTTTGCTTTTTCCTGCTCCTCTTAGCATGATAAAGAAGATTCAAAGAGAGTGAGATGCCAGCTCCTTTCATTCAGTCAGTAGCTTCAATCATTTCTGGTATATGAATAACATGATGTTTTTCAATGGCAAAAATCAATGGATATTGTAAATGCACAAACAGTAATTTCTCCGCATTGCAAGGTGCAATTCTGAAATTTTTTGCTTTTTCCTGCTCCTCTTAGCATGATAAAGAAGATTCAAAGAGAGTGAGATGCCAGCTCCTTTCATTCAGTCAGTAGCTTCAATCATTTCTGAACGTTTTTCAATGGCAAAAATCAATGAATATTGTAAATGCACAAACAGTAATTTCTCCGCATTGCAAGGTGCAATTCTGAAATTTTTTGCTTTTTCCTGCTCCTCTTAGCATGATAAAAAAGATTCAAAGAGAGTGAGATGCCAGCTCCTTTCATTCAGTCAGTAGCTTCAGTCATTTCTGGACGTTTTTCAATGGCAAAAATCAATGAATATTGTAAATGCACAAACAGTAATTTCTCCGCATTGCAAGGTGCAATTCTGAAATTTTTTGCTTTTTCCTGCTCCTCTTAGCATGATAAAGAAGATTCAAAGAGAGTGAGATGCCAGCTCCTTTCATTCAGTCAGTAGCTTCAAACATTTCTGGTATAAACATTTCTGGACGTTTTTCAATGGCAAAAATCAATGAATATTGTAAATGCACAAACAGTAATATCTCCACATTGCAAGGTGCAATTCTGAAATTTTTTGCTTTTTCCTGCTAATCCTAGCATGATAAAGAAGATTCAAATAGAGTGAGATGCCAGCTCCTTTCATTCAGTCAGTAGCTTCAAACATTTCTGGACGTTTTTCAATGGCAAAATTCAATGAATATTGTAAATGCACAAACAGTAATATCTCCACATTGCAAGGTGCAATTCTGAAATTTTTTGCTTTTTCCTGCTAATCCTAGCATGATAAAGAAGATTCAAAGAGAGTGAGATGCCAGCTCCTTTCATTCAGTCAGTAGCTTCAATCATTTCTGGACGTTTTTCAATGGCAAAAATCAATGAATATTGTAAATGCACAAACAGTAATTTCTCCGCATTGCAAGGTGCAATTCTGAAATTTTTTGATTTTTCCTGCTCCTCTTAGCATGATAAAGAAGATTCAAAGAGAGTGAGATGCCAGCTCCTTTCATTCAGTCAGTAGCTTCAATCATTTCTGGACGTTTTTCAATGGCAAAAATCAATGAATATTGTAAATGCACAAACAGTAATTTCTCCGCATTGCAAGGTGCAATTCTGAAATTTTTTGCTTTTTCCTGCTCCTCTTAGCATGATAAAGAAGATTCAAAGAGAGTGAGATGCCAGCTCCTTTCATTCAGTCAGTAGCTTCAATCATTTCTGGTATATGAATAACATGATGTTTTTCAATGGCAAAAATCAATGAATATTGTAAATGCACAAACAGTAATTTCTCCGCATTGCAAGGTGCAATTCTGAAATTTTTTGCTTTTTCCTGCTCCTCTTAGCATGATAAAGAAGATTCAAAGAGAGTGAGATGCCAGCTCCTTTCATTCAGTCAGTAGCTTCAAACATTTCTGGACGTTTTTCAATGGCAAAATTCAATGAATATTGTAAATGCACAAACAGTAATATCTCCACATTGCAAGGTGCAATTCTGAAATTTTTTGCTTTTTCCTGCTAATCCTAGCATGATAAAGAAGATTCAAAGAGAGTGAGATGCCAGCTCCTTTCATTCAGTCAGTAGCTTCAATCATTTCTGGACGTTTTTCAATGGCAAAAATCAATGAATATTGTAAATGCACAAACAGTAATTTCTCCGCATTGCAAGGTGCAATTCTGAAATTTTTTGCTTTTTCCTGCTCCTCTTAGCATGATAAAGAAGATTCAAAGAGAGTGAGATGCCAGCTCCTTTCATTCAGTCAGTAGCTTCAATCATTTCTGGACGTTTTTCAATGGCAAAAATCAATGAATATTGTAAATGCACAAACAGTAATTTCTCCGCATTGCAAGGTGCAATTCTGAAATTTTTTGCTTTTTCCTGCTCCTCTTAGCATGATAAAGAAGATTCAAAGAGAGTGAGATGCCAGCTCCTTTCATTCAGTCAGTAGCTTCAATCATTTCTGGTATATGAATAACATGATGTTTTTCAATGGCAAAAATCAATGAATATTGTAAATGCACAAACAGTAATTTCTCCGCATTGCAAGGTGCAATTCTGAAATTTTTTGCTTTTTCCTGCTCCTCTTAGCATGATAAAGAAGATTCAAAGAGAGTGAGATGCCAGCTCCTTTCATTCAGTCAGTAGCTTCAAACATTTCTGGTATAAACATTTCTGGACGTTTTTCAATGGCAAAAATCAATGAATATTGTAAATGCACAAACAGTAATATCTCCACATTGCAAGGTGCAATGCTGAAATTTTTTGCTTTTTCCTGCTAATCCTAGCATGATAAAGAAGATTCAAATAGAGTGAGATGCCAGCTCCTTTCATTCAGTCAGTAGCTTCAAACATTTCTGGACGTTTTTCAATGGCAAAAATCAATGAATATTGTAAATGCACAAACAGTAATATCTCCACATTGCAAGGTGCAATTCTGAAATTTTTTGCTTTTTCCTGCTAATCCTAGCATGATAAAGAAGATTCAAAGAGAGTGAGATGTCAGCTCCTTTCATTCAGTCAGTAGCTTCAAACATTTCTGGTATATGAATAACATGATGTTTTTCAATGGCAAAAATCAATGAATATTGTAAATGCACAAACAGTAATATCTCCACATTGCAAGGTGCAATTCTGAAATTTTTTGCTTTTTCCTGCTAATCCTAGCATGATAAAGAAGATTCAAAGAGAGTGAGATGCCAGCTCCTTTCATTCAGTCAGTAGCTTCAAACATTTCTGGACGTTTTTCAATGGCAAAAATCAATGAATATTGTAAATGCACAAACAGTAATATCTCCACATTGCAAGGTGCAATTCTGAAATTTTTTGCTTTTTCCTGCTACTCCTAGCATGATAAAGAAGATTCAAAGAGAGTGAGATGCCAGCTCCTTTCATTCAGTCAGTAGCTTCAATCATTTCTGGACGTTTTTCAATGGCAAAAATCAATGAATATTGTAAATGCACAAACAGTAATTTCTCCGCATTGCAAGGTGCAATTCTGAAATTTTTTGATTTTTCCTGCTCCTCTTAGCGTGATAAAGAAGATTCAAAGAGAGTGAGATGCCAGCTCCTTTCATTCAGTCAGTAGCTTCAGTCATTTCTGGACGTTTTTCAATGGCAAAAATCAATGAATATTGTAAATGCACAAACAGTAATTTCTCCGCATTGCAAGGTGCAATTCTGAAATTTTTTGCTTTTTCCTGCTCCTCTTAGCATGATAAAGAAGATTCAAAGAGAGTGAGATGCCAGCTCCTTTCATTCAGTCAGTAGCTTCAAACATTTCTGGTATAAACATTTCTGGACGCTTTTCAATGGCAAAAATCAATGAATATTGTAAATGCACAAACAGTAATATCTCCACATTGCAAGGTGCAATTCTGAAATTTTTTGCTTTTTCCTGCTAATCCTAGCATGATAAAGAAGATTCAAATAGAGTGAGATGCCAGCTCCTTTCATTCAGTCAGTAGCTTCAAACATTTCTGGACGTTTTTCAATGGCAAAATTCAATGAATATTGTAAATGCACAAATAGTAATATCTCCACATTGCAAGGTGCAATTCTGAAATTTTTTGCTTTTTCCTGCTAATCCTAGCATGATAAAGAAGATTCAAAGAGAGTGAGATGCCAGCTCCTTTCATTCAGTCAGTAGCTTCAATCATTTCTGGACGTTTTTCAATGGCAAAAATCAATGAATATTGTAAATGCACAAACAGTAATTTCTCCGCATTGCAAGGTGCAATTCTGAAATTTTTTGCTTTTTCCTGCTCCTCTTAGCATGATAAAGAAGATTCAAAGAGAGTGAGATGCCAGCTCCTTTCATTCAGCCAGTAGCTTCAATCATTTCTGGATGTTTTTCAATGGCAAAAATCAATGAATATTGTAAATGCACAAACAGTAATTTCTCCGCATTGCCAGGTGCAATTCTGAAATTTTTTGCTTTTTCCTGCTCCTCTTAGCATGATAAAGAAGATTCAAAGAGAGTGAGATGCCAGCTCCTTTCATTCAGTCAGTAGCTTCAATCATTTCTGGTATATGAATAACATGATGTTTTTCAATGGCAAAAATCAATGAATATTGTAAATGCACAAACAGTAATTTCTCCGCATTGCAAGGTGCAATTCTGAAATTTTTTGCTTTTTCCTGCTCCTCTTAGCATGATAAAGAAGATTCAAAGAGAGTGAGATGCCAGCTCCTTTCATTCAGTCAGTAGCTTCAAACATTTCTGGTATAAACATTTCTGGACGTTTTTCAATGGCAAAAATCAATGAATATTGTAAATGCACAAACAGTAATATCTCCACATTGCAAGGTGCAATGCTGAAATTTTTTGCTTTTTCCTGCTAATCCTAGCATGATAAAGAAGATTCAAATAGAGTGAGATGCCAGCTCCTTTCATTCAGTCAGTAGCTTCAAACATTTCTGGACGTTTTTCAATGGCAAAAATCAATGAATATTGTAAATGCACAAACAGTAATATCTCCACATTGCAAGGTGCAATTCTGAAATTTTTTGCTTTTTCCTGCTAATCCTAGCATGATAAAGAAGATTCAAAGAGAGTGAGATGTCAGCTCCTTTCATTCAGTCAGTAGCTTCAAACATTTCTGGTATATGAATAACATGATGTTTTTCAATGGCAAAAATCAATGAATATTGTAAATGCACAAACAGTAATATCTCCACATTGCAAGGTGCAATTCTGAAATTTTTTGCTTTTTCCTGCTAATCCTAGCATGATAAAGAAGATTCAAAGAGAGTGAGATGCCAGCTCCTTTCATTCAGTCAGTAGCTTCAAACATTTCTGGACGTTTTTCAATGGCAAAAATCAATGAATATTGTAAATGCACAAACAGTAATATCTCCACATTGCAAGGTGCAATTCTGAAATTTTTTGCTTTTTCCTGCTACTCCTAGCATGATAAAGAAGATTCAAAGAGAGTGAGATGCCAGCTCCTTTCATTCAGTCAGTAGCTTCAATCATTTCTGGACGTTTTTCAATGGCAAAAATCAATGAATATTGTAAATGCACAAACAGTAATTTCTCCGCATTGCAAGGTGCAATTCTGAAATTTTTTGATTTTTCCTGCTCCTCTTAGCGTGATAAAGAAGATTCAAAGAGAGTGAGATGCCAGCTCCTTTCATTCAGTCAGTAGCTTCAGTCATTTCTGGACGTTTTTCAATGGCAAAAATCAATGAATATTGTAAATGCACAAACAGTAATTTCTCTGCATTGCAAGGTGCAATTCTGAAATTTTTTGCTTTTTCCTGCTCCTCTTAGCATGATAAAGAAGATTCAAAGAGAGTGAGATGCCAGCTCCTTTCATTCAGTCAGTAGCTTCAAACATTTCTGGTATAAACATTTCTGGACGCTTTTCAATGGCAAAAATCAATGAATATTGTAAATGCACAAACAGTAATATCTCCACATTGCAAGGTGCAATTCTGAAATTTTTTGCTTTTTCCTGCTAATCCTAGCATGATAAAGAAGATTCAAATAGAGTGAGATGCCAGCTCCTTTCATTCAGTCAGTAGCTTCAAACATTTCTGGACGTTTTTCAATGGCAAAATTCAATGAATATTGTAAATGCACAAATAGTAATATCTCCACATTGCAAGGTGCAATTCTGAAATTTTTTGCTTTTTCCTGCTAATCCTAGCATGATAAAGAAGATTCAAAGAGAGTGAGATGCCAGCTCCTTTCATTCAGTCAGTAGCTTCAATCATTTCTGGACGTTTTTCAATGGCAAAAATCAATGAATATTGTAAATGCACAAACAGTAATTTCTCCGCATTGCAAGGTGCAATTCTGAAATTTTTTGCTTTTTCCTGCTCCTCTTAGCATGATAAAGAAGATTCAAAGAGAGTGAGATGCCAGCTCCTTTCATTCAGCCAGTAGCTTCAATCATTTCTGGATGTTTTTCAATGGCAAAAATCAATGAATATTGTAAATGCACAAACAGTAATTTCTCCGCATTGCAAGGTGCAATTCTGAAATTTTTTGCTTTTTCCTGCTCCTCTTAGCATGATAAAGAAGATTCAAAGAGAGTGAGATGCCAGCTCCTTTCATTCAGTCAGTAGCTTCAATCATTTCTGGTATATGAATAACATGATGTTTTTCAATGGCAAAAATCAATGAATATTGTAAATGCACAAACAGTAATTTCTCCGCATTGCAAGATGCAATTCTGAAATTTTTTGCTTTTTCCTGCTCCTCTTAGCATGATAAAGAAGATTCAAAGAGAGTGAGATGCCAGCTCCTTTCATTCAGTCAGTAGCTTCAGTCATTTCTCGACGTTTTTCAATGGCAAAAATCAATGAATATTGTAAATGCACAAACAGTAATTTCTCCGCATTGCAAGGTGCAATTCTGAAATTTTTTGCTTTTTCCTGCTCCTCTTAGCATGATAAAGAAGATTCAAAGAGAGTGAGATGCCAGCTCCTTTCATTCAGTCAGTAGCTTCAAACATTTCTGGACGTTTTTCAATGGCAAAAATCAATGAATATTGTAAATGCACAAACAGTAATATCTCCGCATTGCAAGGTGCAATTCTGAAATTTTTTGCTTTTTCCTGCTAATCCTAGCATGATAAAGAAGATTCAAAGAGAGTGAGATGTCAGCTCCTTTCATTCAGTCAGTAGCTTCAATCATTTCTGGACGTTTTTCAATGGCAAAAATCAATGAATATTGTAAATGCACAAACAGTAATTTCTCCGCATTGCAAGATGCAATTCTGAAATTTTTTGCTTTTTCCTGCTCCTCTTAGCATGATAAAGAAGATTCAAAGAGAGTGAGATGCCAGCTCCTTTCATTCAGTCAGTAGCTTCAGTCATTTCTCGACGTTTTTCAATGGCAAAAATCAATGAATATTGTAAATGCACAAACAGTAATTTCTCCGCATTGCAAGGTGCAATTCTGAAATTTTTTGCTTTTTCCTGCTCCTCTTAGCATGATAAAGAAGATTCAAAGAGAGTGAGATGCCAGCTCCTTTCATTCAGTCAGTAGCTTCAAACATTTCTGGACGTTTTTCAATGGCAAAAATCAATGAATATTGTAAATGCACAAACAGTAATATCTCCGCATTGCAAGGTGCAATTCTGAAATTTTTTGCTTTTTCCTGCTAATCCTAGCATGATAAAGAAGATTCAAAGAGAGTGAGATGTCAGCTCCTTTCATTCAGTCAGTAGCTTCAAACATTTCTGGTATATGAATAACATGATGTTTTTCAATGGCAAAAATCAATGAATATTGTAAATGCACAAACAGTAATATCTCCACATTGCAAGGTGCAATTCTGAAATTTTTTGCTTTTTCCTGCTAATCCTAGCATGATAAAGAAGATTCAAAGAGAGTGAGATGCCAGCTCCTTTCATTCAGTCAGTAGCTTCAAACATTTCTGGAAGTTTTTCAATGGCAAAAATCAATGAATATTGTAAATCCACAAACAGTAATATCTCCACATTGCAAGGTGCAATTCTGAAATTTTTTGCTTTTTCCTGCTACTCCTAGCATGATAAAGAAGATTCAAAGAGAGTGAGATGCCAGCTCCTTTCATTCAGTCAGTAGCTTCAAACATTTCTGGACGTTTTTCAATGGCAAAAATCAATGAATATTGTAAATGCACAAACAGTAATATCTCCACATTGCAAGGTGCAATTCTGAAATTTTTTGCTTTTTCCTGCTAATCCTAGCATGATAAAGAAGATTCAAAGAGAGTGAGATGCCAGCTCCTTTCATTCAGTCAGTAGCTTCAAACATTTCTGGACGTTTTTCAATGGCAAAAATCAATGAATATTGTAAATGCACAAACAGTAATTTCTCCGCATTGCAAGGTGCAATTCTGAAATTTTTTGCTTTTTCCTGCTCCTCTTAGCATGATAAAGAAGATTCAAAGAGAGTGAGATGCCAGCTCCTTTCATTCAGTCAGTAGCTTCAATCATTTCTGGACGTTTTTCAATGTCAAAAATCAATGAATATTGTAAATGCACAAACAGTAATTTCTCCGCATTGCAAGGTGCAATTCTGAAATTTTTTGCTTTTTCCTGCTCCTCTTAGCATGATAAAGAAGATTCAAAGAGAGTGAGATGCCAGCTCCTTTCATTCAGTCAGTAGCTTCAATCATTTCTGGTATATGAATAACATGATGTTTTTCAATGGCAAAAATCAATGAATATTGTAAATGCACAAACAGTAATTTCTCCGCATTGCAAGTTGCAATTCTGAAATTTTTTGCTTTTTCCTGCTCCTCTTAGCATGATAAAGAAGATTCAAAGAGAGTGAGATGCCAGCTCCTTTCATTCAGTCAGTAGCTTCAATCATTTCTGGACGTTTTTCAATGGCAAAAATCAATGAATATTGTAAATGCACAAACAGTAATTTCTCCGCATTGCAAGGTGCAATTCTGAAATTTTTTGCTTTTTCCTGCTCCTCTTAGCATGATAAAGAAGATTCAAAGAGAGTGAGATGCCAGCTCCTATCATTCAGTCAGTAGCTTCAATCATTTCTGGACGTTTTTCAATGGCAAAAATCAATGAATATTGTAAATGCACAAACAGTAATTTCTCCGCATTGCAAGGTGCAATTCTGAAATTTTTTGCTTTTTCCTGCTCCTCTTAGCATGATAAAGAAGATTCAAAGAGAGTGAGATGCCAGCTCCTTTCATTCAGTCAGTAGCTTCAATCATTTCTGGACGTTTTTCAATGGCAAAAATCAATGAATATTGTAAATGCACAAACATTAATTTCTCCGCATTGCAAGGTGCAATTCTGAAATTTTTTGCTTTTTCCTGCTCCTCTTAGCATGATAAAGAAGATTCAAAGAGAGTGAGATGCCAGCTCCTTTCATTCAGTCAGTAGCTTCAATCATTTCTGGTATATGAATAACATGATGTTTTTCAATGGCAAAAATCAATGAATATTGTAAATGCACAAACAGTAATTTCTCCGCATTGCAAGGTGCAATTCTGAAATTTTTTGCTTTTTCCTGCTCCTCTTAGCATGATAAAGAAGATTCAAAGAGAGTGAGATGCCAGCTCCTTTCATTCAGTCAGTAGCTTCAATCATTTCTGGATGTTTTTTAATGGCAAAAATCAATGAATATTGTAAATGCACAAACAGTAATTTCTCCGAATTGCAAGGTGCAATTCTGAAATTTTTTCCTTTTTCCTGCTCCTCTTAGCATGATAAAGAAGATTCAAAGAGAGTGAGATGCCAGCTCCTTTCATTCAGTCAGTAGCTTCAGTCATTTCTGGACGTTTTTCAAAGGCAAAAATCAATGGATATTGTAAATGCACAAACAGTAATTTCTCCGCATTGCAAGGTGCAATTCTGAAATTTTTTGCTTTTTCCTGCTCCTCTTAGCATGATAAAGAAGATTCAAAGAGAGTGAGATGCCAGCTCCTTTCATTCAGTCAGTAGCTTCAAACATTTCTGGTATAAACATTTCTGGACGTTTTTCAATGGCAAAAATCAATGAATATTGTAAATGCACAAACAGTAATATCTCCAAATTGCAAGGTGCAATTCTGAAATTTTTTGCTTTTTCCTGCTAATCCTAGCATGATAAAGAAGATTCAAATAGAGTGAGATGCCAGCTCCTTTCATTCAGTCAGTAGCTTCAAACATTTCTGGACGTTTTTCAATGGCAAAATTCAATGAATATTGTAAATGCACAAACAGTAATATCTCCACATTGCAAGGTGCAATTCTGAAATTTTTTGCTTTTTCCTGCTAATCCTAGCATGATAAAGAAGATTCAAAGAGAGTGAGATGCCAGCTCCTTTCATTCAGTCAGTAGCTTCAATCATTTCTGGACGTTTTTCAATGGCAAAAATCAATGAATATTGTAAATGCACAAACAGTAATTTCTCCGCATTGCAAGGTGCAATTCTGAAATTTTTTGCTTTTTCCTGCTCCTCTTAGCATGATAAAGAAGATTCAAAGAGAGTGAGATGCCAGCTCCTTTCATTCAGTCAGTAGCTTCAATCATTTCTGGTATATGAATAACATGATGTTTTTCAATGGCAAAAATCAATGAATATTGTAAATGCACAAACAGTAATTTCTCCGCATTGCAAGGTGCAATTCTGAAATTTTTTGCTTTTTCCTGCTCCTCTTAGCATGATAAAGAAGATTCAAAGAGAGTGAGATGCCAGCTCCTTTCATTCAGTCAGTAGCTTCAATCATTTCTGGACGTTTTTCAATGGCAAAAATCAATGAATATTGTAAATGCACAAACAGTAATTTCTCCGCATTGCAAGATGCAATTCTGAAATTTTTTGCTTTTTCCTGCTCCTCTTAGCATGATAAAGAAGATTCAAAGAGAGTGAGATGCCAGCTCCTTTCATTCAGTCAGTAGCTTCAGTCATTTCTGGACGTTTTTCAATGGCAAAAATCAATGAATATTGTAAATGCACAAACAGTAATTTCTCCGCATTGCAAGGTGCAATTCTGAAATTTTTTGCTTTTTCCTGCTCCTCTTAGCATTATAAAGAAGATTCAAAGAGAGTGAGATGCCAGCTCCTTTCATTCAGTCAGTAGCTTCAAACATTTCTGGTATAAACATTTCTGGACGTTTTTCAATGGCAAAAATCAATGAATATTGTAAATGCACAAACAGTAATATCTCCACATTGCAAGGTGCAATGCTGAAATTTTTTGCTTTTTCCTGCTAATCCTAGCATGATAAAGAAGATTCAAATAGAGTGAGATGCCAGCTCCTTTCATTCAGTCAGTAGCTTCAAACATTTCTGGACGTTTTTCAATGGCAAAAATCAATGAATATTGTAAATGCACAAACAGTAATATCTCCACATTGCAAGGTGCAATTCTGAAATTTTTTGCTTTTTCCTGCTAATCCTAGCATGATAAAGAAGATTCAAAGAGAGTGAGATGTCAGCTCCTTTCATTCAGTCAGTAGCTTCAAACATTTCTGGTATATGAATAACATGATGTTTTTCAATGGCAAAAATCAATGAATATTGTAAATGCACAAACAGTAATATCTCCACATTGCAAGGTGCAATTCTGAAATTTTTTGCTTTTTCCTGCTAATCCTAGCATGATAAAGAAGATTCAAAGAGAGTGAGATGCCAGCTCCTTTCATTCAGTCAGTAGCTTCAAACATTTCTGGAAGTTTTTCAATGGCAAAAATCAATGAATATTGTAAATCCACAAACAGTAATATCTCCACATTGCAAGGTGCAATTCTGAAATTTTTTGCTTCTTCCTGCTACTCCTAGCATGATAAAGAAGATTCAAAGAGAGTGAGATGCCAGCTCCTTTCATTCAGTCAGTAGCTTCAAACATTTCTGGACGTTTTTCAATGGCAAAAATCAATGAATATTGTAAATGCACAAACAGTAATATCTCCACATTGCAAGGTGCAATTCTGAAATTTTTTGCTTTTTCCTGCTAATCCTAGCATGATAAAGAAGATTCAAAGAGAGTGAGATGCCAGCTCCTTTCATTCAGTCAGTAGCTTCAAACATTTCTGGACGTTTTTCAATGGCAAAAATCAATGAATATTGTAAATGCACAAACAGTAATTTCTCCGCATTGCAAGGTGCAATTCTGAAATTTTTTGCTTTTTCCTGCTCCTCTTAGCATGATAAAGAAGATTCAAAGAGAGTGAGATGCCAGCTCCTTTCATTCAGTCAGTAGCTTCAATCATTTCTGGACGTTTTTCAATGTCAAAAATCAATGAATATTGTAAATGCACAAACAGTAATTTCTCCGCATTGCAAGGTGCAATTCTGAAATTTTTTGCTTTTTCCTGCTCCTCTTAGCATGATAAAGAAGATTCAAAGAGAGTGAGATGCCAGCTCCTTTCATTCAGTCAGTAGCTTCAATCATTTCTGGTATATGAATAACATGATGTTTTTCAATGGCAAAAATCAATGAATATTGTAAATGCACAAACAGTAATTTCTCCGCATTGCAAGTTGCAATTCTGAAATTTTTTGCTTTTTCCTGCTCCTCTTAGCATGATAAAGAAGATTCAAAGAGAGTGAGATGCCAGCTCCTTTCATTCAGTCAGTAGCTTCAATCATTTCTGGACGTTTTTCAATGGCAAAAATCAATGAATATTGTAAATGCACAAACAGTAATTTCTCCGCATTGCAAGGTGCAATTCTGAAATTTTTTGCTTTTTCCTGCTCCTCTTAGCATGATAAAGAAGATTCAAAGAGAGTGAGATGCCAGCTCCTATCATTCAGTCAGTAGCTTCAATCATTTCTGGACGTTTTTCAATGGCAAAAATCAATGAATATTGTAAATGCACAAACAGTAATTTCTCCGCATTGCAAGGTGCAATTCTGAAATTTTTTGCTTTTTCCTGCTCCTCTTAGCATGATAAAGAAGATTCAAAGAGAGTGAGATGCCAGCTCCTTTCATTCAGTCAGTAGCTTCAATCATTTCTGGACGTTTTTCAATGGCAAAAATCAATGAATATTGTAAATGCACAAACATTAATTTCTCCGCATTGCAAGGTGCAATTCTGAAATTTTTTGCTTTTTCCTGCTCCTCTTAGCATGATAAAGAAGATTCAAAGAGAGTGAGATGCCAGCTCCTTTCATTCAGTCAGTAGCTTCAATCATTTCTGGTATATGAATAACATGATGTTTTTCAATGGCAAAAATCAATGAATATTGTAAATGCACAAACAGTAATTTCTCCGCATTGCAAGGTGCAATTCTGAAATTTTTTGCTTTTTCCTGCTCCTCTTAGCATGATAAAGAAGATTCAAAGAGAGTGAGATGCCAGCTCCTTTCATTCAGTCAGTAGCTTCAATCATTTCTGGATGTTTTTTAATGGCAAAAATCAATGAATATTGTAAATGCACAAACAGTAATTTCTCCGAATTGCAAGGTGCAATTCTGAAATTTTTTCCTTTTTCCTGCTCCTCTTAGCATGATAAAGAAGATTCAAAGAGAGTGAGATGCCAGCTCCTTTCATTCAGTCAGTAGCTTCAGTCATTTCTGGACGTTTTTCAAAGGCAAAAATCAATGGATATTGTAAATGCACAAACAGTAATTTCTCCGCATTGCAAGGTGCAATTCTGAAATTTTTTGCTTTTTCCTGCTCCTCTTAGCATGATAAAGAAGATTCAAAGAGAGTGAGATGCCAGCTCCTTTCATTCAGTCAGTAGCTTCAAACATTTCTGGTATAAACATTTCTGGACGTTTTTCAATGGCAAAAATCAATGAATATTGTAAATGCACAAACAGTAATATCTCCAAATTGCAAGGTGCAATTCTGAAATTTTTTGCTTTTTCCTGCTAATCCTAGCATGATAAAGAAGATTCAAATAGAGTGAGATGCCAGCTCCTTTCATTCAGTCAGTAGCTTCAAACATTTCTGGACGTTTTTCAATGGCAAAATTCAATGAATATTGTAAATGCACAAACAGTAATATCTCCACATTGCAAGGTGCAATTCTGAAATTTTTTGCTTTTTCCTGCTAATCCTAGCATGATAAAGAAGATTCAAAGAGAGTGAGATGCCAGCTCCTTTCATTCAGTCAGTAGCTTCAATCATTTCTGGACGTTTTTCAATGGCAAAAATCAATGAATATTGTAAATGCACAAACAGTAATTTCTCCGCATTGCAAGGTGCAATTCTGAAATTTTTTGCTTTTTCCTGCTCCTCTTAGCATGATAAAGAAGATTCAAAGAGAGTGAGATGCCAGCTCCTTTCATTCAGTCAGTAGCTTCAATCATTTCTGGACGTTTTTCAATGGCAAAAATCAATGAATATTGTAAATGCACAAACAGTAATTTCTCCGCATTGCAAGGTGCAATTCTGAAATTTTTTGCTTTTTCCTGCTCCTCTTAGCATGATAAAGAAGATTCAAAGAGAGTGAGATGCCAGCTCCTTTCATTCAGTCAGTAGCTTCAATCATTTCTGGTATATGAATAACATGATGTTTTTCAATGGCAAAAATCAATGAATATTGTAAATGCACAAACAGTAATTTCTCCGCATTGCAAGGTGCAATTCTGAAATTTTTTGCTTTTTCCTGCTCCTCTTAGCATGATAAAGAAGATTCAAAGAGAGTGAGATGCCAGCTCCTTTCATTCAGTCAGTAGCTTCAATCATTTCTGGACGTTTTTCAATGGCAAAAATCAATGAATATTGTAAATGCACAAACAGTAATTTCTCCGCATTGCAAGATGCAATTCTGAAATTTTTTGCTTTTTCCTGCTCCTCTTAGCATGATAAAGAAGATTCAAAGAGAGTGAGATGCCAGCTCCTTTCATTCAGTCAGTAGCTTCAGTCATTTCTGGACGTTTTTCAATGGCAAAAATCAATGAATATTGTAAATGCACAAACAGTAATTTCTCCGCATTGCAAGGTGCAATTCTGAAATTTTTTGCTTTTTCCTGCTCCTCTTAGCATGATAAAGAAGATTCAAAGAGAGTGAGATGCCAGCTCCTTTCATTCAGTCAGTAGCTTCAAACATTTCTGGTATAAACATTTCTGGACGTTTTTCAATGGCAAAAATCAATGAATATTGTAAATGCACAAACAGTAATATCTCCACATTGCAAGGTGCAATGCTGAAATTTTTTGCTTTTTCCTGCTAATCCTAGCATGATAAAGAAGATTCAAATAGAGTGAGATGCCAGCTCCTTTCATTCAGTCAGTAGCTTCAAACATTTCTGGACGTTTTTCAATGGCAAAAATCAATGAATATTGTAAATGCACAAACAGTAATATCTCCACATTGCAAGGTGCAATTCTGAAATTTTTTGCTTTTTCCTGCTAATCCTAGCATGATAAAGAAGATTCAAAGAGAGTGAGATGTCAGCTCCTTTCATTCAGTCAGTAGCTTCAAACATTTCTGGTATATGAATAACATGATGTTTTTCAATGGCAAAAATCAATGAATATTGTAAATGCACAAACAGTAATATCTCCACATTGCAAGGTGCAATTCTGAAATTTTTTGCTTTTTCCTGCTAATCCTAGCATGATAAAGAAGATTCAAAGAGAGTGAGATGCCAGCTCCTTTCATTCAGTCAGTAGCTTCAAACATTTCTGGACGTTTTTCAATGGCAAAAATCAATGAATATTGTAAATGCACAAACAGTAATATCTCCACATTGCAAGGTGCAATTCTGAATTTTTTTGCTTTTTCCTGCTACTCCTAGCATGATAAAGAAGATTCAAAGAGAGTGAGATGCCAGCTCCTTTCATTCAGTCAGTAGCTTCAATCATTTCTGGACGTTTTTCAATGGCAAAAATCAATGAATATTGTAAATGCACAAACAGTAATTTCTCCGCATTGCAAGGTGCAATTCTGAAATTTTTTGCTTTTTCCTGCTCCTCTTAGCATGATAAAGAAGATTCAAAGAGAGTGAGATGCCAGCTCCTTTCATTCAGTCAGTAGCTTCAGTCATTTCTGGACGTTTTTCAATGGCAAAAATCAATGAATATTGTAAATGCACAAACAGTAATTTCTCCGCATTGCAAGGTGCAATTCTGAAATTTTTTGCTTTTTCCTGCTCCTCTTAGCATGATAAAGAAGATTCAAAGAGAGTGAGATGCCAGCTCCTTTCATTCAGTCAGTAGCTTCAAACATTTCTGGTATAAACATTTCTGGACGTTTTTCAATGGCAAAAATCAATGAATATTGTAAATGCACAAACAGTAATATCTCCACATTGCAAGGTGCAATTCTGAAATTTTTTGCTTTTTCCTGCTAATCCTAGCATGATAAAGAAGATTCAAATAGAGTGAGATGCCAGCTCCTTTCATTCAGTCAGTAGCTTCAAACATTTCTGGACGTTTTTCAATGGCAAAATTCAATGAATATTGTAAATGCACAAACAGTAATATCTCCACATTGCAAGGTGCAATTCTGAAATTTTTTGCTTTTTCCTGCTAATCCTAGCATGATAAAGAAGATTCAAAGAGAGTGAGATGCCAGCTCCTTTCATTCAGTCAGTAGCTTCAATCATTTCTGGACGTTTTTCAATGGCAAAAATCAATGAATATTGTAAATGCACAAACAGTAATTTCTCCGCATTGCAAGGTGCAATTCTGAAATTTTTTGCTTTTTCCTGCTCCTCTTAGCATGATAAAGAAGATTCAAAGAGAGTGAGATGCCAGCTCCTTTCATTCAGTCAGTAGCTTCAATCATTTCTGGTATATGAATAACATGATGTTTTTCAATGGCAAAAATCAATGAATATTGTAAATGCACAAACTGTAATTTCTCCGCATTGCAAGGTGCAATTCTGAAATTTTTTGCTTTTTCCTGCTCCTCTTAGCATGATAAAGAAGATTCAAAGAGAGTGAGATGCCAGCTCCTTTCATTCAGTCAGTAGCTTCAATCATTTCTGGATGTTTTTCAATGGCAAAAATCAATGAATATTGTAAATGCACAAACAGTAATTTCTCCGCATTGCAAGGTGCAATTCTGAAATTTTTTGCTTTTTCCTGCTCCTCTTAGCATGATAAAGAAGATTCAAAGAGAGTGAGATGCCAGCTCCTTTCATTCAGTCAGTAGCTTCAGTCATTTCTGGACGTTTTTCAATGGCAAAAATCAATGGATATTGTAAATGCACAAACAGTAATTTCTCCGCATTGCAAGGTGCAATTCTGAAATTTTTTGCTTTTTCCTGCTCCTCTTAGCATGATAAAGAAGATTCAAAGAGAGTGAGATGCCAGCTCCTTTCATTCAGTCAGTAGCTTCAATCATTTCTGGTATATGAATAACATGATGTTTTTCAATGGCAAAAATCAATGAATATTGTAAATGCACAAACAGTAATTTCTCCGCATTGCAAGGTGCAATTCTGAAATTTTTTGCTTTTTCCTGCTCCTCTTAGCATGATAAAGAAGATTCAAAGAGAGTGAGATGCCAGCTCCTTTCATTCAGTCAGCAGCTTCAGTCATTTCTGGACGTTTTTCAATGGCAAAAATCAATGAATATTGTAAATGCACAAACAGTAATTTCTCCGCATTGCAAGGTGCAATTCTGAAATTTTTTGCTTTTTACTGCTCCTCTTAGCATGATAAAGAAGATTCAAAGAGAGTGAGATGCCAGCTCCTTTCATTCAGTCAGTAGCTTCAAACATTTCTGGACGTTTTTCAATGGCAAAAATCAATGAATATTGTAAATGCACAAACAGTAATATCTCCACATTGCAAGGTGCAATTCTGAAATTTTTTGCTTTTTCCTGCTAATCCTAGCATGATAAAGAAGATTCAAAGAGAGTGAGATGTCAGCTCCTTTCATTCAGTCAGTAGCTTCAAACATTTCTGGTATATGAATAACATGATGTTTTTCAATGGCAAAAATCAATGAATATTGTAAATGCACAAACAGTAATATCTCCACATTGCAAGGTGCAATTCTGAAATTTTTTGCTTTTTCCTGCTAATCCTAGCATGATAAAGAAGATTCAAAGAGAGTGAGATGCCAGCTCCTTTCATTCAGTCAGTAGCTTCAAACATTTCTGGAAGTTTTTCAATGGCAAAAATCAATGAATATTGTAAATGCACAAACAGTAATATCTCCACATTGCAAGGTGCAATTCTGAAATTTTTTGCTTTTTCCTGCTACTCCTAGCATGATAAAGAAGATTCAAAGAGAGTGAGATGCCAGCTCCTTTCATTCAGTCAGTAGCTTCAAACATTTCTGGACGTTTTTCAATGGCAAAAATCAATGAATATTGTAAATGCACAAACAGTAATATCTCCACATTGCAAGGTGCAATTCTGAAATTTTTTGCTTTTTCCTGCTAATCCTAGCATGATAAAGAAGATTCAAAGAGAGTGAGATGCCAGCTCCTTTCATTCAGTCAGTAGCTTCAAACATTTCTGGATGTTTTTCAATGGCAAAAATCAATGAATATTGTAAATGCACAAACAGTAATTTCTCCGCATTGCAAGGTGCAATTCTGAAATTTTTTGCTTTTTCCTGCTCCTCTTAGCATGATAAAGAAGATTCAAAGAGAGTGAGATGCCAGCTCCTTTCATTCAGTCAGTAGCTTCAATCATTTTTGGACGTTTTTCAATGGCAAAAATCAATGAATATTGTAAATGCACAAACAGTAATTTCTCCGCATTGCAAGGTGCAATTCTGAAATTTTTTGCTTTTTCCTGCTCCTCTTAGCATGATAAAGAAGATTCAAAGAGAGTGAGATGCCAGCTCCTTTCATTCAGTCAGTAGCTTCAATCATTTCTGGTATATGAATAACATGATGTTTTTCAATGGCAAAAATCAATGAATATTGTAAATGCACAAACAGTAATTTGTCCGCATTGCAAGTTGCAATTCTGAAATTTTTTGCTTTTTCCTGCTCCTCTTAGCATGATAAAGAAGATTCAAAGAGAGTGAGATGCCTGCTCCTTTCATTCAGTCAGTAGCTTCAATCATTTCTGGACGTTTTTCAATGGCAAAAATCAATGAATATTGTAAATGCACAAACAGTAATTTCTCCGCATTGCAAGGTGCAATTCTGAAATTTTTTGCTTTTTCCTGCTCCTCTTAGCATGATAAAGAAGATTCAAAGAGAGTGAGATGCCAGCTCCTTTCATTCAGTCAGTAGCTTCAATCATTTCTGGACGTTTTTCAATGGCAAAAATCAATGAATATTGTAAATGCACAAACAGTAATTTCTCCGCATTGCAAGGTGCAATTCTGAAATTTTTTGCTTTTTCCTGCTAATCCTAGCATGATAAAGAAGATTCAAAGAGAGTGAGATGTCAGCTCCTTTCATTCAGTCAGTAGCTTCAAACATTTCTGGTATATGAATAACATGATGTTTTTCAATGGCAAAAATCAATGAATATTGTAAATGCACAAACAGTAATATCTCCACATTGCAAGGTGCAATTCTGAAATTTTTTGCTTTTTCCTGCTAATCCTAGCATGATAAAGAAGATTCAAAGAGAGTGAGATGCCAGCTCCTTTCATTCAGTCAGTAGCTTCAAACATTTCTGGAAGTTTTTCAATGGCAAAAATCAATGAATATTGTAAATGCACAAACAGTAATATCTCCACATTGCAAGGTGCAATTCTGAAATTTTTTGCTTTTTCCTGCTACTCCTAGCATGATAAAGAAGATTCAAAGAGAGTGAGATGCCAGCTCCTTTCATTCAGTCAGTAGCTTCAAACATTTCTGGACGTTTTTCAATGGCAAAAATCAATGAATATTGTAAATGCACAAACAGTAATATCTCCACATTGCAAGGTGCAATTCTGAAATTTTTTGCTTTTTCCTGCTAATCCTAGCATGATAAAGAAGATTCAAAGAGAGTGAGATGCCAGCTCCTTTCATTCAGTCAGTAGCTTCAAACATTTCTGGATGTTTTTCAATGGCAAAAATCAATGAATATTGTAAATGCACAAACAGTAATTTCTCCGCATTGCAAGGTGCAATTCTGAAATTTTTTGCTTTTTCCTGCTCCTCTTAGCATGATAAAGAAGATTCAAAGAGAGTGAGATGCCAGCTCCTTTCATTCAGTCAGTAGCTTCAATCATTTTTGGACGTTTTTCAATGGCAAAAATCAATGAATATTGTAAATGCACAAACAGTAATTTCTCCGCATTGCAAGGTGCAATTCTGAAATTTTTTGCTTTTTCCTGCTCCTCTTAGCATGATAAAGAAGATTCAAAGAGAGTGAGATGCCAGCTCCTTTCATTCAGTCAGTAGCTTCAATCATTTCTGGTATATGAATAACATGATGTTTTTCAATGGCAAAAATCAATGAATATTGTAAATGCACAAACAGTAATTTGTCCGCATTGCAAGTTGCAATTCTGAAATTTTTTGCTTTTTCCTGCTCCTCTTAGCATGATAAAGAAGATTCAAAGAGAGTGAGATGCCAGCTCCTTTCATTCAGTCAGTAGCTTCAATCATTTCTGGACGTTTTTCAATGGCAAAAATCAATGAATATTGTAAATGCACAAACAGTAATTTCTCCGCATTGCAAGGTGCAATTCTGAAATTTTTTGCTTTTTCCTGCTCCTCTTAGCATGATAAAGAAGATTCAAAGAGAGTGAGATGCCAGCTCCTTTCATTCAGTCAGTAGCTTCAATCATTTCTGGACGTTTTTCAATGGCAAAAATCAATGAATATTGTAAATGCACAAACAGTAATTTCTCCGCATTGCAAGGTGCAATTCTGAAATTTTTTGCTTTTTCCTGCTCCTCTTAGCATGATAAAGAAGATTCAAAGAGAGTGAGATGCCAGCTCCTTTCATTCAGTCAGTAGCTTCAATCATTTCTGGACGTTTCTCAATGGCAAAAATCAATGAATATTGTAAATGCACAAACAGTAATTTCTCCGCATTGCAAGGTGCAATTCTGAAATTTTTTGCTTTTTCCTGCTCCTCTTAGCATGATAAAGAAGATTCAAAGAGAGTGAGATGCCAGCTCCTTTCATTCAGTCAGTAGCTTCAATCATTTCTGGTATATGAATAACATGATGTTTTTCAATGGCAAAAATCAATGAATATTGTAAATGCACAAACTGTAATTTCTCCGCATTGCAAGGTGCAATTCTGAAATTTTTTGCTTTTTCCTGCTCCTCTTAGCATGATAAAGAAGATTCAAAGAGAGTGAGATGCCAGCTCCTTTCATTCAGTCAGTAGCTTCAATCATTTCTGGATGTTTTTCAATGGCAAAAATCAATGAATATTGTAAATGCACAAACAGTAATTTCTCCGCATTGCAAGGTGCAATTCTGAAATTTTTTGCTTTTTCCTGCTCCTCTTAGCATGATAAAGAAGATTCAAAGAGAGTGAGATGCCAGCTCCTTTCATTCAGTCAGTAGCTTCAGTCATTTCTGGACGTTTTTCAATGGCAAAAATCAATGGATATTGTAAATGCACAAACAGTAATTTCTCCGCATTGCAAGGTGCAATTCTGAAATTTTTTGCTTTTTCCTGCTCCTCTTAGCATGATAAAGAAGATTCAAAGAGAGTGAGATGCCAGCTCCTTTCATTCAGTCAGTAGCTTCAAACATTTCTGGTATAAACATTTCTGGACGTTTTTCAATGGCAGAAATCAATGAATATTGTAAATGCACAAACAGTAATATCTCCACATTGCAAGGTGCAATTCTGAAATTTTTTGCTTTTTCCTGCTAATCCTAGCATGATAAAGAAGATTCAAATAGAGTGAGATGCCAGCTCCTTTCATTCAGTCAGTAGCTTCAAACATTTCTGGACGTTTTTCAATGGCAAAATTCAATGAATATTGTAAATGCACAAACAGTAATATCTCCACATTGCAAGGTGCAATTCTGAAATTTTTTGCTTTTTCCTGCTAATCCTAGCATGATAAAGAAGATTCAAAGAGAGTGAGATGCCAGCTCCTTTCATTCAGTCAGTAGCTTCAATCATTTCTGGACGTTTTTCAATGGCAAAAATCAATGAATATTGTAAATGCACAAACAGTAATTTCTCCGCATTGCAAGGTGCAATTCTGAAATTTTTTGCTTTTTCCTGCTCCTCTTAGCATGATAAAGAAGATTCAAAGAGAGTGAGATGCCAGCTCCTTTCATTCAGTCAGTAGCTTCAATCATTTCTGGACGTTTTTCAATGGCAAAAATCAATGAATATTGTAAATGCACAAACAGTAATTTCTCCGCATTGCAAGGTGCAATTCTGAAATTTTTTGCTTTTTCCTGCTCCTCTTAGCATGATAAAGAAGATTCAAAGAGAGTGAGATGCCAGCTCCTTTCATTCAGTCAGTAGCTTCAATCATTTCTGGTATATGAATAACATGATGTTTTTCAATGGCAAAAATCAATGAATATTGTAAATGCACAAACAGTAATTTCTCCGCATTGCAAGGTGCAATTCTGAAATTTTTTGCTTTTTCCTGCTCCTCTTAGCATGATAAAGAAGATTCAAAAAGAGTGAGATGCCAGCTCCTTTCATTCAGTCAGTAGCTTCAATCATTTCTGGACGTTTTTCAATGGCAAAAATCAATGAATATTGTAAATGCACAAACAGTAATTTCTCCGCATTGCAAGGTGCAATTCTGAAATTTTTTGCTTTTTCCTGCTCCTCTTAGCATGATAAAGAAGATTCAAAGAGAGTGAGATGCCAGCTCCTTTCATTCAGTCAGTAGCTTCAGTCATTTCTGGACGTTTTTCAATGGCAAAAATCAATGAATATTGTAAATGCACAAACAGTAATTTCTCCGCATTGCAAGGTGCAATTCTGAAATTTTTTGCTTTTTCCTGCTCCTCTTAGCATGATAAAGAAGATTCAAAGAGAGTGAGATGCCAGCTCCTTTCATTCAGTCAGTAGCTTCAAACATTTCTGGTATAAACATTTCTGGACGTTTTTCAATGGCAAAAATCAATGAATATTGTAAATGCACAAACAGTAATATCTCCACATTGCAAGGTGCAATTCTGAAATTTTTTGCTTTTTCCTGCTAATCCTAGCATGATAAAGAAGATTCAAATAGAGTGAGATGCCAGCTCCTTTCATTCAGTCAGTAGCTTCAAACATTTCTGGACGTTTTTCAATAACAAAAATCAATGAATATTGTAAATGCACAAACAGTAATATCTCCACATTGCAAGGTGCAATTCTGAAATTTTTTGCTTTTTCCTGCTAATCCTAGCATGATAAAGAAGATTCAAAGAGAGTGAGATGCCAGCTCCTTTCATTCAGTCAGTAGCTTCAAACATTTCTGGTATATGAATAACATGATGTTTTTCAATGGCAAAAATCAATGAATATTGTAAATGCACAAACAGTAATATCTCCACATTGCAAGGTGCAATTCTGAAATTTTTTGCTTTTTCCTGCTAATCCTAGCATGATAAAGAAGATTCAAAGAGAGTGAGATGCCAGCTCCTTTCATTCAGTCAGTAGCTTCAATCATTTCTGGACGTTTTTCAATGGCAAAAATCAATGAATATTGTAAATGCACAAACAGTAATTTCTCCGCATTGCAAGGTGCAATTCTGAAATTTTTTGCTTTTTCCTGCTCCTCTTAGCATGGTAAAGAAGATTCAAAGAGAGTGAGATGCCAGCTCCTTTCATTCAGTCAGTAGCTTCAATCATTTCTGGATGTTTTTCAATGGCAAAAATCAATGAATATTGTAAATGCACAAACAGTAATTTCTCCGCATTGCAAGGTGCAATTCTGAAATTTTTTGCTTTTTCCTGCTCCTCTTAGCATGATAAAGAAGATTCAAAGAGAGTGAGATGCCAGCTCCTTTCATTCAGTCAGTAGCTTCAATCATTTCTGGTATATGAATAACATGATGTTTTTCAATGGCAAAAATCAATGAATATTGTAAATGCACAAACAGTAATTTCTCCGCATTGCAAGGTGCAATTCTGAAATTTTTTGCTTTTTCCTGCTCCTCTTAGCATGATAAAGAAGATTCAAAGAGAGTGAGATGCCAGCTCCTTTCATTCAGTCAGTAGCTTCAGTCATTTCTGGACGTTTTTCAATGGCAAAAATCAATGAATATTGTAAATGCACAAACAGTAATTTCTCCGCATTGCAAGGTGCAATTCTGAAATTTTTTGCTTTTTCCTGCTCCTCTTAGCATGATAAAGAAGATTCAAAGAGAGTGAGATGCCAGCTCCTTTCATTCAGTCAGTAGCTTCAAACATTTCTGGACGTTTTTCAATGGCAAAAATCAATGAATATTGTAAATGCACAAACAGTAATATCTCCACATTGCAAGGTGCAATTCTGAAATTCTTTGCTTTTTCCTGCTAATCCTAGCATGATAAAGAAGATTCAAAGAGAGTGAGATGTCAGCTCCTTTCATTCAGTCAGTAGCTTCAAACATTTCTGGTATATGAATAACATGATGTTTTTCAATGGCAAAAATCAATGAATATTGTAAATGCACAAACAGTAATATCTCCACATTGCAAGGTGCAATTCTGAAATTTTTTGCTTTTTCCTGCTAATCCTAGCATGATAAAGAAGATTCAAAGAGAGTGAGATGCCAGCTCCTTTCATTCAGTCAGTAGCTTCAAACATTTCTGGAAGTTTTTCAATGGCAAAAATCAATGAATATTGTAAATGCACAAACAGTAATATCTCCACATTGCAAGGTGCAATTCTGAAATTTTTTGCTTTTTCCTGCTACTCCTAGCATGATAAAGAAGATTCAAAGAGAGTGAGATGCCAGCTCCTTTCATTCAGTCAGTAGCTTCAAACATTTCTGGACGTTTTTCAATGGCAAAAATCAATGAATATTGTAAATGCACAAACAGTAATATCTCCACATTGCAAGGTGCAATTCTGAAATTTTTTGCTTTTTCCTGCTAATCCTAGCATGATAAAGAAGATTCAAAGAGAGTGAGATGCCAGCTCCTTTCATTCAGTCAGTAGCTTCAAACATTTCTGGATGTTTTTCAATGACAAAAATCAATGAATATTGTAAATGCACAAACAGTAATTTCTCCGCATTGCAAGGTGCAATTCTGAAATTTTTTGCTTTTTCCTGCTCCTCTTAGCATGATAAAGAAGATTCAAAGAGAGTGAGATGCCAGCTCCTTTCATTCAGTCAGTAGCTTCAATCATTTCTGGACGTTTTTCAATGGGAAAAATCAATGAATATTGTAAATGCACAAACAGTAATTTCTCCGCATTGCAAGGTGCAATTCTGAAATTTTTTGCTTTTTCCTGCTCCTCTTAGCATGATAAAGAAGATTCAAAGAGAGTGAGATGCCAGCTCCTTTCATTCAGTCAGTAGCTTCAATCATTTCTGGTATATGAATAACATGATGTTTTTCAATGGCAAAAATCAATGAATATTGTAAATGCACAAACACTAATTTGTCCGCATTGCAAGTTGCAATTCTGAAATTTTTTGCTTTTTCCTGCTCCTCTTAGCATGATAAAGAAGATTCAAAGAGAGTGAGATGCCAGCTCCTTTCATTCAGTCAGTAGCTTCAATCATTTCTGGACGTTTTTCAATGGCAAAAATCAATGAATATTGTAAATGCACAAACAGTAATTTCTCCGCATTGCAAGGTGCAATTCTGAAATTTTTTGCTTTTTCCTGCTCCTCTTAGCATGATAAAGAAGATTCAAAGAGAGTGAGATGCCAGCTCCTTTCATTCAGTCAGTAGCTTCAATCATTTCTGGACGTTTTTCAATGGCAAAAATCAATGAATATTGTAAATGCACAAACAGTAATTTCTCCGCATTGCAAGGTGCAATTCTGAAATTTTTTGCTTTTTCCTGCTCCTCTTAGCATGATAAAGAAGATTCAAAGAGAGTGAGATGCCAGCTCCTTTCATTCAGTCAGTAGCTTCAATCATTTCTGGACGTTTTTCAATGGCAAAAATCAATGAATATTGTAAATGCACAAACAGTAATTTCTCCGCATTGCAAGGTGCAATTCTGAAATTTTTTGCTTTTTCCTGCTCCTCTTAGCATGATAAAGAAGATTCAAAGAGAGTGAGATGCCAGCTCCTTTCATTCAGTCAGTAGCTTCAATCATTTCTGGTATATGAATAACATGATGTTTTTCAATGGCAAAAATCAATGACTATTGTAAATGCACAAACAGTAATTTCTCCGCATTGCAAGGTGCAATTCTGAAATTTTTTGCTTTTTCCTGCTCCTCTTAGCATGATAAAGAAGATTCAAAGAGAGTGAGATGCCAGCTCCTTTCATTCAGTCAGTAGCTTCAATCATTTCTGGATGTTTTTCAATGGCAAAAATCAATGAATATTGTAAATGCACAAACAGTAATTTCTCCGCATTGCAAGGTGCAATTCTGAAATTTTTTGCTTTTTCCTGCTCCTCTTAGCATGATAAAGAAGATTCAAAGAGAGTGAGATGCCAGCTCCTTTCATTCAGTCAGTAGCTTCAGTCATTTCTGGACGTTTTTCAATGGCAAAAATCAATGGATATTGTAAATGCACAAACAGTAATTTCTCCGCATTGCAAGGTGCAATTCTGAAATTTTTTGCTTTTTCCTGCTCCTCTTAGCATGATAAAGAAGATTCAAAGAGAGTGAGATGCCAGCTCCTTTCATTCAGTCAGTAGCTTCAAACATTTCTGGTATAAACATTTCTGGACGTTTTTCAATGGCAGAAATCAATGAATATTGTAAATGCACAAACAGTAATATCTCCACATTGCAAGGTGCAATTCTGAAATTTTTTGCTTTTTCCTGGTAATCCTAGCATGATAAAGAAGATTCAAATAGAGTGAGATGCCAGCTCCTTTCATTCAGTCAGTAGCTTCAAACATTTCTGGACGTTTTTCAATGGCAAAATTCAATGAATATTGTAAATGCACAAACAGTAATATCTCCACATTGCAAGGTGCAATTCTGAAATTTTTTGCTTTTTCCTGCTAATCCTAGCATGATAAAGAAGATTCAAAGAGAGTGAGATGCCAGCTCCTTTCATTCAGTCAGTAGCTTCAATCATTTCTGGACGTTTTTCAATGGCAAAAATCAATGAATATTGTAAATGCACAAACAGTAATTTCTCCGCATTGCAAGGTGCAATTCTGAAATTTTTTGCTTTTTCCTGCTCCTCTTAGCATGATAAAGAAGATTCAAAGAGAGTGAGATGCCAGCTCCTTTCATTCAGTCAGTAGCTTCAATCATTTCTGGACGTTTTTCAATGGCAAAAATCAATGAATATTGTAAATGCACAAACAGTAATTTCTCCGCATTGCAAGGTGCAATTCTGAAATTTTTTGCTTTTTCCTGCTCCTCTTAGCATGATAAAGAAGATTCAAAGAGAGTGAGATGCCAGCTCCTTTCATTCAGTCAGTAGCTTCAATCATTTCTGGACGTTTTTCAATGGCAAAAATCAATGAATATTGTAAATGCACAAACAGTAATTTCTCCGCATTGCAAGGTGCAATTCTGAAATTTTTTGCTTTTTCCTGCTCCTCTTAGCATGATAAAGAAGATTCAAAGAGAGTGAGATGCCAGCTCCTTTCATTCAGTCAGTAGCTTCAATCATTTCTGGACGTTTTTCAATGGCAAAAATCAATGAATATTGTAAATGCACAAACAGTAATTTCTCCGCATTGCAAGGTGCAATTCTGAAATTTTTTGCTTTTTCCTGCTCCTCTTAGCATGATAAAGAAGATTCAAAGAGAGTGAGATGCCAGCTCCTTTCATTCAGTCAGTAGCTTCAGTCATTTCTGGACGTTTTTCAATGGGAAAAATCAATGAATATTGTAAATGCACAAACAGTAATTTCTCCGCATTGCAAGGTGCAATTCTGAAATTTTTTGCTTTTTCCTGCTCCTCTTAGCATGTTAAAGAAGATTCAAAGAGAGTGAGGTGCCAGCTCCTTTCATTCAGTCAGTAGCTTCAAACATTTCTGGTATAAACATTTCTGGACGTTTTTCAATGGCAAAAATCAATGAATATTGTAAATGCACAAACAGTAATATCTCCACATTGCAAGGTGCAATTCTGAAATTTTTTGCTTTTTCCTGCTAATCCTAGCATGATAAAGAAGATTCAAATAGAGTGAGATGCCAGCTCCTTTCATTCAGTCAGTAGCTTCAAACATTTCTGGACGTTTTTCAATGGCAAAATCAATGAATATTGTAAATGCACAAACAGTAATATCTCCACATTGCAAGGTGCAATTCTGAAATTTTTTGCTTTTTCCTGCTAATCCTAGCATGATAAAGAAGATTCAAAGAGAGTGAGATGCCAGCTCCTTTCATTCAGTCAGTAGCTTCAAACATTTCTGGTATATGAATAACATGATGTTTTTCAATGGTAAAAATCAATGAATATTGTAAATGCACAAACAGTAATATCTCCACATTGCAAGGTGCAATTCTGAAATTTTTTGCTTTTTCCTGCTAATCCTAGCATGATAAAGAAGATTCAAAGAGAGTGAGATGCCAGCTCCTTTCATTCAGTCAGTAGCTTCAATCATTTCTGGTATATGAATAACATGATGTTTTTCAATGGCAAAAATCAATGAATATTGTAAATGCACAAACAGTAATTTCTCCGCATTGCAAGGTGCAATTCTGAAATTTTTTGCTTTTTCCTGCTCCTCTTAGCATGATAAAGAAGATTCAAAGAGAGTGAGATGCCAGCTCCTTTCATTCAGTCAGTAGCTTCAATCATTTCTGGACGTTTTTCAATGGCAAAAATCAATGAATATTGTAAATGCACAAACAGTAATTTCTCCGCATTGCAAGGTGCAATTCTGAAATTTTTTGCTTTTTCCTGCTCCTCTTAGCATGATAAAGAAGATTCAAAGAGAGTGAGATGCCAGCTCCTTTCATTCAGTCAGTAGCTTCAGTCATTTCTGGACGTTTTTCAATGGCAAAAATCAATGAATATTGTAAATGCACAAACAGTAATTTCTCCGCATTGCAAGGTGCAATTCTGAAATTTTTTGCTTTTTCCTGCTCCTCTTAGCATGATAAAGAAGATTCAAAGAGAGTGAGGTGCCAGCTCCTTTCATTCAGTCAGTAGCTTCAAACATTTCTGGTATAAACATTTCTGGACGTTTTTCAATGGCAAAAATCAATGAATATTGTAAATGCACAAACAGTAATATCTCCACATTGCAAGGTGCAATTCTGAAATTTTTTGCTTTTTCCTGCTAATCCTAGCATGATAAAGAAGATTCAAATAGAGTGAGATGCCAGCTCCTTTCATTCAGTCAGTAGCTTCAAACATTTCTGGACGTTTTTCAATGGCAAAAATCAATGAATATTGTAAATGCACAAACAGTAATATCTCCACATTGCAAGGTGCAATTGTGAAATTTTTTGCTTTTTCCTGCTAATCCTAGCATGATAAAGAAGATTCAAAGAGAGTGAGATGCCAGCTCCTTTCATTCAGTCAGTAGCTTCAAACATTTCTGGTATATGAATAACATGATGTTTTTCAATGGCAAAAATCAATGAATATTGTAAATGCACAAACAGTAATATCTCCACATTGCAAGGTGCAATTCTGAAATTTTTTGCTTTTTCCTGCTAATCCTAGCATGATAAAGAAGATTCAAAGAGAGTGAGATGCCAGCTCCTTTCATTCAGTCAGTAGCTTCAAACATTTCTGGACGTTTTTCAATGGCAAAAATCAATGAATATTGTAAATGCACAAACAGTAATTTCTCCGCATTGCAAGGTGCAATTCTGAAATTTTTTGCTTTTTCCTGCTCCTCTTAGCATGATAAAGAAGATTCAAAGAGAGTGAGATGCCAGCTCTTTTCATTCAGTCAGTAGCTTCAATCATTTCTGGTATATGAATAACATGATGTTTTTCAATGGCAAAAATCAATGAATATTGTAAATGCACAAACAGTAATTTCTCCGCATTGCAAGGTGCAATTCTGAAATTTTTTGCTTTTTCCTGCTCCTCTTAGCATGGTAAAGAAGATTCAAAGAGAGTGAGATGCCAGCTCCTTTCATTCAGTCAGTAGCTTCAATCATTTCTGGACGTTTTTCAATGGCAAAAATCAATGAATATTGTAAATGCACAAACAGTAATTTCTCCGCATTGCAAGGTGCAATTCTGAAGTTTTTTGCTTTTTCCTGCTCCTCTTAGCATGATAAAGAAGATTCAAAGAGAGTGAGATGCCAGCTCCTTTCATTCAGTCAGTAGCTTCAATCATTTCTGGACGTTTTTCAATGGCAAAAATCAATGAATATTGAAAATGCACAAACAGTAATTTCTCCGCATTGCAAGGTGCAATTCTGAAATGTTTTGCTTTTTCCTGCTCCTCTTAGCATGATAAAGAAGATTCAAAGAGAGTGAGATGCCAGCTCCTTTCATTCAGTCAGTAGCTTCAATCATTTCTGGGTATGAATAACATGATGTTTTTCAATGGCAAAAATCAATGAATATTGTAAATGCACAAACAGTAATATCTCCACATTGCAAGGTGCAATTCTGAAATTTTTTGCTTTTTCCTGCTACTCCTAGCATGATAAAGAAGATTCAAAGAGAGTGAGATGCCAGCTCCTTTCATTCAGTCAGTAGCTTCAAACATTTCTGGACGTTTTTCAATGGCAAAAATCAATGAATATTGTAAATGCACAAACAGTAATATCTCCACATTGCAAGGTGCAATTCTGAAATTTTTTGCTTTTTCCTGCTAATCCTAGCATGATAAAGAAGATTCAAAGAGAGTGAGATGCCAGCTCCTTTCATTCAGTCAGTAGCTTCAAACATTTCTGGACGTTTTTCAATGGCAAAAATCAATGAATATTGTAAATGCACAAACAGTAATTTCTCCGCATTGCAAGGTGCAATTCTGAAATTTTTTGCTTTTTCCTGCTCCTCTTAGCATGATAAAGAAGATTCAAAGAGAGTGAGATGCCAGCTCCTTTCATTCAGTCAGTAGCTTCAATCATTTCTGGACGTTTTTCAATGGCAAAAATCAATGAATATTGTAAATGCACAAACAGTAATTTCTCCGCATTGCAAGGTGCAATTCTGAAATTTTTTGCTTTTTCCTGCTCCTCTTAGCATGATAAAGAAGATTCAAAGAGAGTGAGATGCCAGCTCCTTTCATTCAGTCAGTAGCTTCAATCATTTCTGGTATATGAATAACATGATGTTTTTCAATGGCAAAAATCAATGAATATTGTAAATGCACAAACAGTAATTTGTCCGCATTGCAAGTTGCAATTCTGAAATTTTTTGCTTTTTCCTGCTCCTCTTAGCATGATAAAGAAGATTCAAAGAGAGTGAGATGCCAGCTCCTTTCATTCAGTCAGTAGCTTCAATCATTTCTGGACGTTTTTCAATGGCAAAAATCAATGAATATTGTAAATGCACAAACAGTAATTTCTCCGCATTGCAAGGTGCAATTCTGAAATTTTTTGCTTTTTCCTGCTCCTCTTAGCATGATAAAGAAGATTCAAAGAGAGTGAGATGCCAGCTCCTTTCATTCAGTCAGTAGCTTCAATCATTTCTGGACGTTTTTCAATGGCAAAAATCAATGAATATTGTAAATGCACAAACAGTAATTTCTCCGCATTGCAAGGTGCAATTCTGAAATTTTTTGCTTTTTCCTGCTCCTCTTAGCATGATAAAGAAGATTCAAAGAGAGTGAGATGCCAGCTCCTTTCATTCAGTCAGTAGCTTCAATCATTTCTGGACGTTTTTCAATGGCAAAAATCAATGAATATTGTAAATGCACAAACAGTAATTTCTCCGCATTGCAAGGTGCAATTCTGAAATTTTTTGCTTTTTCCTGCTCCTCTTAGCATGATAAAGAAGATTCAAAGAGAGTGAGATGCCAGCTCCTTTCATTCAGTCAGTAGCTTCAATCATTTCTGGTATATGAATAACATGATGTTTTTCAATGGCAAAAATCAATGAATATTGTAAATGCACAAACAGTAATTTCTCCGCATTGCAAGGTGCAATTCTGAAATTTTTTGCTTTTTCCTGCTCCTCTTAGCATGATAAAGAAGATTCAAAGAGAGTGAGATGCCAGCTCCTTTCATTCAGTCAGTAGCTTCAATCATTTCTGGATGTTTTTCAATGGCAAAAATCAATGAATATTGTAAATGCACAAACAGTAATTTCTCCGCATTGCAAGGTGCAATTCTGAAATTTTTTGCTTTTTCCTGCTCCTCTTAGCATGATAAAGAAGATTCAAAGAGAGTGAGATGCCAGCTCCTTTCATTCAGTCAGTAGCTTCAAACATTTCTGGTATAAACATTTCTGGACGTTTTTCAATGGCAGAAATCAATGAATATTGTAAATGCACAAACAGTAATATCTCCACATTGCAAGGTGCAATTCTGAAATTTTTTGCTTTTTCCTGGTAATCCTAGCATGATAAAGAAGATTCAAATAGAGTGAGATGCCAGCTCCTTTCATTCAGTCAGTAGCTTCAAACATTTCTGGACGTTTTTCAATGGCAAAATTCAATGAATATTGTAAATGCACAAACAGTAATATCTCCACATTGCAAGGTGCAATTCTGAAATTTTTTGCTTTTTCCTGCTAATCCTAGCATGATAAAGAAGATTCAAAGAGAGTGAGATGCCAGCTCCTTTCATTCAGCCAGTAGCTTCAATCATTTCTGGACGTTTTTCAATGGCAAAAATCAATGAATATTGTAAATGCACAAACAGTAATTTCTCCGCATTGCAAGGTGCAATTCTGAAATTTTTTGCTTTTTCCTGCTCCTCTTAGCATGATAAAGAAGATTCAAAGAGAGTGAGATGCCAGCTCCTTTCATTCAGTCAGTAGCTTCAATCATTTCTGGACGTTTTTCAATGGCAAAAATCAATGAATATTGTAAATGCACAAACAGTAATTTCTCCGCATTGCAAGGTGCAATTCTGAAATTTTTTGCTTTTTCCTGCTCCTCTTAGCATGATAAAGAAGATTCAAAGAGAGTGAGATGCCAGCTCCTTTCATTCAGTCAGTAGCTTCAATCATTTCTGGACGTTTTTCAATGGCAAAAATCAATGAATATTGTAAATGCACAAACAGTAATTTCTCCGCATTGCAAGGTGCAATTCTGAAATTTTTTGCTTTTTCCTGCTCCTCTTAGCATGATAAAGAAGATTCAAAGAGAGTGAGATGCCAGCTCCTTTCATTCAGTCAGTAGCTTCAATCATTTCTGGACGTTTTTCAATGGCAAAAATCAATGAATATTGTAAATGCACAAACAGTAATTTCTCCGCATTGCAAGGTGCAATTCTGAAATTTTTTGCTTTTTCCTGCTCCTCTTAGCATGATAAAGAAGATTCAAAGAGAGTGAGATGCCAGCTCCTTTCATTCAGTCAGTAGCTTCAGTCATTTCTGGACGTTTTTCAATGGGAAAAATCAATGAATATTGTAAATGCACAAACAGTAATTTCTCCGCATTGCAAGGTGCAATTCTGAAATTTTTTGCTTTTTCCTGCTCCTCTTAGCATGTTAAAGAAGATTCAAAGAGAGTGAGGTGCCAGCTCCTTTCATTCAGTCAGTAGCTTCAAACATTTCTGGTATAAACATTTCTGGACGTTTTTCAATGGCAAAAATCAATGAATATTGTAAATGCACAAACAGTAATATCTCCACATTGCAAGGTGCAATTCTGAAATTTTTTGCTTTTTCCTGCTAATCCTAGCATGATAAAGAAGATTCAAATAGAGTGAGATGCCAGCTCCTTTCATTCAGTCAGTAGCTTCAAACATTTCTGGACGTTTTTCAATGGCAAAAATCAATGAATATTGTAAATGCACAAACAGTAATATCTCCACATTGCAAGGTGCAATTCTGAAATTTTTTGCTTTTTCCTGCTAATCCTAGCATGATAAAGAAGATTCAAAGAGAGTGAGATGCCAGCTCCTTTCATTCAGTCAGTAGCTTCAAACATTTCTGGTATATGAATAACATGATGTTTTTCAATGGTAAAAATCAATGAATATTGTAAATGCACAAACAGTAATATCTCCACATTGCAAGGTGCAATTCTGAAATTTTTTGCTTTTTCCTGCTAATCCTAGCATGATAAAGAAGATTCAAAGAGAGTGAGATGCCAGCTCCTTTCATTCAGTCAGTAGCTTCAATCATTTCTGGTATATGAATAACATGATGTTTTTCAATGGCAAAAATCAATGAATATTGTAAATGCACAAACAGTAATTTCTCCGCATTGCAAGGTGCAATTCTGAAATTTTTTGCTTTTTCCTGCTCCTCTTAGCATGATAAAGAAGATTCAAAGAGAGTGAGATGCCAGCTCCTTTCATTCAGTCAGTAGCTTCAATCATTTCTGGACGTTTTTCAATGGCAAAAATCAATGAATATTGTAAATGCACAAACAGTAATTTCTCCGCATTGCAAGGTGCAATTCTGAAATTTTTTGCTTTTTCCTGCTCCTCTTAGCATGATAAAGAAGATTCAAAGAGAGTGAGATGCCAGCTCCTTTCATTCAGTCAGTAGCTTCAGTCATTTCTGGACGTTTTTCAATGGCAAAAATCAATGAATATTGTAAATGCACAAACAGTAATTTCTCCGCATTGCAAGGTGCAATTCTGAAATTTTTTGCTTTTTCCTGCTCCTCTTAGCATGATAAAGAAGATTCAAAGAGAGTGAGGTGCCAGCTCCTTTCATTCAGTCAGTAGCTTCAAACATTTCTGGTATAAACATTTCTGGACGTTTTTCAATGGCAAAAATCAATGAATATTGTAAATGCACAAACAGTAATATCTCCACATTGCAAGGTGCAATTCTGAAATTTTTTGCTTTTTCCTGCTAATCCTAGCATGATAAAGAAGATTCAAATAGAGTGAGATGCCAGCTCCTTTCATTCAGTCAGTAGCTTCAAACATTTCTGGACGTTTTTCAATGGCAAAAATCAATGAATATTGTAAATGCACAAACAGTAATATCTCCACATTGCAAGGTGCAATTCTGAAATTTTTTGCTTTTTCCTGCTAATCCTAGCATGATAAAGAAGATTCAAAGAGAGTGAGATGCCAGCTCCTTTCATTCAGTCAGTAGCTTCAAACATTTCTGGTATATGAATAACATGATGTTTTTCAATGGCAAAAATCAATGAATATTGTAAATGCACAAACAGTAATATCTCCACATTGCAAGGTGCAATTCTGAAATTTTTTGCTTTTTCCTGCTAATCCTAGCATGATAAAGAAGATTCAAAGAGAGTGAGATGCCAGCTCCTTTCATTCAGTCAGTAGCTTCAAACATTTCTGGACGTTTTTCAATGGCAAAAATCAATGAATATTGTAAATGCACAAACAGTAATTTCTCCGCATTGCAAGGTGCAATTCTGAAATTTTTTGCTTTTTCCTGCTCCTCTTAGCATGATAAAGATTCAAAGAGAGTGAGATGCCAGCTCCTTTCATTCATTCAGTAGCTTCAATCATTTCTGGACGTTTTTCAATGGCAAAAATCAATGAATATTGTAAATGCACAAGCAGTAATTTCTCCGCATTGCAAGGTGAAATTCTGAAATTTTTTGCTTTTTCCTGCTCCTCTTAGCATGATAAAGAAGATTCAAAGAGAGTGAGATGCCAGCTCCTTTCATTCAGTCAGTAGCTTCAAACATTTCTGGACGTTTTTCAATGGCAAAAATCAATGAATATTGTAAATGCACAAACAGTAATATCTCCACATTGCAAGGTGCAATTCTGAAATTTTTTGCTTTTTCCTGCTACTCCTAGCATGATAAAGAAGATTCAAAGAGAGTGAGATGCCAGCTCCTTTCATTCAGTCAGTAGCTTCAAACATTTCTGGACGTTTTTCAATGGCAAAAATCAATGAATATTGTAAATGCACAAACAGTAATTTCTCCGCATTGCAAGGTGCAATTCTGAAATTTTTTGCTTTTTCCTGCTCCTCTTAGCATGATAAAGATTCAAAGAGAGTGAGATGCCAGCTCCTTTCATTCAGTCAGTAGCTTCAATCATTTCTGGACGTTTTTCAATGGCAAAAATCAATGAATATTGTAAATGCACAAGCAGTAATTTCTCCGCATTGCAAGGTGAAATTCTGAAATTTTTTGCTTTTTCCTGCTCCTCTTAGCATGATAAAGAAGATTCAAAGAGAGTGAGATGCCAGCTCCTTTCATTCAGTCAGTAGCTTCAATCATTTCTGGACGTTTTTCAATGGCAAAAATCAATGAATATTGTAAATGCACAAACAGTAATTTCTCCGCATTGCAAGGTGCAATTCTGAAATTTTTTGCTTTTTCCTGCTCCTCTTAGCATGATAAAGAAGATTCAAAGAGAGTGAGATGCCAGATTCTTTCATTCAGTCAGTAGCTTCAAACATTTCTGGTATATGAATAACATGATGTTTTTCAATGGCAAAAATCAATGAATATTGTAAATGCACAAACAGTAATTTCTCCGCATTGCAAGGTACAATTCTGAAATTTTTTGCTTTTTCCTGCTCCTCTTAGCATGATAAAGAAGATTCAAAGAGAGTGAGATGCCAGCTCCTTTCATTCAGTCAGTAGCTACAATCTTTTCTGGACGTTTTTCAATGGCAAAAATCAATGAATATTGTAAATGCACAAACAGTAATTTCTCCGCATTGTAAGGTGGAATTCTGAAATTTTTTGCTTTTTCCTGCTCCTCTTAGCATGATAAAGAAGATTCAAAGATATTGAGATGCCAGCTTCTCTCATTCAGTCAGTAGCTTCAAACATTTCTGGTATATGAATAACATGATGTTTTTCAATGGCAAAAATCAATGAATATTGTAAATGCACAAAGAGTAATTTCTCCGCATTGCAAGGTGCAATTCTGAAATTTTTTGCTTTTTCCTGCTCCTCTTAGCATGATAAAGAAGACTCAAAGAGAGTTACATGCCAGCTCCTTTCATTCAGTCAGTAGCTTCAATCATTTCTGGACGTTTTTCAATGGCAAAAATCAATGAATATTGTAAATGCACAAACAGTAATTTCTCCGCATTGCAAGGTGCAATTCTGAAATTTTTTGCTTTTTCCTGCTCCTCTTAGCATGATAAAGAAGATTCAAAGAGAGTGAGATGCCAGCTCCTTTCATTCAGTCAGTAGCTTCAATCATTTCTGGACGTTTTTCAATGGCAAAAATCAATGAATATTGTAAATGCACAAACAGTAATTTCTCCGCATTGCAAGGTGCAATTCTGAAATTTTTTGCTTTTTCCTGCTCCTCTTAGCATGATAAAGAAGATTCAAAGAGAGTGAGATGCCAGCTCTTTTCATTCAGTCAGTAGCTTCAATCATTTCTGGTATATGAATAACATGATGTTTTTCAATGGCAAAAATCAATGAATATTGTAAATGCACAAACAGTAATTTCTCCGCATTGCAAGGTGCAATTCTGAAATTTTTTGCTTTTTCCTGCTCCTCTTAGCATGGTAAAGAAGATTCAAAGAGAGTGAGATGCCAGCTCCTTTCATTCAGTCAGTAGCTTCAATCATTTCTGGACGTTTTTCAATGGCAAAAATCAATGAATATTGTAAATGCACAAACAGTAATTTCTCCGCATTGCAAGGTGCAATTCTGAAATTTTTTGCTTTTTCCTGCTCCTCTTAGCATGATAAAGAAGATTCAAAGAGAGTGAGATGCCAGCTCCTTTCATTCAGTCAGTAGCTTCAATCATTTCTGGACGTTTTTCAATGGCAAAAATCAATGAATATTGTAAATGCACAAACAGTAATTTCTCCGCATTGCAAGGTGCAATTCTGAAATGTTTTGCTTTTTCCTGCTCCTCTTAGCATGATAAAGAAGATTCAAAGAGAGTGAGATGCCAGCTCCTTTCATTCAGTCAGTAGCTTCAATCATTTCTGGGTATGAATAACATGATGTTTTTCAATGGCAAAAATCAATGAATATTGTAAATGCACAAACAGTAATTTCTCCACATTGCAAGGTGCAATTCTGAAATTTTTTGCTTTTTCCTGCTCCTCTTAGCATGATAAAGAAGATTCAAAGAGAGTGAGATGCCAGCTCCTTTCATTCAGTCAGTAGCTTCAATCATTTCTGGACGATTTTCAATGGCAAAAATCAATGAATATTGTAAATGCACAAACAGTAATTTCTCCGCATTGCAAGGTGCAATTCTGAAATTTTTTGCTTTTTCCTGCTCCTCTTAGCATGATAAAGAAGATTCAAAGAGAGTGAGATGCCAGCTCCTTTCATTCAGTCAGTAGCTTCAAACATTTCTGGTATATGAATAACATGATGTTTTTCAATGGCAAAAATCAATGAATATTGTAAATGCACAAACAGTAATTTCTCCGCATTGCAAGGTGCAATTCTGAAATTTTTTGCTTTTTCCTGCTCCTCTTAGCATGATAAAGAAGATTCAAATTGAGTGAGATGCCAGCTCCTTTCATTCAGTCAGTAGCTTCAATCATTTCTGGACGTTTTTCAAAGGCAAAAATCAATGAATATTGTAAATGCACAAACAGTAATTTCTCCGCATTGCAAGGTGCAATTCTGAAATTTTTTGCTTTTTCCTGCTCCTCTTAGCATGATAAAGAAGATTCAAAGAGAGTGAGATGCCAGCTCCTTTCATTCAGTCAGTAGCTTCAATCATTTCTGGTATATGAATAACATGATGTTTTTCAATGGCAAAAATCAATGAATATTGTAAATGCACAAACAGTAATTTCTCCGCATTGCAAGGTGCAATTCTGAAATTTTTTGCTTTTTCCTGCTCCTCTTAGCATGGTAAAGAAGATTCAAAGAGAGTGAGATTCCAGCTCCTTTCATTCAGTCAGTAGCTTCAATCATTTCTGGACGTTTTTCAATGGCAAAAATCAATGAATATTGTAAATGCACAAACAGTAATTTCTCCGCATTGCAAGGTGCAATTCTGAAATTTTTTGCTTTTTCCTGCTCCTCTTAGCATGATAAAGAAGATTCAAAGAGAGTGAGATGCCAGCTCCTTTCATTCAGTCAGTAGCTTCAATCATTTCTGGACGTTTTTCAATGGCAAAAATCAATGAATATTGTAAATGCACAAACAGTAATTTCTCCGCATTGCAAGGTGCAATTCTGAAATGTTTTGCTTTTTCCTGCTCCTCTTAGCATGATAAAGAAGATTCAAAGAGAGTGAGATGCCAGCTCCTTTCATTCAGTCAGTAGCTTCAATCATTTCTGGGTATGAATAACATGATGTTTTTCAATGGCAAAAATCAATGAATATTGTAAATGCACAAACAGTAATTTCTCCGCATTGCAAGGTGCAATTCTGAAATTTTTTGCTTTTTCCTGCTCCTCTTAGCATGGTAAAGAAGATTCAAAGAGAGTGAGATGCCAGCTCCTTTCATTCAGTCAGTAGCTTCAATCATTTCTGGACGTTTTTCAATGGCAAAAATCAATGAATATTGTAAATGCACAAACAGTAATTTCTCCGCATTGCAAGGTGCAATTCTGAAATTTTTTGCTTTTTCCTGCTCCTCTTAGCATGATAAAGAAGATTCAAAGAGAGTGAGATGCCAGCTCCTTTCATTCAGTCAGTAGCTTCAATCATTTCTGGACGTTTTTCAATGGCAAAAATCAATGAATATTGTAAATGCACAAACAGTAATTTCTCCGCATTGCAAGGTGCAATTCTGAAATGTTTTGCTTTTTCCTGCTCCTCTTAGCATGATAAAGAAGATTCAAAGAGAGTGAGATGCCAGCTCCTTTCATTCAGTCAGTAGCTTCAATCATTTCTGGGTATGAATAACATGATGTTTTTCAATGGCAAAAATCAATGAATATTGTAAATGCACAAACAGTAATTTCTCCACATTGCAAGGTGCAATTCTGAAATTTTTTGCTTTTTCCTGCTCCTCTTAGCATGATAAAGAAGATTCAAAGAGAGTGAGATGCCAGCTCCTTTCATTCAGTCAGTAGCTTCAATCATTTCTGGACGATTTTCAATGGCAAAAATCAATGAATATTGTAAATGCACAAACAGTAATTTCTCCGCATTGCAAGGTGCAATTCTGAAATTTTTTGCTTTTTCCTGCTCCTCTTAGCATGATAAAGAAGATTCAAAGAGAGTGAGATGCCAGCTCCTTTCATTCAGTCAGTAGCTTCAAACATTTCTGGTATATGAATAACATGATGTTTTTCAATGGCAAAAATCAATGAATATTGTAAATGCACAAACAGTAATTTCTCCGCATTGCAAGGTGCAATTCTGAAATTTTTTGCTTTTTCCTGCTCCTCTTAGCATGATAAAGAAGATTCAAATTGAGTGAGATGCCAGCTCCTTTCATTCAGTCAGTAGCTTCAATCATTTCTGGACGTTTTTCAAAGGCAAAAATCAATGAATATTGTAAATGCACAAACAGTAATTTCTCCGCATTGCAAGGTGCAATTCTGAAATTTTTTGCTTTTTCCTGCTCCTCTTAGCATGATAAAGAAGATTCAAAGAGAGTGAGATGCCAGCTCCTTTCATTCAGTCAGTAGCTTCAATCATTTCTGGTATATGAATAACATGATGTTTTTCAATGGCAAAAATCAATGAATATTGTAAATGCACAAACAGTAATTTCTCCGCATTGCAAGGTGCAATTCTGAAATTTTTTGCTTTTTCCTGCTCCTCTTAGCATGGTAAAGAAGATTCAAAGAGAGTGAGATTCCAGCTCCTTTCATTCAGTCAGTAGCTTCAATCATTTCTGGACGTTTTTCAATGGCAAAAATCAATGAATATTGTAAATGCACAAACAGTAATTTCTCCGCATTGCAAGGTGCAATTCTGAAATTTTTTGCTTTTTCCTGCTCCTCTTAGCATGATAAAGAAGATTCAAAGAGAGTGAGATGCCAGCTCCTTTCATTCAGTCAGTAGCTTCAATCATTTCTGGACGTTTTTCAATGGCAAAAATCAATGAATATTGTAAATGCACAAACAGTAATTTCTCCGCATTGCAAGGTGCAATTCTGAAATGTTTTGCTTTTTCCTGCTCCTCTTAGCATGATAAAGAAGATTCAAAGAGAGTGAGATGCCAGCTCCTTTCATTCAGTCAGTAGCTTCAATCATTTCTGGGTATGAATAACATGATGTTTTTCAATGGCAAAAATCAATGAATATTGTAAATGCACAAACAGTAATTTCTCCACATTGCAAGGTGCAATTCTGAAATTTTTTGCTTTTTCCTGCTCCTCTTAGCATGATAAAGAAGATTCAAAGAGAGTGAGATGCCAGCTCCTTTCATTCAGTCAGTAGCTTCAATCATTTCTGGACGTTTTTCAATGGCAAAAATCAATGAATATTGTAAATGCACAAACAGTAATTTCTCCGCATTGCAAGGTGCAATTCTGAAATTTTTTGCTTTTTCCTGCTCCTCTTAGCATGATAAAGAAGATTCAAAGAGAGTGAGATGCCAGCTCCTTTCATTCAGTCAGTAGCTTCAATCATTTCTGGACGTTTTTCAATGGCAAAAATCAATGAATATTGTAAATGCACAAACAGTAATTTCTCCGCATTGCAAGGTGCAATTCTGAATTTTTTTGCTTTTTCCTGCTCCTCTTAGCATGATAAAGAAGATTCAAAGAGAGTGAGATGCCAGCTCCTTTCATTCAGTCAGTAACTTCAAACATTTCTGGTATAAACATTTCTGGACGTTTTTCAATGGCAAAAATCAATGAATATTGTAAATGCACAAACAGTAATATCTCCACATTGCAAGGTGCAATTCTGAAATTTTTTGCTTTTTCCTGCTAATCCTAGCATGATAAAGAATATTCAAATAGAGTGAGATGCCAGCATCTTTCATTCAGTCAGTAGCTTCAAACATTTCTGGACGTTTTTCAATGGCAAAAATCAATGAATATTGTAAATGCACAAACAGTAATATCTCCACATTGCAAGGTGCAATTCTGAAATTTTTTGCTTTTTCCTGCTAATCCTAGCATGATAAAGAAGATTCAAAGAGAGTGAGATGCCAGGTCCTTTCATTCAGTCAGTAGCCTCAAACATTTCTGGTATATGAATAACATGATGTTTTTCAATGGCAAAAATCAATGAATATTGTAAATGCACAAACAGTAATATCTCCACATTGCAAGGTGCAATTCTGAAATTTTTTGCTTTTTCCTGCTAATCCTAGCATGATAAAGAAGATTCAAAGAGAGTGAGATGCCAGCTCCTTTCATTCAGTCAGTAGCTTCAAACATTTCTGTACGTTTTTCAATGGCAAAAATCAATGAATATTGTAAATGCACAAACAGTAATATCTCCACATTGCAAGGTGCAATTCTGAAATTTTTTGCTTTTTCCTGCTAATCCTAGCATGATAAAGAAGATTCAAAGAGAGTGAGATGCCAGCTCCTTTCATTCAGTCAGTAGCTTCAAACATTTCTGGACGTTTTTCAATGGCAAAAATCAATGAATATTGTAAATGCACAAACAGTAATATCTCCACATTGCAAGGTGCAATTCTGAAATTTTTTGCTTTTTCCTGCTAATCCTAGCATGATAAAGAAGATTCAAAGAGAGTGAGATGCCAGCTCCTTTCATTCAGTCAGTAGCTTCAATCATTTCTGGTATATGAATAACATGATGTTTTTCAATGGCAAAAATCAATGAATATTGTAAATGCACAAACAGTAATTTCTCCGCATTGCAAGGTGCAATTCTGAATTTTTTTGCTTTTTCCTGCTCCTCTTAGCATGATAAAGAAGATTCAAAGAGAGTGAGATGCCAGCTCCTTTCATTCAGTCAGTAGCTTCAAACATTTCTGGTATAAACATTTCTGGACGTTTTTCAAAGGCAAAAATCAATGAATATTGTAAATGCACAAACAGTAATATCTCCACATTGCAAGGTGCAATTCTGAAATTTTTTGCTTTTTCCTGCTAATCCTAGCATGATAAAGAAGATTCAAAGAGAGTGAGATGCCAGCTCCTTTCATTCAGTCAGTAGCTTCAATCATTTCTGGACGTTTTTCAATGGCAAAAATCAATGAATATTGTAAATGCACAAACAGTAATTTCTCCGCATTGCAAGGTGCAATTCTGAAATTTTTTGCTTTTTCCTGCTCCTCTTAGCATGAAAAAGAAGATTCAAAGAGAATGAGATGCCCGCTCCTTTCATTCAGTCAGTAGCTTCAATCATTTCTGGTATATGAATAACATGATGTTTTTCAATGGCAAAAATCAATGAATATTGTAAATGCACAAACAGTAATTTCTCCGCATTGCAAGGTGCAATTCTGAATTTTTTTGCTTTTTCCTGCTCCTCTTAGCATGATAAAGAAGATTCAAAGAGAGTGAGATGCCAGCTCCTTTCATTCAGTCAGTAGCTTCAATCATTTCTGGACGTTTTTCAATGGCAAAAATCAATGAATATTGTAAATGCACAAACAGTAATTTCTCCGCATTGCAAGGTGCAATTCTGAAATTTTTTGCTTTTTCCTGCTCCTCTTAGCATGATAAAGAAGATTCAAAGAGAGTGAGATGCCAGCTCCTTTCATTCAGTCAGTAGCTTCAAACATTTCTGGTATATGAATAACATGATGTTTTTCAATGGCAAAAATCAATGAATATTGTAAATGCACAAACAGTAATTTCTCCGCATTGCAAGGTGCAATTCTGAAATTTTTTGCTTTTTCCTGCTCCTCTTAGCATGATAAAGAAGATTCAAAGAGAGTGAGATGCCAGCTCCTTTCATTCAGTCAGTAGCTTCAATCTTTTCTGGACGTTTTTCAATGGCAAAAATCAATGAATATTGTAAATGCACAAACAGTAATTTCTCCGCATTGTAAGGTGGAATTCTGAAATTTTTTTCTTTTTCCTGCTCCTCTTAGCATGATAAAGAAGATTCAAAGATAGTGGGATGCCAGCTTCTTTCATTCAGTCAGTAGCTTCAAACATTTCTGGTATATGAATAACATGATGTTTTTCAATGGCAAAAATCAATGAATATTGTAAATGCACAAAGAGTAATTTCTCCGCATTGCAAGGTGCAATTCTGAAATTTTTTGCTTTTTCCTGCTCCTCTTAGCATGATAAAGAAGACTCAAAGAGAGTTACATGCCAGCTCCTTTCATTCAGTCAGTAGCTTCAATCATTTCTGGACGTTTTTCAATGGCAAAAATCAATGAATATTGTAAATGCACAAACAGTAATTTCTCCGCATTGCAAGGTGCAATTCTGAAATTTTTTGCTTTTTCCTGCTCCTCTTAGCATGATAAAGAAGATTCAAAGAGAGTGAGATGCCAGCTCCTTTCATTCAGTCAGTAGCTTCAATCATTTCTGGACGTTTTTCAATGGCAAAAATCAATGAATATTGTAAATGCACAAACAGTAATTTCTCCGCATTGCAAGGTGCAATTCTGAAATTTTTTGCTTTTTCCTGCTCCTCTTAGCATGATAAAGAGGATTCAAAGAGAGTGAGATGCCAGCTCCTTTCATTCAGTCAGTAGCTTCAATCATTTCTGGTATATGAATAACATGATGTTTTTCAATGGCAAAAATCAATGAATATTGTAACTGCACAAACAGTAATTTCTCCGCATTGCAAGGTGCAATTCTGAAATTTTTTGCTTTTTCCTGCTCCTCTTAGCATGGTAAAGAAGATTCAAAGAGAGTGAGATGCCAGCTCCTTTCATTCAGTCAGTAGCTTCAATCATTTCTGGACGTTTTTCAATGGCAAAAATCAATGAATATTGTAAATGCACAAACAGTAATTTCTCAGCATTGCAAGGTGCAATTCTGAAATTTTTTGCTTTTTCCTGCTCCTCTTAGCATGATAAAGAAGATTCAAAGAGAGTGAGATGCCAGCTCCTTTCATTCAGTCAGTAGCTTCAATCATTTCTGGACGTTTTTCAATGGCAAAAATCAATGAATATTGTAAATGCACAAACAGTAATTTCTCCGCATTGCAAGGTGCAATTCTGAAATTTTTTGCTTTTTCCTGCTCCTCTTAGCATGATAAAGAAGATTCAAAGAGAGTGAGATGCCAGCTCCTTTCATTCAGTCAGTAGCTTCAATCATTTCTGGTATATGAATAACATGATGTTTTTCAATGGCAAAAATCAATGAATATTGTAAATGCACAAACAGTAATTTCTCCGCATTGCAAGGTGCAATTCTGAAATTTTTTGCTTTTTCCTGCTCCTCTTAGCATGGTAAAGAAGATTCAAAGAGAGTGAGATGCCAGCTCCTTTCATTCAGTCAGTAGCTTCAATCATTTCTGGACGTTTTTCAATGGCAAAAATCAATGAATATTGTAAATGCACAAACAGTAATTTCTCCGCATTGCAAGGTGCAATTCTGAAATTTTTTGCTTTTTCCTGCTCCTCTTAGCATGATAAAGAAGATTCAAAGAGAGTGAGATGCCAGCTCCTTTCATTCAGTCAGTAGCTTCAATCATTTCTGGACGTTTTTCAATGGCAAAAATCAATGAATATTGTAAATGCACAAACAGTAATTTCTCCGCATTGCAAGGTGCAATTCTGAAATGTTTTGCTTTTTCCTGCTCCTCTTAGCATGATAAGGAAGATTCAAAGAGAGTGGGATGCCAGCTCCTTTCATTCAGTCAGTAGCTTCAATCATTTCTGGGTTTGAATAACATGATGTTTTTCAATGGCAAAAATCAATGAATATTGTAAATGCACAAACAGTAATTTCTCCACATTGCAAGGTGCAATTCTGAAATTTTTTGCTTTTTCCTGCTCCTCTTAGCATGATAAAGAAGATTCAAAGAGAGTGAGATGCCAGCTCCTTTCATTCAGTCAGTAGCTTCAATCATTTCTGGACGTTTTTCAATGGCAAAAATCAATGAATATTGTAAATGCACAAACAGTAATTTCTCCGCATTGCAAGGTGCAATTCTGAAATTTTTTGCTTTTTCCTGCTCCTCTTAGCATGATAAAGAAGATTCAAAGAGAGTGAGATGCCAGCTCCTTTCATTCAGTCAGTAGCTTCAATCATTTCTGGACGTTTTTCAATGGCAAAAATCAATGAATATTGTAAATGCACAAACAGTAATTTCTCCGCATTGCAAGGTGCAATTCTGAATTTTTTTGCTTTTTCCTGCTCCTCTTAGCATGATAAAGAAGATTCAAAGAGAGTGAGATGCCAGCTCCTTTCATTCAGTCAGTAGCTTCAAACATTTCTGGTATAAACATTTCTGGACGTTTTTCAATGGCAAAAATCAATGAATATTGTAAATGCACAAACAGTAATATCTCCACATTGCAAGGTGCAATTCTGAAATTTTTTGCTTTTTCCTGCTAATCCTAGCATGATAAAGAATATTCAAATAGAGTGAGATGCCAGCTCCTTTCATTCAGTCAGTAGCTTCAAACATTTCTGGACGTTTTTCAATGGCAAAAATCAATGAATATTGTAAATGCACAAACAGTAATATCTCCACATTGCAAGGTGCAATTCTGAAATTTTTTGCTTTTTCCTGCTAATCCTAGCATGATAAAGAAGATTCAAAGAGAGTGAGATGCCAGGTCCTTTCATTCAGTCAGTAGCCTCAAACATTTCTGGTATATGAATAACATGATATTTTTCAATGGCAAAAATCAATGAATATTGTAAATGCACAAACAGTAATATCTCCACATTGCAAGGTGCAATTCTGAAATTTTTTGCTTTTTCCTGCTAATCCTAGCATGATAAAGAAGATTCAAAGAAAGTGAGATGCCAGCTCCTTTCATTCAGTCAGTAGCTTCAAACATTTCTGGACGTTTTTCAATGGCAAAAATCAATGAATATTGTAAATGCACAAACAGTAATATCTCCACATTGCAAGGTGCAATTCTGAAATTTTTTGCTTTTTCCTGCTACTCCTAGCATGATAAAGAAGATTCAAAGAGAGTGAGATGCCAGCTCCTTTCATTCAGTCAGTAGCTTCAAACATTTCTGGACGTTTTTCAATGGCAAAAATCAATGAATATTGTAAATGCACAAACAGTAATATCTCCACATTGCAAGGTGCAATTCTGAAATTTTTTGCTTTTTCCTGCTAATCCTAGCATGATAAAGAAGATTCAAAGAGAGTGAGATGCCAGCTCCTTTCAGTCAGTCAGTAGCTTCAAACATTTCTGGACGTTTTTCAATGGCAAAAATCAATGAATATTGTAAATGCACAAACAGTAATATCTCCACATTGCAAGGTGCAATTCTGAAATTTTTTGCTTTTTCCTGCTAATCCTAGCATGATAAAGAAGATTCAAAGAGAGTGAGATGCCAGCTCCTTTCATTCAGTCAGTAGCTTCAATCATTTCTGGTATATGAATAACATGATGTTTTTCAATGGCAAAAATCAATGAATATTGTAAATGCACAAACAGTAATTTCTCCGCATTGCAAGGTGCAATTCTGAATTTTTTTGCTTTTTCCTGCTCCTCTTAGCATGATAAAGAAGATTCAAAGAGAGTGAGATGCCAGCTCCTTTCATTCAGTCAGTAGCTTCAAACATTTCTGGTATAAACATTTCTGGACGTTTTTCAAAGGCAAAAATCAATGAATATTGTAAATGCACAAACAGTAATATCTCCACATTGCAAGGTGCAATTCTGAAATTTTTTGCTTTTTCCTGCTAATCCTAGCATGATAAAGAAGATTCAAATAGAGTGAGATGCCAGCTCCTTTCATTCAGTCAGTAGCTTCAAACATTTCTGGACGTTTTTCAATGGCAAAAATCAATGAATATTGTAAATGCACAAACAGTAATATCTCCACATTGCAAGGTGCAATTCTGAAATTTTTTGCTTTTTCCTGCTAATCCTAGCATGATAAAGAAGATTCAAAGATAGTGAGATGCCAGATCCTTTCATTCAGTCAGTAGCTTCAAACATTTCTGGTATATGAATAACATGATGTTTTTCAATGGCAAAAATCAATGAATATTGTAAATGCACAAACAGTAATATCTCCACATTGCAAGGTGCAATTCTGAAATTTTTTGCTTTTTCCTGCTAATCCTAGCATGATAAAGAACATTCAAAGTGAGTGAGATGCCAGCTCCCTTCATTCAGTCAGTAGCTTCAAACATTTCTGGACGTTTTTCAATGGCAAAAATCAATGAATACTGTAAATGCACAAACAGTAAGATCTCCACATTGCAAGGTGCAATTCTGAAACCTTGCAATGCGGAGAAATTACTGTTTGTGCATTTACAATATTCATTGATTTTTGCCAATGAAAAACGTCCAGAAATGATTGAAGCTACTGACTGAATGAAAGGAGCTGGCATCTCACTCTCTTTGAATCTTCTTTACCATGCTAAGAGGAGCAGGAAAAAGCAAAAAAATTTCAGAATTGCACCTTGCAATGCGGAGAAATTACTGTTTGTGCATTTACAATATTCATTGATTTTTGCCATTGAAAAACATCATGTTATTCATATACCAGAAATGTTTGAAGCTACTCACTGAATGAAAGGAGCTGGCATCTCACTCTCTTTGAATCTTCTTTATCATGCTAAGAGGAGCAGGAAAAAGCAAAAAATTTCAGTATTTGCACCTTGCAATGCGGAGAAATTACTGTTTGTGCATTTACAATATTCATTGATTTTTGCCATTGAAAAACGTCCAGAAATGATTGAAGCTACTGACTGAATGAAAGGAGCTGGCATCTCAATCTCTTTGAATCTTCTTTATCATGCTAAGAGGAGCAGGAAAAAGCAAAAAATTTCAGAATTGCACCTTGCAATGCGGAGAAATTACTGTTTGTGCATTTACAATATTCATTGATTTTTGCCATTGAAAAACGTCCAGAAATGATTGAAGCTACTGACTGAATGAAAGGAGCTGGCATCTCACTCTCTTTGAATCTTCTTTATCATGCTAAGAGGAGCAGGAAAAAGCAAAAAAATTCAGAATTGCACCTTGCAATGCGGAGAAATTACTGTTTGTGCATTTACAATATTCATTGATTTTTGCCATTGAAAAACATCATGTTATTCATATACCAGAAATGATTGAAGCTACTGACTGAATGAAAGGAGCTGGCATCTCACTCTCTTTGAATCTTCTTTATCATGCTAGGATTAGCAGGAAAAAGCAAAAAATTTCAGAATTGCACCTTGCAATGTGGAGATATTACTGTTTGTGCATTTACAATATTCATTGATTTTTGCCATTGAAAAACATCCAGAAATGTTTGAAGCTACTGACTGAATGAAAGGAGCTGGCATCTCACTCTCTTTGAATCTTCTTTATCATGCTAGGATTAGCAGGAAAAAGCAAAAAATTTCAGAATTGCACCTTGCAATGTGGAGATATTACTGTTTGTGCATTTACAATATTCATTGATTTTTGTCATTGAAAAACGTCCAGAAATGTTTGAAGCTACTGACTGAATGAAAGGAGCTGGCATCTCACTCTCTTTGAATCTTCTTTATCATGCTAGGAGTAGCAGGAAAAAGCAAAAAATTTCAGAATTGCACCTTGCAATGTGGAGATATTACTGTTTGTGCATTTACAATATTCCTTGATTTTTTCCATTGAAAAACGTCCAGAAATGTTTGAAGCTACTGACTGAATGAAAGAGCTGGCATCTCACTCTCTTTGAATCTTCTTTATCATGCTAGGATTAGCAGGAAAAAGCAAAAAATTTCAGAATTGCACCTTGCAATGTGGAGATATTACTGTTTGTGCATTTACAATATTCATTGATTTTTGCCATTGAAAAACATCATGTTATTCATATACCAGAAATGTTTGAAGCTACTGACTGAATGAAAGGAGCTGGCATCTCACTCTCTTTGAATCTTCTTTATCATGCTAGGATTAGCAGGAAAAAGCAAAAAATTTCAGAATTGCACCTTGCAATGTGGAGATATTACTGTTTGTGCATTTACAATATTCATTGATTTTTGCCATTGAAAAACGTCCAGAAATGTTTGAAGCTACTGACTGAATGAAAGGAGCTGGCATCTCACTCTATTTGAATCTTCTTTATCATGCTAGGATTAGCAGGAAAAAGCAAAAAAATTCAGAATTGCACCTTGCAATGTGGAGATATTACTGTTTGTGCATTTGCAATATTCATTGATTTTTGCCATTGAAAAACCTCCAGAAATGTTTATACCAGAAATGTTTGAAGCTACTGACTGAATGAAAGGAGCTGGCATCTCACTCTCTTTGAATCTTCTTTATCATGCTAAGAGGAGCAGGAAAAAGCAAAAAAATTCAGAATTGCACCTTGCAATGCGGAGAAATTACTGTTTGTGCATTTACAATATTCATTGATTTTTGCCATTGAAAAACATCATGTTATTCATATACCAGAAATGATTGAAGCTACTGACTGAATGAAAGGAGCTGGCATCTCACTCTCTTTGAATCTTCTTTATCATGCTAGGATTAGCAGGAAAAAGCAAAAAATTTCAGAATTTCACCTTGCAATGTGGAGATATTACTGTTTGTGCATTTACAATATTCATTGATTTTTGCCATTGAAAAACGTCCAGAAATGTTTGAAGCTACTGACTGAATGAAAGGAGCTGGCATCTCACTCTCTTTGAATCTTCTTTATCATGCTAGGATTAGCAGGAAAAAGCAAAAAATTTCAGAATTGCACCTTGCAATGTGGAGATATTACTGTTTGTGCATTTACAATATTCATTGATTTTTGCCATTGAAAAACGTCCAGAAATGTTTGAAGCTACTGACTGAATGAAAGGAGCTGGCATCTCACTCTCTTTGAATCTTCTTTATCATGCTAGGAGTAGCAGGAAAAAGCAAAAAATTTCAGAATTGCACCTTGCAATGTGGAGATATTACTGTTTGTGCATTTACAATATTCATTGATTTTTTCCGTTGAAAAACGTCCAGAAATGTTTGAAGCTACTGACTGAATGAAAGGAGCTGGCATCTCACTCTCTTTGAATCTTCTTTATCATGCTAGGATTAGCAGGAAAAAGCAAAAAATTTCAGAATTGCACCTTGCAATGTGGAGATATTACTGTTTGTGCATTTACAATATTCATTGATTTTTGCCATTGAAAAACATCATGTTATTCATATACCAGAAATGTTTGAAGCTACTGACTGAATGAAAGGAGCTGGCATTTCACTCTCTTTGAATCTTCTTTATCATGCTAGGATTAGCAGGAAAAAGCAAAAAATTTCAGAATTGCACCTTGCAATGTGGAGATATTACTGTTTGTGCATTTACAATATTCATTGATTTTTGCCATTGAAAAACGTCCAGAAATGTTTGAAGCTACTGACTGAATGAAAGGAGCTGGCATCTCACTCTATTTGAATCTTCTTTATCATGCTAGGATTAGCAGGAAAAAGCAAAAAATTTCAGAATTGCACCTTGCAATGTGGAGATATTACTGTTTGTGCATTTACAATATTCATTGATTTTTGCCATTGAAAAACATCCAGAAATGTTTATACCAGAAATGTTTGAAGCTACTGACTGAATGAAAGGAGCTGGCATCTCACTCTCTTTGAATCTTCTTTATCATGCTAAGAGGAGCAGGAAAAAGCAAAAAAATTCAGAATTGCACCTTGCAATGCGGAGAAATTACTGTTTGTGCATTTACAATATTCATTGATTTTTGCCATTGAAAAACGTCCAGAAATGATTGAAACTACTGACTGAATGAAAGGAGCTGGCATCTCACTCTCTTTGAATCTTCTTTATCATGCTAAGAGGAGCAGGAAAAAGCAAAAAAATTCAGAATTGCACCTTGCAATGCGGAGAAATTACTGTTTGTGCATTTACAATATTCATTGATTTTTGCCATTGAAAAACGTCCAGAAATGATTGAAGCTACTGACTGAATGAAAGGAGCTGGCATCTCACTCTCTTTGAATCTTCTTTATCATGCTAAGAGGAGCAGGAAAAAGCAAAAAATTTCAGAATTGCACCTTGCAATGCGGAGAAATTACTGTTTGTGCATTTACAATATTCATTGATTTTTGCCATTGAAAAACATCATGTTATTCATATACCAGAAATGTTTGAAGCTACTGACTGAATGAAAGGAGCTGGCATCTCACTCTCTTTGAATCTTCTTTATCATGCTAAGAGGAGCAGGAAAAAGCAAAAAATTTCAGAATTGCACCTTGCAATGCGGAGAAATTACTGTTTGTGCATTTACAAAATTCATTGATTTTTGCCATTGAAAAACGTCCAGAAATGATTGAAGCTACTGACTGAATGAAAGGAGCTGGCATCTCACTCTCTTTGAATCTTCTTTATCATGCTAAGAGGAGCAGGAAAAAGCAAAAAAATTCAGAATTGCACCTTGCAATGCGGAGAAATTACTGTTTGTGCATTTACAATATTCATTGATTTTTGCCATTGAAAAACATCATGTTATTCATATACCAGAAATGATTGAAGCTACTGACTGAATGAAAGGAGCTGGCATCTCACTCTCTTTGAATTTTCTTTTTCATGCTAAGAGGAGCAGGAAAAAGCAAAAAATTTCAGAATTGCATCTTGCAATGCGGAGAAATTACTGTTTGTGCATTTACAATATTCATTGATTTTTGCCATTGAAAAACATCCAGAAATGATTGAAGCCACTGACTGAATGAAAGGAGCTGGCATCTCACTCTCTTTGAATCTTCTTTATCATGCTAAGAGGAGCAGGAAAAAGCAAAAAATTTCAGAATTGCACCTTGCAATGCGGAGAAATTACTGCTTGTGCATTTACAATATTCATTGATTTTTGCCATTGAAAAACGTCCAGAAATGATTGAAGCTACTGACTGAATGAAAGGAGCTGGCATCTCACTCTCTTTGAATCTTCTTTATCATGCTAAGAGGAGCAGGAAAAAGCAAAAAATTTCAGAATTGCATCTTGCAATGCGGAGAAATTACTGTTTGTGCATTTACAATATTCATTGATTTTTGCCATTGAAACACGTCCAGAAATGTTTGAAGCTACTGACTGAATGAAAGGAGCTGGCATCTCACTCTCTTTGAATCTTCTTTATCATGATAGGATTAGCAGGAAAAAGCAAAAAATTTCAGAATTGCACCTTGCAATGTGGAGATATTACTGTTTGTGCATTTACAATATTCATTGATTTTTGCCATTGAAAAACGTCCAGAAATGTTTGAAGCTACTGACTGAATGAAAGGAGCTGGCATCTCACTCTCTTTGAATCTTCTTTATCATGCTAGGGTTAGCAGGAAAAAGCAAAAAATTTCAGAATTGCACCTTGCAATGTGGAGATATTACTGTTTGTGCATTTACAATATTCATTGATTTTTGCCATTGAAAAACGTCCAGAAATGTTTATACCAGAAATGTTTGAAGCTACTGACTGAATGAAAGGAGCTGGCATCTCACTCTCTTTGAATCTTCTTTATCATGCTAAGAGGAGCAGGAAAAAGCAAAAAATTTCAGAATTGCACCTTGCAATGCGGAGAAATTACTGTTTGTGCATTTACAATATTCATTGATTTTTGCCATTGAAAAACATCATGTTATTCATATACCAGAAATGATTGAAGCTACTGACTGAATGAAAGGAGCTGGCATCTCACTCTCTTTGAATCTTCTTTATCATGCTAGGATTAGCAGGAAAAAGCAAAAAATTTCAGAATTGCACCTTGCAATGTGGAGATATTACTGTTTGTGCATTTACAATATTCATTGATTTTTGCCATTGAAAAACATCCAGAAATGTTTGAAGCTACTGACTGAATGAAAGGAGCTGGCATCTCACTCTCTTTGAATCTTCTTTATCATGCTAGGATTAGCAGGAAAAAGCAAAAAATTTCAGAATTGCACCTTGCAATGTGGAGATATTACTGTTTGTGCATTTACAATATTCATTGATTTTTGCCATTGAAAAACGTCCAGAAATGTTTGAAGCTATAATAATAATAATAATAATAATAGTTTATTTTTATAGCGCCAACATATTCCGCAGCACTTTACAAATTTTAGGGGGGACTTATACAGACAATACAGAATAAGCATATCTCATATCGAACGGAGTGAGGGCCCTGCTCGCGAGCTTACAGTCTATGAGGAAGTGGGGGAGACACAAAAGGTAAAAAGTACATATATTGTATAATGCAGCCTTGATATACTGAATAGGATAAATAATAATACATGGACTGGTCGCCAGCCAGTATGTGTGCAGTCCTGACAGAGGCTTTTATGTGCATGGTTGGTTTGAACCCGAAGTTGAAGAATATTTTAATATGGGGGAAAGCTGGGATGGACAGAGTGTGTTTAGGTGATACGCCAGTCTAAAGAAATGTGTTTTTAGGGTTTGCTTGAAACTGTGGTTATTGGGAATTAATCGAACTGTCCTGGGTAGTGCATTCCAGAGAATTGGCGCAGCACGCGAGAAATCTTGGAGACGGGAGTGGGAAGTTCGGATTATGGAGGATTTTAGTTTCAAGTCATTTGCAGAACGGAGGGCACGTGTAGGGTGGTAGACTGAGACAAGGGAGGAGATGTAGGGGGGTACTGAAGCATGGAGCGCTTTGTGGGTAAGCGTGATAAGTTTAAAACGAACTCTATATTGGATGGGCAACCAATGCAATGACTGGCACAGGGAAGAGGCATCTGAGTATCGGTTGGCGAGGAATATGATCCTGGCTGCTGCGTTCAGGACGGATTGGAGAGGGTAGAGTTTAGTAAGAGGGAGACCGATTAGTAGAGCGTTGCAATAGTCAAGACGAGAATGAATAAGAGCGACAGTAAGAGTTTTTGCCGAGTCAAAGGTGAGAAAAGTCCTGATTCTTGAGATGTTTTTGAGGTGTAGATGACATGAACGAGCGAGTGATTTGATGTGAGGAGTGAAAGAAAGATCTGAATCAAAAATGACCCCAAGACAGCGGGCTTGTAGCTGGGGAGTAATGGTTGAGCCACAAACGGAGATGGCAATATCGGGCACAGGTAGATTAATGGAGGGAGGAAAGACGAGTAGTTCAGTTTTTGACAGATTCAGTTTTAGGTAGAGTGAGGACATAATGTTAGACACAGCAGAAAGACAATCACTGGTCTTTTGTAGTAATGCAGGGGTGATGTCCGGAGCAGAGGTGTATAATTGGGTGTCATCAGCATAGAAATGGTACTGAAAACCGAATCTACTGATTGTTTGTCCAATAGGAGCGGTGTATAAGGAGAAAAGAAGGGGGCCTAGGACTGATCCTTGAGGAACCCCGACAGTAAGAGGAAGTAGGGAGGAGGAGGAGCCGGCAAAAGACACAGAGAAGGAGCGGTCAGAGAGATAAGAGGAGAACCAGGAGAGAACCGTGTCCTTGAGGCCAATAGTGCGGAGCATAGTGAGGAGGAGCTGGTGATCCACAGTGTCAAATGCTGCAGAGAGATCCAGGAGAATCAGCAGGGAGTAGTGACCATTAGATTTAGCTGTTAGTAGATCATTAGAGACTTTAGTGAGGGCAGTTTCAGTAGAATGTAAAGAGCGGAAACCAGATTGTAAAGGGTCAAGAAGAGAGTTGTCTGAGAGATAGCGGATTAGACGGGAGTGGACCAGGCGTTCCAGGAGTTTAGAGATAAAGGGAAGATTGGAAACAGGTCTGTAGTTGGCCGTGCAGTTCTGGTCGAGGGATGGTTTTTTAAGTAATGGTTGTATGCTGGCGTGTTTAAAAGAAGAGGGAAAGATACCAGATGAGAGGGAAAGGTTGAAAATTTTAGTTAGGTGAGAGGTGACAGCTGGAGCAAGGGACTGAAGGAGATGTGAGGGAATAGGGTCGCTGGTGCAGGTGGTAGGGCGAGAAGATGCAAGGAGCCTGATCACTTCATCTTCCGTGACTGGTTCGAAGTCAGAAAATGAGCAAGATACAATGTGGCGGGGGGGAGCATGCATAACATTTGGGGATTGGGAGAAAATTTCCTGTCGGATATGGTCAATTTTTTCTTTGAAATAGTTAGCCAGATCGTCAGCGCTGAGGTCGGTGGTCGGGGCCTGTGCTCTTTGATTGAGGAGAGAATGAAACGTGTCAAAGAGTCGTTTAGGATTATTGGAAAGTGAGATGATGAGGTTGTTAAAGTAGGTTTGTTTGGAGAGGTGAAGGGCAGAGTTATATGTTTTCAGCATAAATTTATAGTGGAGGAAATCTTCGGGCAGATTTGATTTTCTCCACAGCCGTTCAGCGCACCTGGAGTACCTCTGGAGAAGACGTGTTTGAGGCGTGTGCCAGGGTTGTCGCCGTCTATGCCGAATTGTTCTTTGTGTAGGAGGTGCGGCTTCATCCAGGGCGCATAGCATTATTTTGTTATAATGCTTCAATGCAGATTCGGGACATGAGAGGGAGGAGATTCAGCTACTGACTGAATGAAAGGAGCTGGCATCTCACTCTCTTTGAATCTTCTTTATCATGCTAGGATTAGCAGGAAAAAGCAAAAAATTTCAGAATTGCACCTTGCAATGTGGAGATATTACTGTTTGTGCATTTACAATATTCATTGATTTTTGCCATTGAAAAACGTCCAGAAATGTTTGAAGCTACTGACTGAATGAAAGGAGCTGGCATCTCACTCTCTTTGAATCTTCTTTATCATGCTAGGAGTAGCAGGAAAAAGCAAAAAATTTCAGAATTGCACCTTGCAATGTGGAGATATTACTGTTTGTGCATTTACAATATTCATTGATTTTTTCCATTGAAAAACGTCCAGAAATGTTTGAAGCTACTGACTGAATGAAAGGAGCTGGCATCTCACTCTCTTTGAATCTTCTTTATCATGCTAGGATTAGCAGGAAAAAGCAAAAAATTTCAGAATTGCACCTTGCAATGTGGAGATATTACTGTTTGTGCATTTACAATATTCATTGATTTTTGCCATTGAAAAACATCATGTTATTCATATACCAGAAATGTTTGAAGCTACTGACTGAATGAAAGGAGCTGGCATTTCACTCTCTTTGAATCTTCTTTATCATGCTAGGATTAGCAGGAAAAAGCAAAAAATTTCAGAATTGCACCTTGCAATGTGGAGATATTACTGTTTGTGCATTTACAATATTCATTGATTTTTGCCATTGAAAAACGTCCAGAAATGTTTGAAGCTACTGACTGAATGAAAGGAGCTGGCATCTCACTCTATTTGAATCTTCTTTATCATGCTAGGATTAGCAGGAAAAAGCAAAAAATTTCAGAATTGCACCTTGCAATGTGGAGATATTACTGTTTGTGCATTTACAATATTCATTGATTTTTGCCATTGAAAAACGTCCAGAAATGTTTATACCAGAAATGTTTGAAGCTACTGACTGAATGAAAGGAGCTGGCATCTCACTCTCTTTGAATCTTCTTTATCATGCTAAGAGGAGCAGGAAAAAGCAAAAAAATTCAGAATTGCACCTTGCAATGCGGAGAAATTACTGTTTGTGCATTTACAATATTCATTGATTTTTGCCATTGAAAAACGTCCAGAAATGATTGAAACTACTGACTGAATGAAAGGAGCTGGCATCTCACTCTCTTTGAATCTTCTTTATCATGCTAAGAGGAGCAGGAAAAAGCAAAAAATTTCAGAATTGCACCTTGCAATGCGGAGAAATTACTGTTTGTGCATTTACAATATTCATTGATTTTTGCCATTGAAAAACGTCCAGAAATGATTGAAGCTACTGACTGAATGAAAGGAGCTGGCATCTCACTCTCTTTGAATCTTCTTTATCATGCTAAGAGGAGCAGGAAAAAGCAAAAAATTTCAGAATTGCACCTTGCAATGCGGAGAAATTACTGTTTGTGCATTTACAATATTCATTGATTTTTGCCATTGAAAAACATCATGTTATTCATACCCAGAAATGATTGAAGCTACTGACTGAATGAAAGGAGCTGGCATCTCACTCTCTTTGAATCTTCTTTATCATGCTAAGAGGAGCAGGAAAAAGCAAAAAATTTCAGAATTGCACCTTGCAATGCGGAGAAATTACTGTTTGTGCATTTACAATATTCATTGATTTTTGCCATTGAAAAACGTCCAGAAATGATTGAAGCTACTGACTGAATGAAAGGAGCTGGCATCTCACTCTCTTTGAATCTTCTTTATCATGCTAAGAGGAGCAGGAAAAAGCAAAAAATTTCAGAATTGCACCTTGCAATGCGGAGAAATTACTGTTTGTGCATTTACAATATTCATTGATTTTTGCCATTGAAAAACGTCCAGAAATGATTGAAGCTACTGACTGAATGAAAGGAGTTGGCATCTCACTCTCTTTGAATCTTCTTTACCATGCTAAGAGGAGCAGGAAAAAGCAAAAAATTTCAGAATTGCACCTTGCAATGCGGAGAAATTACTGTTTGTGCATTTACAATATTCATTGATTTTTGACATTGAAAAACATCATGTTATTCATATACCAGAAATAATTGAAGCTACTGACTGAATGAAAGGAGCTGGCATCTCACTCTCTTTGAATCTTCTTTATCATGCTAAGAGGAGCAGGAAAAAGCAAAAAATTTCAGAATTGCACCTTGCAATGCGGAGAAATTACTGTTTGTGCATTTACAATATTCATTGATTTTTGCCATTGAAAAACGTCCAGAAATGATTGAAGCTACTGACTGAATGAAAGGAGCTGGCATCTCACTCTCTTTGAATCTTCTTTATCATGCTAAGAGGAGCAGGAAAAAGCAAAAAATTTCAGAATTGCACCTTGCAATGCGGAGAAATTACTGTTTGTGCATTTACAATATTCATTGATTTTTGCCATTGAAAAACGTCCAGAAATGATTGAAGCTACTGACTGAATGAAAGGAGCTGGCATCTCACTCTCTTTGAATCTTCTTTATCATGCTAAGAGGAGCAGGAAAAAGCAAAAAATTTCAGAATTGCACCTTGCAATGCGGAGAAATTACTGTTTGTGCATTTACAATATTCATTGATTTTTGCCATTGAAAAACATCATGTTATTCATATCCCAGAAATGTTTGAAGCTACTGACTGAATGAAAGAAGCTGGCAACTCACTCTCTTTGAATCTTCTTTATCATGCTAAGAGGAGCAGGAAAAAGCAAAAAATTTCAGAATTGCACCTTGCAATGCGGAGAAATTACTGTTTGTGCATTCACAATATTCATTGATTTTTGCCATTGAAAAACGTCCAGAAATGATTGAAGCTACTGACTGAATGAAAGGAGCTGGCATCTCACTCTCTTTGAATCTTCTTTATCATGCTAAGAGGAGCAGGAAAAAGCAAAAAAATTCAGAATTGCACCTTGCAATGCGGAGAAATTACTGTTTGTGCATTTACAATATTCATTGATTTTTGCCATTGAAAAACATCATGTTATTCATATACCAGAAATGATTGAAGCTACTGACTGAATGAAAGGAGCTGGCATCTCACCCTCTTTGAATCTTCTTTTTCATGCTAAGAGGAGCAGGAAAAAGCAAAAAATTTCAGAATTGCACATTGCAATGTGGAGATATTACTGTTTGTGCATTTACAATATTCATTGATTTTTGCCATTGAAAAACATCATGTTATTCATATACCAGAAATGTTTGAAGCTACTGACTGAATGAAAGGAGCTGGCATCTCACTCTCTTTGAATCTTCTTTATCATGCTAGGATTAGCAGGAAAAAGCAAAAAATTTCAGAATTGCACCTTGCAATGTGGAGATATTACTGTTTGTGCATTTACAATATTCATTGATTTTTGCCATTGAAAAACGTCCAGAAATGTTTGAAGCTACTGACTGAATGAAAGGAGCTGGCATCTCACTCTATTTGAATCTTCTTTATCATGCTAGGATTAGCAGGAAAAAGCAAAAAAATTCAGAATTGCACCTTGCAATGTGGAGATATTACTGTTTGTGCATTTGCAATATTCATTGATTTTTGCCATTGAAAAACCTCCAGAAATGTTTATACCAGAAATGTTTGAAGCTACTGACTGAATGAAAGGAGCTGGCATCTCACTCTCTTTGAATCTTCTTTATCATGCTAAGAGGAGCAGGAAAAAGCAAAAAAATTCAGAATTGCACCTTGCAATGCGGAGAAATTACTGTTTGTGCATTTACAATATTCATTGATTTTTGCCATTGAAAAACATCATGTTATTCATATACCAGAAATGATTGAAGCTACTGACTGAATGAAAGGAGCTGGCATCTCACTCTCTTTGAATCTTCTTTATCATGCTAGGATTAGCAGGAAAAAGCAAAAAATTTCAGTATTTCACCTTGCAATGTGGAGATATTACTGTTTGTGCATTTACAATATTCATTGATTTTTGCCATTGAAAAACGTCCAGAAATGTTTGAAGCTACTGACTGAATGAAAGGAGCTGGCATCTCACTCTCTTTGAATCTTCTTTATCATGCTAGGATTAGCAGGAAAAAGCAAAAAATTTCAGAATTGCACCTTGCAATGTGGAGATATTACTGTTTGTGCATTTACAATATTCATTGATTTTTGCCATTGAAAAACGTCCAGAAATGTTTGAAGCTACTGACTGAATGAAAGGAGCTGGCATCTCACTCTCTTTGAATCTTCTTTATCATGCTAGGATTAGCAGGAAAAAGCAAAAAATTTCAGAATTGCACCTTGCAATGTGGAGATATTACTGTTTGTGCATTTACAATATTCATTGATTTTTGCCATTGAAAAACATCATGTTATTCATATACCAGAAATGTTTGAAGCTACTGACTGAATGAAAGGAGCTGGCATTTCACTCTCTTTGAATCTTCTTTATCATGCTAGGATTAGCAGGAAAAAGCAAAAAATTTCAGAATTGCACCTTGCAATGTGGAGATATTACTGTTTGTGCATTTACAATATTCATTGATTTTTGCCATTGAAAAACGTCCAGAAATGTTTGAAGCTACTGACTGAATGAAAGGAGCTGGCATCTCACTCTATTTGAATCTTCTTTATCATGCTAGGATTAGCAGGAAAAAGCAAAAAATTTCAGAATTGCACCTTGCAATGTGGAGATATTACTGTTTGTGCATTTACAATATTCATTGATTTTTGCCATTGAAAAACATCCAGAAATGTTTATACCAGAAATGTTTGAAGCTACTGACTGAATGAAAGGAGCTGGCATCTCACTCTCTTTGAATCTTCTTTATCATGCTAAGAGGAGCAGGAAAAAGCAAAAAAATTCAGAATTGCACCTTGCAATGCGGAGAAATTACTGTTTGTGCATTTACAATATTCATTGATTTTTGCCATTGAAAAACGTCCAGAAATGATTGAAACTACTGACTGAATGAAAGGAGCTGGCATCTCACTCTCTTTGAATCTTCTTTATCATGCTAAGAGGAGCAGGAAAAAGCAAAAAAATTCAGAATTGCACCTTGCAATGCGGAGAAATTACTGTTTGTGCATTTACAATATTCATTGATTTTTGCCATTGAAAAACGTCCAGAAATGATTGAAGCTACTGACTGAATGAAAGGAGCTGGCATCTCACTCTCTTTGAATCTTCTTTATCATGCTAAGAGGAGCAGGAAAAAGCAAAAAATTTCAGAATTGCACCTTGCAATGCGGAGAAATTACTGTTTGTGCATTTACAATATTCATTGATTTTTGCCATTGAAAAACATCATGTTATTCATATACCAGAAATGTTTGAAGCTACTGACTGAATGAAAGGAGCTGGCATCTCACTCTCTTTGAATCTTCTTTATCATGCTAAGAGGAGCAGGAAAAAGCAAAAAATTTCAGAATTGCACCTTGCAATGCGGAGAAATTACTGTTTGTGCATTTACAAAATTCATTGATTTTTGCCATTGAAAAACGTCCAGAAATGATTGAAGCTACTGACTGAATGAAAGGAGCTGGCATCTCACTCTCTTTGAATCTTCTTTATCATGCTAAGAGGAGCAGGAAAAAGCAAAAAAATTCAGAATTGCACCTTGCAATGCGGAGAAATTACTGTTTGTGCATTTACAATATTCATTGATTTTTGCCATTGAAAAACATCATGTTATTCATATACCAGAAATGATTGAAGCTACTGACTGAATGAAAGGAGCTGGCATCTCACTCTCTTTGAATTTTCTTTTTCATGCTAAGAGGAGCAGGAAAAAGCAAAAAATTTCAGAATTGCATCTTGCAATGCGGAGAAATTACTGTTTGTGCATTTACAATATTCATTGATTTTTGCCATTGAAAAACATCCAGAAATGATTGAAGCCACTGACTGAATGAAAGGAGCTGGCATCTCACTCTCTTTGAATCTTCTTTATCATGCTAAGAGGAGCAGGAAAAAGCAAAAAATTTCAGAATTGCACCTTGCAATGCGGAGAAATTACTGCTTGTGCATTTACAATATTCATTGATTTTTGCCATTGAAAAACGTCCAGAAATGATTGAAGCTACTGACTGAATGAAAGGAGCTGGCATCTCACTCTCTTTGAATCTTCTTTATCATGCTAAGAGGAGCAGGAAAAAGCAAAAAATTTCAGAATTGCATCTTGCAATGCGGAGAAATTACTGTTTGTGCATTTACAATATTCATTGATTTTTGCCATTGAAACACGTCCAGAAATGTTTGAAGCTACTGACTGAATGAAAGGAGCTGGCATCTCACTCTCTTTGAATCTTCTTTATCATGATAGGATTAGCAGGAAAAAGCAAAAAATTTCAGAATTGCACCTTGCAATGTGGAGATATTACTGTTTGTGCATTTACAATATTCATTGATTTTTGCCATTGAAAAACGTCCAGAAATGTTTGAAGCTACTGACTGAATGAAAGGAGCTGGCATCTCACTCTCTTTGAATCTTCTTTATCATGCTAGGGTTAGCAGGAAAAAGCAAAAAATTTCAGAATTGCACCTTGCAATGTGGAGATATTACTGTTTGTGCATTTACAATATTCATTGATTTTTGCCATTGAAAAACGTCCAGAAATGTTTATACCAGAAATGTTTGAAGCTACTGACTGAATGAAAGGAGCTGGCATCTCACTCTCTTTGAATCTTCTTTATCATGCTAAGAGGAGCAGGAAAAAGCAAAAAATTTCAGAATTGCACCTTGCAATGCGGAGAAATTACTGTTTGTGCATTTACAATATTCATTGATTTTTGCCATTGAAAAACATCATGTTATTCATATACCAGAAATGATTGAAGCTACTGACTGAATGAAAGGAGCTGGCATCTCACTCTCTTTGAATCTTCTTTATCATGCTAGGATTAGCAGGAAAAAGCAAAAAATTTCAGAATTGCACCTTGCAATGTGGAGATATTACTGTTTGTGCATTTACAATATTCATTGATTTTTGCCATTGAAAAACATCCAGAAATGTTTGAAGCTACTGACTGAATGAAAGGAGCTGGCATCTCACTCTCTTTGAATCTTCTTTATCATGCTAGGATTAGCAGGAAAAAGCAAAAAATTTCAGAATTGCACCTTGCAATGTGGAGATATTACTGTTTGTGCATTTACAATATTCATTGATTTTTGCCATTGAAAAACGTCCAGAAATGTTTGAAGCTATAATAATAATAATAATAATAATAGTTTATTTTTATAGCGCCAACATATTCCGCAGCACTTTACAAATTTTAGGGGGGACTTATACAGACAATACAGAATAAGCATATCTCATATCGAACGGAGTGAGGGCCCTGCTCGCGAGCTTACAGTCTATGAGGAAGTGGGGGAGACACAAAAGGTAAAAAGTACATATATTGTATAATGCAGCCTTGATATACTGAATAGGATAAATAATAATACATGGACTGGTCGCCAGCCAGTATGTGTGCAGTCCTGACAGAGGCTTTTATGTGCATGGTTGGTTTGAACCCGAAGTTGAAGAAGATTTTAATATGGGGGAAAGCTGGGATGGACAGAGTGTGTTTAGGTGATACGCCAGTCTAAAGAAATGTGTTTTTAGGGTTTGCTTGAAACTGTGGTTATTGGGAATTAATCGAACTGTCCTGGGTAGTGCATTCCAGAGAATTGGCGCAGCACGCGAGAAATCTTGGAGACGGGAGTGGGAAGTTCGGATTATGGAGGATTTTAGTTTCAAGTCATTTGCAGAACGGAGGGCACGTGTAGGGTGGTAGACTGAGACAAGGGAGGAGATGTAGGGGGGTACTGAAGCATGGAGCGCTTTGTGGGTAAGCGTGATAAGTTTAAAACGAACTCTATATTGGATGGGCAACCAATGCAATGACTGGCACAGGGAAGAGGCATCTGAGTATCGGTTGGCGAGGAATATGATCCTGGCTGCTGCGTTCAGGACGGATTGGAGAGGGTAGAGTTTAGTAAGAGGGAGACCGATTAGTAGAGCGTTGCAATAGTCAAGACGAGAATGAATAAGAGCGACAGTAAGAGTTTTTGCCGAGTCAAAGGTGAGAAAAGTCCTGATTCTTGAGATGTTTTTGAGGTGTAGATGACATGAACGAGCGAGTGATTTGATGTGAGGAGTGAAAGAAAGATCTGAATCAAAAATGACCCCAAGACAGCGGGCTTGTAGCTGGGGAGTAATGGTTGAGCCACAAACGGAGATGGCAATATCGGGCACAGGTAGATTAATGGAGGGAGGAAAGACGAGTAGTTCAGTTTTTGACAGATTCAGTTTTAGGTAGAGTGAGGACATAATGTTAGACACAGCAGAAAGACAATCACTGGTCTTTTGTAGTAATGCAGGGGTGATGTCCGGAGCAGAGGTGTATAATTGGGTGTCATCAGCATAGAAATGGTACTGAAAACCGAATCTACTGATTGTTTGTCCAATAGGAGCGGTGTATAAGGAGAAAAGAAGGGGGCCTAGGACTGATCCTTGAGGAACCCCGACAGTAAGAGGAAGTAGGGAGGAGGAGGAGCCGGCAAAAGACACAGAGAAGGAGCGGTCAGAGAGATAAGAGGAGAACCAGGAGAGAACCGTGTCCTTGAGGCCAATAGTGCGGAGCATAGTGAGGAGGAGCTGGTGATCCACAGTGTCAAATGCTGCAGAGAGATCCAGGAGAATCAGCAGGGAGTAGTGACCATTAGATTTAGCTGTTAGTAGATCATTAGAGACTTTAGTGAGGGCAGTTTCAGTAGAATGTAAAGAGCGGAAACCAGATTGTAAAGGGTCAAGAAGAGAGTTGTCTGAGAGATAGCGGATTAGACAGGAGTGGACCAGGCGTTCCAGGAGTTTAGAGATAAAGGGAAGATTGGAAACAGGTCTGTAGTTGGCCGTGCAGTTCTGGTCGAGGGATGGTTTTTTAAGTAATGGTTGTATGCTGGCGTGTTTAAAAGAAGAGGGAAAGATACCAGATGAGAGGGAAAGGTTGAAAATTTTAGTTAGGTGAGAGGTGACAGCTGGAGCAAGGGACTGAAGGAGATGTGAGGGAATAGGGTCGCTGGTGCAGGTGGTAGGGCGAGAAGATGCAAGGAGCCTGATCACTTCATCTTCCGTGACTGGTTCGAAGTCAGAAAATGAGCAAGATACAATGTGGCGGGGGGGAGCATGCATAACATTTGGGGATTGGGAGAAAATTTCCTGTCGGATATGGTCAATTTTTTCTTTGAAATAGTTAGCCAGATCGTCAGCGCTGAGGTCGGTGGTCGGGGCCTGTGCTCTTTGATTGAGGAGAGAATGAAACGTGTCAAAGAGTCGTTTAGGATTATTGGAAAGTGAGATGATGAGGTTGTTAAAGTAGGTTTGTTTGGAGAGGTGAAGGGCAGAGTTATATGTTTTCAGCATAAATTTATAGTGGAGGAAATCTTCGGGCAGATTTGATTTTCTCCACAGCCGTTCAGCGCACCTGGAGTACCTCTGGAGAAGACGTGTTTGAGGCGTGTGCCAGGGTTGTCGCCGTCTATGCCGAATTGTTCTTTGTGTAGGAGGTGCGGCTTCATCCAGGGCGCATAGCATTATTTTGTTATAATGCTTCAATGCAGATTCGGGACATGAGAGGGAGGAGATTCAGCTACTGACTGAATGAAAGGAGCTGGCATCTCACTCTCTTTGAATCTTCTTTATCATGCTAGGATTAGCAGGAAAAAGCAAAAAATTTCAGAATTGCACCTTGCAATGTGGAGATATTACTGTTTGTGCATTTACAATATTCATTGATTTTTGCCATTGAAAAACGTCCAGAAATGTTTGAAGCTACTGACTGAATGAAAGGAGCTGGCATCTCACTCTCTTTGAATCTTCTTTATCATGCTAGGAGTAGCAGGAAAAAGCAAAAAATTTCAGAATTGCACCTTGCAATGTGGAGATATTACTGTTTGTGCATTTACAATATTCATTGATTTTTTCCATTGAAAAACGTCCAGAAATGTTTGAAGCTACTGACTGAATGAAAGGAGCTGGCATCTCACTCTCTTTGAATCTTCTTTATCATGCTAGGATTAGCAGGAAAAAGCAAAAAATTTCAGAATTGCACCTTGCAATGTGGAGATATTACTGTTTGTGCATTTACAATATTCATTGATTTTTGCCATTGAAAAACATCATGTTATTCATATACCAGAAATGTTTGAAGCTACTGACTGAATGAAAGGAGCTGGCATTTCACTCTCTTTGAATCTTCTTTATCATGCTAGGATTAGCAGGAAAAAGCAAAAAATTTCAGAATTGCACCTTGCAATGTGGAGATATTACTGTTTGTGCATTTACAATATTCATTGATTTTTGCCATTGAAAAACGTCCAGAAATGTTTGAAGCTACTGACTGAATGAAAGGAGCTGGCATCTCACTCTATTTGAATCTTCTTTATCATGCTAGGATTAGCAGGAAAAAGCAAAAAATTTCAGAATTGCACCTTGCAATGTGGAGATATTACTGTTTGTGCATTTACAATATTCATTGATTTTTGCCATTGAAAAACGTCCAGAAATGTTTATACCAGAAATGTTTGAAGCTACTGACTGAATGAAAGGAGCTGGCATCTCACTCTCTTTGAATCTTCTTTATCATGCTAAGAGGAGCAGGAAAAAGCAAAAAAATTCAGAATTGCACCTTGCAATGCGGAGAAATTACTGTTTGTGCATTTACAATATTCATTGATTTTTGCCATTGAAAAACGTCCAGAAATGATTGAAACTACTGACTGAATGAAAGGAGCTGGCATCTCACTCTCTTTGAATCTTCTTTATCATGCTACGAGGAGCAGGAAAAAGCAAAAAATTTCAGAATTGCACCTTGCAATGCGGAGAAATTACTGTTTGTGCATTTACAATATTCATTGATTTTTGCCATTGAAAAACGTCCAGAAATGATTGAAGCTACTGACTGAATGAAAGGAGCTGGCATCTCACTCTCTTTGAATCTTCTTTATCATGCTAAGAGGAGCAGGAAAAAGCAAAAAATTTCAGAATTGCACCTTGCAATGCGGAGAAATTACTGTTTGTGCATTTACAATATTCATTGATTTTTGCCATTGAAAAACATCATGTTATTCATACCCAGAAATGATTGAAGCTACTGACTGAATGAAAGGAGCTGGCATCTCACTCTCTTTGAATCTTCTTTATCATGCTAAGAGGAGCAGGAAAAAGCAAAAAATTTCAGAATTGCACCTTGCAATGCGGAGAAATTACTGTTTGTGCATTTACAATATTCATTGATTTTTGCCATTGAAAAACGTCCAGAAATGATTGAAGCTACTGACTGAATGAAAGGAGCTGGCATCTCACTCTCTTTGAATCTTCTTTATCATGCTAAGAGGAGCAGGAAAAAGCAAAAAATTTCAGAATTGCACCTTGCAATGCGGAGAAATTACTGTTTGTGCATTTACAATATTCATTGATTTTTGCCATTGAAAAACGTCCAGAAATGATTGAAGCTACTGACTGAATGAAAGGAGTTGGCATCTCACTCTCTTTGAATCTTCTTTACCATGCTAAGAGGAGCAGGAAAAAGCAAAAAATTTCAGAATTGCACCTTGCAATGCGGAGAAATTACTGTTTGTGCATTTACAATATTCATTGATTTTTGACATTGAAAAACATCATGTTATTCATATACCAGAAATAATTGAAGCTACTGACTGAATGAAAGGAGCTGGCATCTCAATCTCTTTGAATCTTCTTTATCATGCTAAGAGGAGCAGGAAAAAGCAAAAAATTTCAGAATTGCACCTTGCAATGTGGAGAAATTACTGTTTGTGCATTTACAATATTCATTGATTTTTGCCATTGAAAAACGTCCAGAAATGATTGAAGCTACTGACTGAATGAAAGGAGCTGGCATCTCACTCTCTTTGAATCTTCTTTATCATGCTAAGAGGAGCAGGAAAAAGCAAAAAATTTCAGAATTGCACCTTGCAATGCGGAGAAATTACTGTTTGTGCATTTACAATATTCATTGATTTTTGCCATTGAAAAACGTCCAGAAATGATTGAAGCTACTGACTGAATGAAAGGAGCTGGCATCTCACTCTCTTTGAATCTTCTTTATCATGCTAAGAGGAGCAGGAAAAAGCAAAAAATTTCAGAATTGCACCTTGCAATGCGGAGAAATTACTGTTTGTGCATTTACAATATTCATTGATTTTTGCCATTGAAAAACATCATGTTATTCATATCCCAGAAATGTTTGAAGCTACTGACTGAATGAAAGAAGCTGGCAACTCACTCTCTTTGAATCTTCTTTATCATGCTAAGAGGAGCAGGAAAAAGCAAAAAATTTCAGAATTGCACCTTGCAATGCGGAGAAATTACTGTTTGTGCATTCACAATATTCATTGATTTTTGCCATTGAAAAACGTCCAGAAATGATTGAAGCTACTGACTGAATGAAAGGAGCTGGCATCTCACTCTCTTTGAATCTTCTTTATCATGCTAAGAGGAGCAGGAAAAAGCAAAAAAATTCAGAATTGCACCTTGCAATGCGGAGAAATTACTGTTTGTGCATTTACAATATTCATTGATTTTTGCCATTGAAAAACGTCCAGAAATGATTGAAGCTACTGACTGAATGAAAGGAGCTGGCATGTCACTCTCTTTGAATCTTCTTTATCATGCTAAGAGGAGCAGGAAAAAGCAAAAAATTTCAGAATTGCACCTTGGAATGCGGAGAAATTACAGCTTGTGCATTTACAATATTCATTGATTTTTGCCATTGAAAAACGTCCAGAAATGATTGAAGCTACTGACTGAATGAAAGGAGCTGGCATCTCACTCTCTTTGAATCTTCTTTATCATGCTAAGAGGAGCAGGAAAAAGCAAAAATTTCAGAATTGCACATTGCAATGCGGAGAAATTACTGTTTGTGCATTTACAATATTCATTGATTTTTGCCATTGAAAAACGTCCAGAAATGTTTGAAGCTACTGACTGAATGAAAGGAGCTGGCATCTCACTCTCTTTGAATCTTCTTTATCATGCTAGGATTAGCAGGAAAAAGCAAAAAATTTCAGAATTGCACCTTGCAATGTGGAGATATTACTGTTTGTGCATTTACAATATTCATTGATTTTTGCCATTGAAAAACGTCCAGAAATGTTTGAAGCTACTGACTGAATGAAAGGAGCTGGCATCTCACTCTCTTTGAATCTTCTTTATCATGCTAGGAGTAGCAGGAAAAAGCAAAAAATTTCAGAATTGCACCTTGCAATGTGGAGATATTACTGTTTGTGCATTTACAATATTCATTGATTTTTGCCATTGAAAAACGTCCAGAAATGTTTGAAGCTACTGACTGAATGAAAGGAGCTGGCATCTCACTCTCTTTGAATCTTCTTTATCATGCTAGGATTAGTAGGAAAAAGCAAAAAATTTCAGAATTGCACCTTGCAATGTGGAGATATTACTGTTTGTGCATTTACAATATTCATTGATTTTTGCCATTGAAAAACATCATGTTATTCATATACCAGAAATGTTTGAAGCTACTGACTGAATGAAAGGAGCTGGCATCTCACTCTCTTTGAATCTTCTTTATCATGCTAGGATTAGCAGGAAAAAGCAAAAAATTTCAGAATTGCACCTTGCAATGTGGAGATATTACTGTTTGTGCATTTACAATACTCATTGATTTTTGCCATTGAAAAACGTCCAGAAATGTTTGAAGCTCCTGACTGAATGAAAGGAGCTGGCATCTCACTCTATTTGAATCTTCTTTATCATGCTAGGATTAGCAGGAAAAAGCAAAAAATTTCAGAATTGCACCTTGCAATGTGGAGATATTACTGTTTGTGCATTTACAATATTCATTGATTTTTGCCATTGAAAAACGTCCAGAAATGATTGAAGCTACTGACTTAATGAAAGGAGCTGGCATCTCACTCTCTTTGAATCTTATTTATCATGCTAAGAGGAGCAGGAAAAAGCAAAAAATTTCAGAATTGCACCTTGCAATGCGGAGAAATTACTGTTTGTGCATTTACAATATTCATTGATTTTTGCCATTGAAAAACGTCCAGAAATGATTGAAGCTACTGACTGAATGAAAGGAGCTGGCATCTCACTCTCTTTGAATCTTCTTTATCATGCTAAGAGGAGCAGGAAAAAGCAAAAAATTTCAGAATTGCACCTTGCAATGCAGAGAAATTACTGTTTGTGCATTTACAATATTCATTGATTTTTGCCATTGAAAAACATCATGTTATTCATATACCAGAAATGATTGAAGCTACTGACTGAATGAAAGGAGCTGGCATCTCACTCTCTTTGAATCTTCTTTATCATGCTAAGAGGAGCAGGAAAAAGCAAAAAATTTCAGAATTGCACCTTGCAATGCGGAGAAATTACTGTTTGTGCATTTACAATATTCATTGATTTTTGCCATTGAAAAACGTCCAGAAATGATTGAAGCTACTGACTGAATGAAAGGAGCTGGCATCTCACTCTCTTTGAATCTTCTTTATCATGCTAGGAGTAGCAGGAAAAAGCAAAAAATTTCAGAATTTCACCTTGCAATGTGGAGATATTACTGTTTGTGCATTTACAATATTCATTGATTTTTGCCATTGAAAAACGTCCAGAAATGTTTGAAGCTACTGACTGAATGAAAGGAGCTGGCATCTCACTCTCTTTGAATCTTCTTTATCATGCTAGGATTAGCAGGAAAAAGCAAAAAATTTCAGAATTGCACCTTGCAATGTGGAGATATTACTGTTTGTGCATTTACAATACTCATTGATTTTTGCCATTGAAAAACGTTCAGAAATGTTTGAAGCTCCTGACTGAATGAAAGGAGCTGGCATCTCACTCTATTTGAGTCTTCTTTATCATGCTAGGATTAGCAGGAAAAAGCAAAAAATTTCAGAATTGCACCGTGCAATGTGGAGATATTACTGTTTGTGCATTTACAATATTCATTGATTTTTGCCATTGAAAAACGTCCAGAAATGATTGAAGCTACTGACTTAATGAAAGGAGCTGGCATCTCACTCTCTTTGAATCTTCTTTATCATGCTAAGAGGAGCAGGAAAAAGCAAAAAATTTCAGAATTGCACCTTGCAATGCGGAGAAATTACTGTTTGTGCATTTACAATATTCATTGATTTTTGCCATTGAAAAACGTCCAGAAATGATTGAAGCTACTGACTGAATGAAAGGAGCTGGCATCTCACTCTCTTTGAATCTTCTTTATCATGCTAAGAGGAGCAGGAAAAAGCAAAAAATTTCAGAATTGCACCTTGCAATGCAGAGAAATTACTGTTTGTGCATTTACAATATTCATTGATTTTTGCCATTGAAAAACATCATGTTATTCATATACCAGAAATGATTGAAGCTACTGACTGAATGAAAGGAGCTGGCATCTCACTCTCTTTGAATCTTCTTTATCATGCTAAGAGGAGCAGGAAAAAGCAAAAAATTTCAGAATTGCACCTTGCAATGCGGAGAAATTACTGTTTGTGCATTTACAATACTCATTGATTTTTGCCATTGAAAAACGTCCAGAAATGTTTGAAGCTCCTGACTGAATGAAAGGAGCTGGCATCTCACTCTATTTGAATCTTCTTTATCATGCTAGGATTAGCAGGAAAAAGCAAAAAATTTCAGAATTGCACCTTGCAATGTGGAGATATTACTGTTTGTGCATTTACAATATTCATTGATTTTTGCCATTGAAAAACGTCCAGAAATGTTTGAAGCTACTGACTGAATGAAAGGAGCTGGCATCTCACTCTCTTTGAATCTTCTTTATCATGCTAGGATTAGCAGGAAAAAGCAAAAAATTTCAGAATTGCACCTTGCAATGCGGAGATATTACTGTTTGTGCATTTACAATATTCATTGATTTTTGCCATTGAAAAACGTCCAGAAATGTTTGAAGCTACTGACTGAATGAAAGGAGCTGGCATCTCACTCTCTTTGAATCTTCTTTATCATGCTAGGAGTAGCAGGAAAAAGCAAAAAATTTCAGAATTGCACCTTGCAATGTGGAGATATTACTGTTTGTGCATTTACAATATTCATTGATTTTTGCCATTGAAAAACGTCCAGAAATGTTTGAAGCTACTGACTGAATGAAAGGAGCTGGCATCTCACTCTCTTTGAATCTTCTTTATCATGCTAGGATTAGTAGGAAAAAGCAAAAAATTTCAGAATTGCACCTTGCAATGTGGAGATATTACTGTTTGTGCATTTACAATATTCATTGATTTTTGCCATTGAAAAACATCATGTTATTCATATACCAGAAATGTTTGAAGCTACTGACTGAATGAAAGGAGCTGGCATCTCACTCTCTTTGAATCTTCTTTATCATGCTAGGATTAGCAGGAAAAAGCAAAAAATTTCAGAATTGCACCTTGCAATGTGGAGATATTACTGTTTGTGCATTTACAATACTCATTGATTTTTGCCATTGAAAAACGTCCAGAAATGTTTGAAGCTCCTGACTGAATGAAAGGAGCTGGCATCTCACTCTATTTGAATCTTCTTTATCATGCTAGGATTAGCAGGAAAAAGCAAAAAATTTCAGAATTGCACCTTGCAATGTGGAGATATTACTGTTTGTGCATTTACAATATTCATTGATTTTTGCCATTGAAAAACGTCCAGAAATGATTGAAGCTACTGACTTAATGAAAGGAGCTGGCATCTCACTCTCTTTGAATCTTATTTATCATGCTAAGAGGAGCAGGAAAAAGCAAAAAATTTCAGAATTGCACCTTGCAATGCGGAGAAATTACTGTTTGTGCATTTACAATATTCATTGATTTTTGCCATTGAAAAACGTCCAGAAATGATTGAAGCTACTGACTGAATGAAAGGAGCTGGCATCTCACTCTCTTTGAATCTTCTTTATCATGCTAAGAGGAGCAGGAAAAAGCAAAAAATTTCAGAATTGCACCTTGCAATGCAGAGAAATTACTGTTTGTGCATTTACAATATTCATTGATTTTTGCCATTGAAAAACATCATGTTATTCATATACCAGAAATGATTGAAGCTACTGACTGAATGAAAGGAGCTGGCATCTCACTCTCTTTGAATCTTCTTTATCATGCTAAGAGGAGCAGGAAAAAGCAAAAAATTTCAGAATTGCACCTTGCAATGCGGAGAAATTACTGTTTGTGCATTTACAATATTCATTGATTTTTGCCATTGAAAAACGTCCAGAAATGATTGAAGCTACTGACTGAATGAAAGGAGCTGGCATCTCACTCTCTTTGAATCTTCTTTATCATGCTAGGAGTAGCAGGAAAAAGCAAAAAATTTCAGAATTTCACCTTGCAATGTGGAGATATTACTGTTTGTGCATTTACAATATTCATTGATTTTTGCCATTGAAAAACGTCCAGAAATGTTTGAAGCTACTGACTGAATGAAAGGAGCTGGCATCTCACTCTCTTTGAATCTTCTTTATCATGCTAGGATTAGCAGGAAAAAGCAAAAAATTTCAGAATTGCACCTTGCAATGTGGAGATATTACTGTTTGTGCATTTACAATACTCATTGATTTTTGCCATTGAAAAACGTTCAGAAATGTTTGAAGCTCCTGACTGAATGAAAGGAGCTGGCATCTCACTCTATTTGAGTCTTCTTTATCATGCTAGGATTAGCAGGAAAAAGCAAAAAATTTCAGAATTGCACCGTGCAATGTGGAGATATTACTGTTTGTGCATTTACAATATTCATTGATTTTTGCCATTGAAAAACGTCCAGAAATGATTGAAGCTACTGACTTAATGAAAGGAGCTGGCATCTCACTCTCTTTGAATCTTCTTTATCATGCTAAGAGGAGCAGGAAAAAGCAAAAAATTTCAGAATTGCACCTTGCAATGCGGAGAAATTACTGTTTGTGCATTTACAATATTCATTGATTTTTGCCATTGAAAAACGTCCAGAAATGATTGAAGCTACTGACTGAATGAAAGGAGCTGGCATCTCACTCTCTTTGAATCTTCTTTATCATGCTAAGAGGAGCAGGAAAAAGCAAAAAATTTCAGAATTGCACCTTGCAATGCAGAGAAATTACTGTTTGTGCATTTACAATATTCATTGATTTTTGCCATTGAAAAACATCATGTTATTCATATACCAGAAATGATTGAAGCTACTGACTGAATGAAAGGAGCTGGCATCTCACTCTCTTTGAATCTTCTTTATCATGCTAAGAGGAGCAGGAAAAAGCAAAAAATTTCAGAATTGCACCTTGCAATGCGGAGAAATTACTGTTTGTGCATTTACAATACTCATTGATTTTTGCCATTGAAAAACGTCCAGAAATGTTTGAAGCTCCTGACTGAATGAAAGGAGCTGGCATCTCACTCTATTTGAATCTTCTTTATCATGCTAGGATTAGCAGGAAAAAGCAAAAAATTTCAGAATTGCACCTTGCAATGTGGAGATATTACTGTTTGTGCATTTACAATATTCATTGATTTTTGCCATTGAAAAACGTCCAGAAATGTTTGAAGCTACTGACTGAATGAAAGGAGCTGGCATCTCACTCTCTTTGAATCTTCTTTATCATGCTAGGATTAGCAGGAAAAAGCAAAAAATTTCAGAATTGCACCTTGCAATGCGGAGATATTACTGTTTGTGCATTTACAATATTCATTGATTTTTGCCATTGAAAAACGTCCAGAAATGTTTGAAGCTACTGACTGAATGAAAGGAGCTGGCATCTCACTCTCTTTGAATCTTCTTTATCATGCTAGGAGTAGCAGGAAAAAGCAAAAAATTTCAGAATTGCACCTTGCAATGTGGAGATATTACTGTTTGTGCATTTACAATATTCATTGATTTTTGCCATTGAAAAACGTCCAGAAATGTTTGAAGCTACTGACTGAATGAAAGGAGCTGGCATCTCACTCTCTTTGAATCTTCTTTATCATGCTAGGATTAGTAGGAAAAAGCAAAAAATTTCAGAATTGCACCTTGCAATGTGGAGATATTACTGTTTGTGCATTTACAATATTCATTGATTTTTGCCATTGAAAAACATCATGTTATTCATATACCAGAAATGTTTGAAGCTACTGACTGAATGAAAGGAGCTGGCATCTCACTCTCTTTGAATCTTCTTTATCATGCTAGGATTAGCAGGAAAAAGCAAAAAATTTCAGAATTGCACCTTGCAATGTGGAGATATTACTGTTTGTGCATTTACAATACTCATTGATTTTTGCCATTGAAAAACGTCCAGAAATGTTTGAAGCTCCTGACTGAATGAAAGGAGCTGGCATCTCACTCTATTTGAATCTTCTTTATCATGCTAGGATTAGCAGGAAAAAGCAAAAAATTTCAGAATTGCACCTTGCAATGTGGAGATATTACTGTTTGTGCATTTACAATATTCATTGATTTTTGCCATTGAAAAACGTCCAGAAATGATTGAAGCTACTGACTTAATGAAAGGAGCTGGCATCTCACTCTCTTTGAATCTTCTTTATCATGCTAAGAGGAGCAGGAAAAAGCAAAAAATTTCAGAATTGCACCTTGCAATGCGGAGAAATTACTGTTTGTGCATTTACAATATTCATTGATTTTTGCCATTGAAAAACGTCCAGAAATGATTGAAGCTACTGACTGAATGAAAGGAGCTGGCATCTCACTCTCTTTGAATCTTCTTTATCATGCTAAGAGGAGCAGGAAAAAGCAAAAAATTTCAGAATTGCACCTTGCAATGCAGAGAAATTACTGTTTGTGCATTTACAATATTCATTGATTTTTGCCATTGAAAAACATCATGTTATTCATATACCAGAAATGATTGAAGCTACTGACTGAATGAAAGGAGCTGGCATCTCACTCTCTTTGAATCTTCTTTATCATGCTAAGAGGAGCAGGAAAAAGCAAAAAATTTCAGAATTGCACCTTGCAATGCGGAGAAATTACTGTTTGTGCATTTACAATATTCATTGATTTTTGCCATTGAAAAACGTCCAGAAATGATTGAAGCTACTGACTGAATGAAAGGAGCTGGCATCTCACTCTCTTTGAATCTTCTTTATCATGCTAGGAGTAGCAGGAAAAAGCAAAAAATTTCAGAATTTCACCTTGCAATGTGGAGATATTACTGTTTGTGCATTTACAATATTCATTGATTTTTGCCATTGAAAAACGTCCAGAAATGTTTGAAGCTACTGACTGAATGAAAGGAGCTGGCATCTCACTCTCTTTGAATCTTCTTTATCATGCTAGGATTAGCAGGAAAAAGCAAAAAATTTCAGAATTGCACCTTGCAATGTGGAGATATTACTGTTTGTGCATTTACAATACTCATTGATTTTTGCCATTGAAAAACGTTCAGAAATGTTTGAAGCTCCTGACTGAATGAAAGGAGCTGGCATCTCACTCTATTTGAGTCTTCTTTATCATGCTAGGATTAGCAGGAAAAAGCAAAAAATTTCAGAATTGCACCGTGCAATGTGGAGATATTACTGTTTGTGCATTTACAATATTCATTGATTTTTGCCATTGAAAAACGTCCAGAAATGATTGAAGCTACTGACTTAATGAAAGGAGCTGGCATCTCACTCTCTTTGAATCTTCTTTATCATGCTAAGAGGAGCAGGAAAAAGCAAAAAATTTCAGAATTGCACCTTGCAATGCGGAGAAATTACTGTTTGTGCATTTACAATATTCATTGATTTTTGCCATTGAAAAACGTCCAGAAATGATTGAAGCTACTGACTGAATGAAAGGAGCTGGCATCTCACTCTCTTTGAATCTTCTTTATCATGCTAAGAGGAGCAGGAAAAAGCAAAAAATTTCAGAATTGCACCTTGCAATGCAGAGAAATTACTGTTTGTGCATTTACAATATTCATTGATTTTTGCCATTGAAAAACATCATGTTATTCATATACCAGAAATGATTAAAGCTACTGACTGAATGAAAGGAGCTGGCATCTCACTCTCTTTGAATCTTCTTTATCATGCTAAGAGGAGCAGGAAAAAGCAAAAAATTTCAGAATTGCACCTTGCAATGCGGAGAAATTACTGTTTGTGCATTTACAATACTCATTGATTTTTGCCATTGAAAAACGTCCAGAAATGTTTGAAGCTCCTGACTGAATGAAAGGAGCTGGCATCTCACTCTATTTGAATCTTCTTTATCATGCTAGGATTAGCAGGAAAAAGCAAAAAATTTCAGAATTGCACCTTGCAATGTGGAGATATTACTGTTTGTGCATTTACAATATTCATTGATTTTTGCCATTGAAAAACGTCCAGAAATGATTGAAGCTACTGACTTAATGAAAGGAGCTGGCATCTCACTCTCTTTGAATCTTCTTTATCATGCTAAGAGGAGAAGGAAAAAGCAAAAAATTTCAGAATTGCACCTTGCAATGCGGAGAAATTACTGTTTGTGCATTTACAATATTCATTGATTTTTGCCATTGAAAAACGTCCAGAAATGATTGAAGCTACTGACTGAATGAAAGGAGCTGGCATCTCACTCTCTTTGAATGTTCTTTATCATGCTAAGAGGAGCAGGAAAAAGCAAAAAATTTCAGAATTGCACCTTGCAATGCAGAGAAATTACTGTTTGTGCATTTACAATATTCATTGATTTTTGCCATTGAAAAACATCATGTTATTCATATACCAGAAATGATTGAAGCTACTGACTGAATGAAAGGAGCAGGCATCTCACTCTCTTTGAATCTTCTTTATCATGCTAAGAGGAGCAGGAAAAAGCAAAAAATTTCAGAATTGCACCTTGCAATGCGGGGAAATTACTGTTTGTGCATTTACAATATTCATTGATTTTTGCCATTGAAAAACGTCCAGAAATGATTGAAGCTACTGACTGAATGAAAGGAGCTGGCATCTCACTCTCTTTGAATCTTCTTTATCATGCTAAGAGGAGCAGGAAAAAGCAAAAAATTTCAGAATTGCACCTTGCAATGCGGAGAAATTACTGTTTGTGCATTTACAATATTCATTGATTTTTGCCATTGAAAAACGTCCAGAAATGATTGAAGCTACTGACTGAATGAAAGGAGCTGGCATCTCACTCTCTTTGAATCTTCTTTATCATGCTAAGAGGAGCAGGAAAAAGCAAAAAATTTCAGAATTGCACCTTGCAATGCGGAGAAATTACTGTTTGTGCATTTACAATATTCATTGATTTTTGCCATTGAAAAACATCATGTTATTCATATCCCAGAAATGTTTGAAGCTACTGACTGAATGAAACAAGCTGGCATCTCACTCTCTTTGAATCTTCTTTATCATGCTAAGAGGAGCAGGAAAAAGCAAAAAATTTCAGAATTGCACCTTGCAATGCGGAGAAATTACTGTTTGTGCATTTACAATATTCATTGATTTTTGCCATTGAAAAACGTCCAGAAATGATTGAAGCTACTGACTGAATGAAAGGAGCTGGCATCTCACTCTCTTTGAATCTTCTTTATCATGCTAAGAGGAGCAGGAAAAGCAAAAAATTTCAGAATTGCACCTTGCAATGCGGAGAAATTACTGTTTGTGCATTTACAATATTCATTGTTTTTTGCCATTGAAAAACATCATGTTATTCATATACCAGAAATGTTTGAAGCTACTGACTGAATGAAAGGAGCTGGCATCTCACTCTCTTTGAATCTTCTTTATCATGCTAAGAGGAGCAGGAAAAAGCAAAAAATTTCAGAATTGCACCTTGCAATGCGGAGAAATTACTGTTTGTGCATTTACAATATTCATTGATTTTTGCCATTGAAAAACGTCCAGAAATGATTGAAGATACTGACTGAATGAAAGGAGCTGGCATCTCACTCTCTTTGAATCTTCTTTATCATGCTAAGAGGAGCAGGAAAAAGCTAAAAATTTCAGAATTGCACCTTGCAATGCGGAGAAATTACTGTTTGTGCATTTACAATATTCATTGATTTTTGCCATTGAAAAACGTCCAGAAATGATTGAAGCTACTGACTGAATGAAAGGAGCTGGCATCTCACTCTCTTTGAATCTTCTTTATCATGCTAAGAGGAGCAGGAAAAAGCAAAAAAAATTCAGAATTGCACCTTGCAATGCGGAGAAATTACTGTTTGTGCATTTACAATATTCATTGATTTTTGCCATTGAAAAACATCATGTTATCCATACACCAGAAATGATTGAAGCTACTGACTGAATGAAAGGAGCTGGCATCTCACTCTCTTTGAATCTTCTTTTTCATGCTAAGAGGAGCTGGAAAAAGCAAAAAATTTCAGAATTGCACCTTGCAATGCGGAGAAATTACTGTTTGTGCATTTACAATATTCATTGATTTTTGCCATTGAAAAACGTCCAGAAATGATTGAAGCTACTGACTGAATGAAAGGAGCTGGCATCTCACTCTCTTTGAATCTTCTTTATCATGCTAAGAGGAGCAGGAAAAAGCAAAAAATTTCAGAATTGCACCTTGCAATGCGGAGAAATTACTGCTTGTGCATTTACAATATTCATTGATTTTTGCCATTGAAAAACGTCCAGAAATGATTGTAGCTACTGACTGAATGAAAGGAGCTGGCATCTCACTCTCTTTGAATCTTCTTTATCATGCTAAGAGGAGCAGGAAAAAGCAAAAAATTTCAGAATTGCACCTTGCAATGCGGAGAAATTACTGTTTGTGCATTTACAATATTAATTGATTTTTGCCATTGAAAAATGTCCAGAAATGATTGAAGCTACTGACTGAATGAAAGGAGCTGGCATCTCCCTCTCTTTGAATCTTCTTTATCATGCTAAGAGGAGCAGGAAAAAGCAAAAAATTTCAGAATTGCACCTTGCAATGCGGAGAAATTACTGTTTGTGCATTTACAATATTCATTGATTTTTGCCATTGAAAAACGTCCAGAAATGATTGAAGCTACTGACTGAATGAAAGGAGCTGGCATCTCACTCTCTTTGAATCTTCTTTATCATGCTAAGAGGAGCAGGAAAAAGCAAAAAATTTCAGAATTGCACCTTGCAATGCGGAGAAATTACTGTTTGTGCATTTACAATATTCATTGATTTTTGCCGTTGAAAAACGTCCAGAAATGATTGAAGCTACTGACTGAATGAAAGGAGCTGGCATCTCACTCTCTTTGAATCTTCTTTATCATGCTAAGAGGAGCAGGAAAAAGCAAAAAATTTCAGAATTGCACCTTGCAATGCGGAGAAATTACTGTTTGTGCATTTACAATATTCATTGATTTTTGCCATTGAAAAACGTCCAGAAATGATTGAAGCTACTGACTGAATGAAAGGAGCTGGCATCTCACTCTCTTTGAATCTTCTTTATCATGCTAAGAGGAGCAGGAAAAAGCAAAAAATTTCAGAATTGCACCTTGCAATGCGGAGAAATTACTGTTTGTGCATTTACAATAGTCATTGATTTTTGCCATTGAAAAACATCATGTTATTCATATACCAGAAATGTTTGAAGCTACTGACTGAATGAAAGGAGCTGGCATCTCACTCTCTTTGAATCTTCTTTATCATGCTAAGAGGAGCAGGAAAAAGCAAAAAATTTCAGAATTGCACCTTGCAATGCGGAGAAATTACTGTTTGTGCACTTACAATATTCATTGATTTTTGCCATTGAAAAACGTCCAGAAATGATTGAAGATACTGACTGAATGAAAGGAGCTGGCATCTCACTCTCTTTGAATCTTCTTTATCATGCTAAGAGGAGCAGGAAAAAGCTAAAAATTTCAGAATTGCACCTTGCAATGCGGAGAAATTACTGTTTGTGCATTTACAATATTCATTGATTTTTGCCATTGAAAAACGTCCAGAAATGATTGAAGCTACTGACTGAATGAAAGGAGCTGGCATCTCACTCTCTTTGAATCTTCTTTATCATGCTAAGAGGAGCAGGAAAAAGCAAAAAAAAATCAGAATTGCACATTGCAATGCGGAGAAATTACTGTTTGTGCATTTACAATATTCATTGATTTTTGCCATTGAAAAACATCATGTTATTCATACACCAGAAATGATTGAAGCTACTGACTGAATGAAAGGAGCTGGCATCTCACTCTCTTTGAATCTTCTTTTTCATGCTAAGAGGAGCAGGAAAAAGCAAAAAATTTCAGAATTGCACCTTGCAATGCGGAGAAATTACTGTTTGTGCATTTACAATATTCATTGATTTTTGCCATTGAAAAACGTCCAGAAATGATTGAGCTACTGACTGAATGAAAGGAGCTGGCATCTCACTCTCTTTGAATCTTCTTTATCATGCTAAGAGGAGCAGGAAAAAGCAAAAAATTTCAGAATTGCACCTTGCAATGCGGAGAAATTACTGCTTGTGCATTTACAATATTCATTGATTTTTGCCATTGAAAAACGTCCAGAAATGATTGTAGCTACTGACTGAATGAAAGGAGCTGGCATCTCACTCTCTTTGAATCTTCTTTATCATGCTAAGAGGAGCAGGAAAAAGCAAAAAATTTCAGAATTGCACCTTGCAATGCGGAGAAATTACTGTTTGTGCATTTACAATATTCATTGATTTTTGCCATTGAAAAATGTCCAGAAATGATTGAAGCTACTGACTGAATGAAAGGAGCTGGCATCTCACTCTCTTTGAATCTTCTTTATCATGCTAAGAGGAGCAGGAAAAAGCAAAAAATTTCAGAATTGCACCTTGCAATGCGGAGAAATTACTGTTTGTGCATTTACAATATTCATTGATTTTTGCCATTGAAAAACATCATGTTATTCATATCCCAGAAATGTTTGAAGCTACTGACTGAATGAAACAAGCTGGCATCTCACTCTCTTTGAATCTTCTTTATCATGCTAAGAGGAGCAGGAAAAAGCAAAAAATTTCAGAATTGCACCTTGCAATGCGGAGAAATTACTGTTTGTGCATTTACAATATTCATTGATTTTTGCCATTGAAAAACGTCCAGAAATGATTGAAGCTACTGACTGAATGAAAGGAGCTGGCATCTCACTCTCTTTGAATCTTCTTTATCATGCTAAGAGGAGCAGGAAAAGCAAAAAATTTCAGAATTGCACCTTGCAATGCGGAGAAATTACTGTTTGTGCATTTACAATATTCATTGTTTTTTGCCATTGAAAAACATCATGTTATTCATATACCAGAAATGTTTGAAGCTACTGACTGAATGAAAGGAGCTGGCATCTCACTCTCTTTGAATCTTCTTTATCATGCTAAGAGGAGCAGGAAAAAGCAAAAAATTTCAGAATTGCACCTTGCAATGCGGAGAAATTACTGTTTGTGCATTTACAATATTCATTGATTTTTGCCATTGAAAAACGTCCAGAAATGATTGAAGATACTGACTGAATGAAAGGAGCTGGCATCTCACTCTCTTTGAATCTTCTTTATCATGCTAAGAGGAGCAGGAAAAAGCTAAAAATTTCAGAATTGCACCTTGCAATGCGGAGAAATTACTGTTTGTGCATTTACAATATTCATTGATTTTTGCCATTGAAAAACGTCCAGAAATGATTGAAGCTACTGACTGAATGAAAGGAGCTGGCATCTCACTCTCTTTGAATCTTCTTTATCATGCTAAGAGGAGCAGGAAAAAGCAAAAAAAATTCAGAATTGCACCTTGCAATGCGGAGAAATTACTGTTTGTGCATTTACAATATTCATTGATTTTTGCCATTGAAAAACATCATGTTATCCATACACCAGAAATGATTGAAGCTACTGACTGAATGAAAGGAGCTGGCATCTCACTCTCTTTGAATCTTCTTTTTCATGCTAAGAGGAGCTGGAAAAAGCAAAAAATTTCAGAATTGCACCTTGCAATGCGGAGAAATTACTGTTTGTGCATTTACAATATTCATTGATTTTTGCCATTGAAAAACGTCCAGAAATGATTGAAGCTACTGACTGAATGAAAGGAGCTGGCATCTCACTCTCTTTGAATCTTCTTTATCATGCTAAGAGGAGCAGGAAAAAGCAAAAAATTTCAGAATTGCACCTTGCAATGCGGAGAAATTACTGCTTGTGCATTTACAATATTCATTGATTTTTGCCATTGAAAAACGTCCAGAAATGATTGTAGCTACTGACTGAATGAAAGGAGCTGGCATCTCACTCTCTTTGAATCTTCTTTATCATGCTAAGAGGAGCAGGAAAAAGCAAAAAATTTCAGAATTGCACCTTGCAATGCGGAGAAATTACTGTTTGTGCATTTACAATATTAATTGATTTTTGCCATTGAAAAATGTCCAGAAATGATTGAAGCTACTGACTGAATGAAAGGAGCTGGCATCTCCCTCTCTTTGAATCTTCTTTATCATGCTAAGAGGAGCAGGAAAAAGCAAAAAATTTCAGAATTGCACCTTGCAATGCGGAGAAATTACTGTTTGTGCATTTACAATATTCATTGATTTTTGCCATTGAAAAACGTCCAGAAATGATTGAAGCTACTGACTGAATGAAAGGAGCTGGCATCTCACTCTCTTTGAATCTTCTTTATCATGCTAAGAGGAGCAGGAAAAAGCAAAAAATTTCAGAATTGCACCTTGCAATGCGGAGAAATTACTGTTTGTGCATTTACAATATTCATTGATTTTTGCCGTTGAAAAACGTCCAGAAATGATTGAAGCTACTGACTGAATGAAAGGAGCTGGCATCTCACTCTCTTTGAATCTTCTTTATCATGCTAAGAGGAGCAGGAAAAAGCAAAAAATTTCAGAATTGCACCTTGCAATGCGGAGAAATTACTGTTTGTGCATTTACAATATTCATTGATTTTTGCCATTGAAAAACGTCCAGAAATGATTGAAGCTACTGACTGAATGAAAGGAGCTGGCATCTCACTCTCTTTGAATCTTCTTTATCATGCTAAGAGGAGCAGGAAAAAGCAAAAAATTTCAGAATTGCACCTTGCAATGCGGAGAAATTACTGTTTGTGCATTTACAATAGTCATTGATTTTTGCCATTGAAAAACATCATGTTATTCATATACCAGAAATGTTTGAAGCTACTGACTGAATGAAAGGAGCTGGCATCTCACTCTCTTTGAATCTTCTTTATCATGCTAAGAGGAGCAGGAAAAAGCAAAAAATTTCAGAATTGCACCTTGCAATGCGGAGAAATTACTGTTTGTGCACTTACAATATTCATTGATTTTTGCCATTGAAAAACGTCCAGAAATGATTGAAGATACTGACTGAATGAAAGGAGCTGGCATCTCATTCTCTTTGAATCTTCTTTATCATGCTAAGAGGAGCAGGAAAAAGCTAAAAATTTCAGAATTGCACCTTGCAATGCGGAGAAATTACTGTTTGTGCATTTACAATATTCATTGATTTTTGCCATTGAAAAACGTCCAGAAATGATTGAAGCTACTGACTGAATGAAAGGAGCTGGCATCTCACTCTCTTTGAATCTTCTTTATCATGCTAAGAGGAGCAGGAAAAAGCAAAAAAAAATCAGAATTGCACATTGCAATGCGGAGAAATTACTGTTTGTGCATTTACAATATTCATTGATTTTTGCCATTGAAAAACATCATGTTATTCATACACCAGAAATGATTGAAGCTACTGACTGAATGAAAGGAGCTGGCATCTCACTCTCTTTGAATCTTCTTTTTCATGCTAAGAGGAGCAGGAAAAAGCAAAAAATTTCAGAATTGCACCTTGCAATGCGGAGAAATTACTGTTTGTGCATTTACAATATTCATTGATTTTTGCCATTGAAAAACGTCCAGAAATGATTGAGCTACTGACTGAATGAAAGGAGCTGGCATCTCACTCTCTTTGAATCTTCTTTATCATGCTAAGAGGAGCAGGAAAAAGCAAAAAATTTCAGAATTGCACCTTGCAATGCGGAGAAATTACTGCTTGTGCATTTACAATATTCATTGATTTTTGCCATTGAAAAACGTCCAGAAATGATTGTAGCTACTGACTGAATGAAAGGAGCTGGCATCTCACTCTCTTTGAATCTTCTTTATCATGCTAAGAGGAGCAGGAAAAAGCAAAAAATTTCAGAATTGCACCTTGCAATGCGGAGAAATTACTGTTTGTGCATTTACAATATTCATTGATTTTTGCCATTGAAAAATGTCCAGAAATGATTGAAGCTACTGACTGAATGAAAGGAGCTGGCATCTCACTCTCTTTGAATCTTCTTTATCATGCTAAGAGGAGCAGGAAAAAGCAAAAAATTTCAGAATTGCACCTTGCAATGCGGAGAAATTACTGTTTGTGCATTTACAATATTCATTGATTTTTGCCATTGAAAAACGTCCAGAAATGATTGAAGCTACTGACTGAATGAAAGGAGCTGGCCTCTCACTCTCTTTGAATCTTCTTTATCATGCTAAGAGGAGCAGGAAAAAGCAAAAAATTTCAGAATTGCACCTTGCAATGCGGAGAAATTACTGTTTGTGCATTTACAATATTCATTGATTTTTGCCATTGAAAAACGTCCAGAAATGATTGAAGCTACTGACTGAATGAAAGGAGCTGGCATCTCACTCTCTTTGAATCTTCTTTATCATGCTAAGAGGAGCAGGAAAAAGCAAAAAATTTCAGAATTGCACCTTGCAATGCGGAGAAATTACTGTTTGTGCATTTACAATATTCATTGATTTTTGCCATTGAAAAACATCATGTTATTCATATACCAGAAATGATTGAAGCTACTGACTGAATGAAAGGAGCTGGCATCTCACTCTCTTTGAATCTTCTTTATCATGCTAAGAGGAGCAGGAAAAAGCAAAAAATTTCAGAATTGCACCTTGCAATGCGGAGAAATTACTGTTTGTGCATTTACAATATTCATTGATTTTTGCCATTGAAAAACATCATGTTATTCATATACCAGAAATGTTTGAAGCTACTGACTGAATGAAAGAAGCTGGCATCTCACTCTCTTTGAATCTTCTTTATCATACTAAGAGGAGCAGGAAAAAGCAAAAAATTTCAGAATTGCACCTTGCAATGCGGAGAAATTACTGTTTGTGCATTTACAATATTCATTGATTTTTGCCATTGAAAAACGTCCAGAAATGATTGAAGCTACTGACTGAATGAAAGGAGCTGGCATCTCACTCTCTTTGAATCTTCTTTATCATGCTAAGAAGAGCAGGAAAAAGCAAAAAATTTCAGAATTGCACCTTGCAATGCGGAGAAATTACTGTTTGTGCATTTACAATATTCATTGATTTTTGCCATTGAAAAACATCATGTTATTCATATACCAGAAATGTTTGAAGCTACTGACTGAATGAAAGGAGCTGGCATCTCACTCTCTTTGAATCTTCTTTATCATGCTAAGAGGAGCAGGAAAAAGCAAAAAATTTCAGAATTGCACCTTGCAATGCGGAGAAATTACTGTTTGTGCACTTACAATATTCATTGATTTTTGCCATTGAAAAACGTCCAGAAATGATTGAAGATACTGACTGAATGAATGGAGCTGGCATCTCACTCTCTTTGAATCTTCTTTATCATGCTAAGAGGAGCAGGAAAAAGCTAAAAATTTCAGAATTGCACCTTGCAATGCGGAGAAATTACTGTTTGTGCATTTACAATATTCATTGATTTTTGCCATTGAAAAACGTCCAGAAATGATTGAAGCTACTGACTGAATGAAAGGAGCTGGCATCTCACTCTCTTTGAATCTTCTTTATCATGCTAAGAGGAGCAGGAAAAAGCAAAAAAAAATCAGAATTGCACATTGCAATGCGGAGAAATTACTGTTTGTGCATTTACAATATTCATTGATTTTTGCCATTGAAAAACATCATGTTATTCATACACCAGAAATGATTGAAGCTACTGACTGAATGAAAGGAGCTGGCATCTCCCTCTCTTTGAATCTTCTTTTTCATGCTAAGAGGAGCAGGAAAAAGCAAAAAATTTCAGAATTGCACCTTGCAATGCGGAGAAATTACTGTTTGTGCATTTACAATATTCATTGATTTTTGCCATTGAAAAACGTCCAGAAATGATTGAGCTACTGACTGAATGAAAGGAGCTGGCATCTCACTCTCTTTGAATCTTCTTTATCATGCTAAGAGGAGCAGGAAAAAGCAAAAAATTTCAGAATTGCACCTTGCAATGCGGAGAAATTACTGCTTGTGCATTTACAATATTCATTGATTTTTGCCATTGAAAAACGTCCAGAAATGATTGTAGCTACTGACTGAATGAAAGGAGCTGGCATCTCACTCTCTTTGAATCTTCTTTATCATGCTAAGAGGAGCAGGAAAAAGCAAAAAATTTCAGAATTGCACCTTGCAATGCGGAGAAATTACTGTTTGTGCATTTACAATATTCATTGATTTTTGCCATTGAAAAATGTCCAGAAATGATTGAAGCTACTGAGTGAATGAAAGGAGCTGGCATCTCACTCTCTTTGAATCTTCTTTATCATGCTAAGAGGAGCAGGAAAAAGCAAAAAATTTCAGAATTGCACCTTGCAATGCGGAGAAATCACTGTTTGTGCATTTACAATATTCATTGATTTTTGCCATTGAAAAACGTCCAGAAATGATTGAAGCTACTGACTGAATGAAAGGAGCTGGCCTCTCACTCTCTTTGAATCTTCTTTATCATGCTAAGAGGAGCAGGAAAAAGCAAAAAATTTCAGAATTGCACCTTGCAATGCGGAGAAATTACTGTTTGTGCATTTACAATATTCATTGATTTTTGCCATTGAAAAACGTCCAGAAATGATTGAAGCTACTGACTGAATGAAAGGAGCTGGCATCTCACTCTCTTTGAATCTTCTTTATCATGCTAAGAGGAGCAGGAAAAAGCAAAAAATTTCAGAATTGCACCTTGCAATGCGGAGAAATTACTGTTTGTGCATTTACAATATTCATTGATTTTTGCCATTGAAATACATCATGTTATTCATATACCAGAAATGATTGAAGCTACTGACTGAATGAAAGGAGCTGGCATCTCACTCTCTTTGAATCTTCTTTATCATGCTAAGAGGAGCAGGAAAAAGCAAAAAATTTCAGAATTGCACCTTGCAATGCGGAGAAATTACTGTTTGTGCATTTACAATATTCATTGATTTTTGCCATTGAAAAACATCATGTTATTCATATACCAGAAATGTTTGAAGCTACTGACTGAATGAAAGAAGCTGGCATCTCACTCTCTTTGAATCTTCTTTATCATACTAAGAGGAGCAGGAAAAAGCAAAAAATTTCAGAATTGCACCTTGCAATGCGGAGAAATTACTGTTTGTGCATTTACAATATTCATTGATTTTTGCCATTGAAAAACGTCCAGAAATGATTGAAGCTACTGACTGAATGAAAGGAGCTGGCATCTCACTCTCTTTGAATCTTCTTTATCATGCTAAGAAGAGCAGGAAAAAGCAAAAAATTTCAGAATTGCACCTTGCAATGCGGAGAAATTACTGTTTGTGCATTTACAATATTCATTGATTTTTGCCATTGAAAAACATCATGTTATTCATATACCAGAAATGTTTGAAGCTACTGACTGAATGAAAGGAGCTGGCATCTCACTCTCTTTGAATCTTCTTTTTCATGCTAAGAGGAGCAGGAAAAAGCAAAAAATTTCAGAATTGCACCTTGCAATGCGGAGAAATTACTGTTTCTGCATTTACAATATTCATTGATTTTTGCCATTGAAAAACATCCAGAAATGATTGAAGCTACTGACTGAATGAAAGGAGCTGGCATCTCACTCTCTTTGAATCTTCTTTATCATGCTAAGAGGAGCAGGAAAAAGCAAAAAATTTCAGAATTGCACCTTGCAATGCGGAGAAATTACTGCTTGTGCATTTACAATATTCATTGATTTTTGCCATTGAAAAACGTCCAGAAATGATTGAAGCTACTGACTGAATGAAAGGAGCTGGCATCTCACTCTCTTTGAATCTTCTTTATCATGCTAAGAGGAGCAGGAAAAAGCAAAAAATTTCAGAATTGCACCTTGCAATGCGGAGAAATTACTGTTTGTGCATTTACAATATTCATTGATTTTTGCCATTGAAAAACGTCCAGAAATGATTGAAGCTACTGACTGAATGAAAGGAGCTGGCATCTCACTCTCCTAGAATCTTCTTTATCATGCTAAGAGGAGCAGGAAAAAGCAAAAAATTTCAGAATTGCACCTTGCAATGCGGAGAAATTACTGTTTGTGCATTTACAATATTCATTGATTTTTGCCATTGAAAAACGTCCAAAATTATTGAAGCTACTGACTGAATGAAAGGAGCTGGCATCTCACTCTCTTTGAATCTTCTTTATCATGCTAAGAGGAGCAGGAAAAAGCAAAAAATTTCAGAATTGCACCTTGCAATGCGGAGAAATTACTGTTTGTGCATTTACAATATTCATTGATTTTTGCCATTGAAAAACGTCCAGAAATGATTGAAGCTACTGACTGAATGAAAGAAGCTGGCATCTCACTCTCTTTGAATCTTCTTTATCATGCTAAGAGGAGCAGGAAAAAGCAAAAAATTTCAGAATTGCACCTTGCAATGCGGAGAAATTACTGTTTGTGCATTTACAATATTCATTGATTTTTGCCATTGAAAAACATCATGTTATTCATATACCAGAAATGATTGAAGCTACTGACTGAATGAAAGGAGCTGGCATCTCACTCTCTTTGAATCTTCTTTATCATGCTAAGAGGAGCAGGAAAAAGCAAAAAATTTCAGAATTGCACCTTGCAATGCGGAGAAATTACTGTTTGTGCATTTACAATATTCATTGATTTTTGCCATTGAAAAACGTCCAGAAATGATTGAAGCTACTGACTGAATGAAAGGAGCTGGCATCTCACTCTCTTTGAATCTTCTTTATCATGCTAAGAGGAGCAGGAAAAAGCAAAAAATTTCAGAATTGCACCTTGCAATGCGGAGAAATTACTGTTTGTGCATTTACAATATTCATTGATTTTTGCCATTGAAAAACATCATGTTATTCATATACCAGAAATGTTTGAAGCTACTGACTGAATGAAAGGAGCTGGCATCTCACTCTCTTTGAATCTTCTTTTTCATGCTAAGAGGAGCAGGAAAAAGCAAAAAATTTCAGAATTGCACCTTGCAATGCGGAGAAATTACTGTTTGTGCATTTACAATATTCATTGATTTTTCCATTGAAAAACATCCAGAAATGATTGAAGCTACTGACTGAATGAAAGGAGCTGGCATCTCACTCTCTTTGAATCTTCTTTATCATGCTAAGAGGAGCAGGAAAAAGCAAAAAATTTCAGAATTGCACCTTGCAATGCGGAGAAATTACTGCTTGTGCATTTACAATATTCATTGATTTTTGCCATTGAAAAACGTCCAGAAATGATTGAAGCTACTGACTGAATGAAAGGAGCTGGCATCTCACTCTCTTTGAATCTTCTTTATCATGCTAAGAGGAGCAGGAAAAAGCAAAAAATTTCAGAATTGCACCTTGCAATGCGGAGAAATTACTGTTTGTGCATTTACAATATTCATTGATTTTTGCCATTGAAAAACGTCCAGAAATGATTGAAGCTACTGACTGAATGAAAGGAGCTGGCATCTCACTCTCCTTGAATCTTCTTTATCATGCTAAGAGGAGCAGGAAAAAGCAAAAAATTTCAGAATTGCACCTTGCAATGCGGAGAAATTACTGTTTGTGCATTTACAATATTCATTGATTTTTGCCATTGAAAAACGTCCAAAATTATTGAAGCTACTGACTGAAAGAAAGGAGCTGGCATCTCACTCTCTTTGAATCTTCTTTATCATGCTAAGAGGAGCAGGAAAAAGCAAAAAATTTCAGAATTGCACCTTGCAATGCGTAGAAATTACTGTTTGTGCATTTACAATATTCATTGATTTTTGCCGTTGAAAAACGTCCAGAAATGATTGAAGCTACTGACTGAATGAAAGGAGCTGGCATCTCACTCTCTTTGAATCTTCTTTTTCATGCTATGAGGAGCAGGAAAAAGCAAAAAATTTCAGAATTGCACCTTGCAATGCAGAGAAATTACTGTTTGTGCATTTACAATATTCATTGATTTTTGCCATTGAAAAACATCCAGAAATGATTGAAGCTACTGACTGAATGAAAGGAGCTGGCATCTCACTCTCTTTGAATCTTCTTTATCATGCTAAGAGGAGCAGGAAAAAGCAAAAAATTTCAGAATTGCACCTTGCAATGCGGAGAAATTGCTGCTTGTGCATTTACAATATTCATTGATCTTTGCCATTGAAAAACGTCCAGAAATGATTGAAGCTACTGACTGAATGAAAGGAGCTGGCATCTCACTCTCTTTGAATCTTCTTTATCATGCTAAGAGGAGCAGGAAAAAGCAAAAAATTTCAGAATTGCACCTTGCAATGCGGAGAAATTACTGTTTGTGCATTTACAATATTCATTGATTTTTGCCATTGAAAAACGTCCAGAAATGATTGAAGCTACTGACTGAATGAAAGGAGCTGGCATCTCACTCTCTTTGAATCTTCTTTATCATGCTATGAGGAGCAGGAAAAAGCAAAAAATTTCAGAATTGCACCTTGCAATGCAGAGAAATTACTGTTTGTGCATTTACAATATTCATTGATTTTTGCCATTGAAAAACATCATGTTATTCATATACCAGAAATGATTGAAGCTACTGACTGAATGAAAGGAGCTGGCATCTCACTCTCTTTGAATCATCTTTATCATGCTAAGAGGAGCAGGAAAAAGCAAAAAAATTCAGAATTGCACCTTGCAATGCGGAGAAATTACTGTTTGTGCATTTACAATATTCATTGATTTTTGCCATTGAAAAACGTCCAGAAATGATTGAAGCTACTGACTGAATGAAAGGAACTGGCATCTCACTCTCTTTGAATCTTCTTTATCATGCTAAGAGGAGCAGGAAAAAGCAAAAAATTTCAGAATTGCACCTTGCAATGCGGAGAAATTACTGTTTGTGCATTTACAATATTCATTGATTTTTGCCATTGAAAAACATCATGTTATTCATATACCAGAAATGTTTGAAGCTACTGACTGAATGAAAGGAGCTGGCATCTCACTCTCTTTGAATCTTCATTATCATGCTAAGAGGAGCAGGAAAAAGCAAAAAATTTCAGAATTGCACCTTGCAATGCGGAGAAATTACTGTTTGTGCATTTACAATATTCATTGATTTTCTCCATTGAAAAACGTCCAGAAATGATTGAAGCTACTGACTGAATGAAAGGAGCTGGCATCTCACTCTCTTTGAATCTTCTTTATCATGCTAAGAGGAGCAGGAAAAAGCAAAAAATTTCAGAATTGCACCTTGCAATGCGGAGAAATTACTGTTTGTGCATTTACAATATTCATTGATTTTTGTCATTGAAAAACGTCCAGAAATGATTGAAGCTACTGACTGAATGAAAGGAGCTGGCATCTCACTCTCTTTGAATCTTCTTTATCATGCTAAGAGGAGCAGGAAAAAGCAAAAAATTTCAGAATTGCACCTTGCAATGCGGAGAAATTACTGTTTGTGCATTTACAATATTCATTGATTTTTGCCATTGAAAAACATCATGTTATTCATATACCAGAAATGTTTGCAGCTACTGACTGAATGAAAGGAGCTGGCATCTCACTCTCTTTGAATCTTCTTTATCATGCTAAGAGGAGCAGGAAAAAGCAAAAAATTTCAGAATTGCACCTTGCAATGCGGAGAAATTACTGTTTGTGCATTTACAATATTCATTGATTTTTGCCATTGAAAAACGTCCAGAAATGATTGAAGCTACTGACTGAATGAAAGGAGCTGGCATCTCACTCTCTTTGAATCTTCTTTATCATGCTAAGAGGAGCAGGAAAAAGCAAAAAATTTCAGAATTGCACCTTGCAATGCGGAGAAATTACTGTTTGTGCATTTACAATATTCATTGATTTTTGCCATTGAAAAACGTCCAGAAATGATTGAAGCTACTGACTGAATGAAAAGAGCTGGCATCTCACTCTCTTTGAATCTTCTTTATCATGCTAAAAGGAGCAGGAAAAAGCAAAAAATTTCAGAATTGCACCTTGCAATGCGGAGAAATTACTGTTTGTGCATTTACAATATTCATTGATTTTTGCCATTGAAAAACATCATGTTATTCATATACCAGAAATGTTTGAAGCTACTGACTGAATGAAAGAAGCTGGCATCTCACTCTCTTTGAATCTTCTTTATCATGCTAAGAGGAGCAGGAAAAAGCAAAAAATTTCAGAATTGCACCTTGCAATGCGGAGAAATTACTGTTTGTGCATTTACAATATTCATTGATTTTTGCCATTGAAAAACGTCCAGAAATGATTGAAGCTACTGACTGAATGAAAGGAGCTGGCATCTCACTCTCTTTGAATCTTCTTTATCATGCTAAGAGGAGCAGGAAAAAGCAAAAAATTTCAGAATTGCACCTTGCAATGCGGAGAAATTACTGTTTGTGCATTTACAATATTCATTGATTTTTGCCATTGAAAAACATCATGTTATTCATATACCAGAAATGTTTGAAGCTACTGACTGAATGAAAGGAGCTGGCATCTCACTCTCTTTGAATCTTCTTTATCATGCTAAGAGGAGCAGGAAAAAGCAAAAAATTTCATAATTGCACCTTGCAATGCGGAGAAATTACTGTTTGTGCATTTACAATATTCATTGATTTTTGCCATTGAAAAACGTCCAGAAATGATTGAAGCTACTGACTGAATGAAAGGAGCTGGCATCTCACTCTCTTTGAATCTTCTTTATCATGCTAAGAGGAGCAGGAAAAAGCAAAAAATTTCAGAATTGCACCTTGCAATGCGGAGAAATTACTGTTTGTGCATTTACAATATTCATTGATTTTTGCCATTGAAAAACGTCCAGAAATAATTGAAGCTACTGACTGAATGAAAGGAGCTGGCATCTCACTCTCTTTGAATCTTCTTTATCATGCTAAGAGGAGCAGGAAAAAGCAAAAAATTTCAGAATTGCACCTTGCAATGCGGAGAAATTACTGTTTGTGCATTTACAATATTCATTGATTTTTGCCATTGAAAAACATCATGTTATTCATATACCAGAAATGTTTGAAGCTACTGACTGAATGAAAGGAGCTGGCATCTCACTCTCTTTGAATCTTCTTTATCATGCTAAGAGGAGCAGGAAAAAGCAAAAAATTTCAGAATTGCACCTTGCAATGCGGAGAAATTACTGTTTGTGCATTTACAATATTCATAGATTTTTGCCATTGAAAAACGTCCAGAAATGATTGAAGCTACTGACTGAATGAAAGGAGCTGGCATCTCACTCTCTTTGAATCTTCTTTATCATGCTAAGAGGAGCAGGAAAAAGCAAAAAATTTCAGAATTGCACCTTGCAATGCGGAGAAATTACTGTTTGTGCATTTACAATATTCATTGATTTTTGCCATTGAAAAACGTCCAGAAATGATTGAAGCTACTGACTGAATGAAAGGAGCTGGCATCTCACTCTCTTTGAATCTTCTTTATCATGCTAAGAGGAGCAAGAAAAAGCAAAAAAATTCAGAATTTCACCTTGCAATGCGGAGAAATTACTGTTTGTGCATTTACAATATTCATTGATTTTTGCCTTTGAAAAACATCATGTTATTCATATACCAGAAATGATTGAAGCTACTGACTGAATGAAAGGAGCTGGCATCTCACTCTCTTTGAATCTTCTTTTTCATGCTAAGAGGAGCAGGAAAAAGCAAAAAATTTCAGAATTGCACCTTGCAATGCGGAGAAATTACTGTTTGTGCATTTACAATATTCATTGATTTTTGCCATTGAAAAACGTCCAGAAATGATTGAAGCTACTGACTGAATGAAAGGAGCTGGCATCTCACTCTCTTTGAATCTTCTTTATCATGCTAAGAGGAGCAGGAAAAAGCAAAAAATTTCAGAATTGCACCTTGCAATGCGGAGAAATTACTGTTTGTGCATTTACAATATTCATTGATTTTTGCCATTGAAAAACGTCCAGAAATGATTGAAGCTACTGACTGAATGAAAGGAGCTGGCATCTCACTCTCTTTGAATCTTCTTTATCATGCTAAGAGGAGCAGGAAAAAGCAAAAAATTTCAGAATTGCACATTGCAATGCGGAGAAATTACTGTTTGTGCATTTACAATATTCATTGATTTTTGCCATTGAAAAACATCATGTTATTCATATACCAGAAATGTTTGAAGCTACTGACTGAATGAAAGGAGCTGGCATCTCACTCTCTTTGAATCTTCTTTATCATGCTAAGAGGAGCAGGAAAAAGCAAAAAATTTCAGAATTGCACCTTGCAATGCGGAGAAATTACTCTTTGTGCATTTACAATATTCATTGATTTTTGCCATTGAAAAACGTCCAGAAATGATTGAAGCTACTGACTGAATGAAAGGAGCTGGCATCTCACTCTCTTTGAATCTTCTTTATCATGCTAAGAGGAGCAGGAAAAAGCAAAAAATTTCAGAATTGCACATTGCAATGCGGAGAAATTACTGTTTGTGCATTTACAATATTCATTGATTTTTGCCATTGAAAAACATCATGTTATTCATATACCAGAAATGTTTGAAGCTACTGACTGAATGAAAGGAGCTGGCATCTCACTCTCTTTGAATCTTCTTTATCATGCTAAGAGGAGCAGGAAAAAGCAAAAAATTTCAGAATTGCACCTTGCAATGCGGAGAAATTACTGTTTGTGCATTTACAATATTCATTGATTTTTGCCATTGAAAAACGTCCAGAAATGATTGAAGCTACTGACTGAATGAAAAGAGCTGGCATCTCACTCTCTTTGAATCTTCTTTATCATGCTAAAAGGAGCAGGAAAAAGCAAAAAATTTCAGAATTGCACCTTGCAATGCGGAGAAATTACTGTTTGTGCATTTACAATATTCATTGATTTTTGCCATTGAAAAACATCATGTTATTCATATACCAGAAATGTTTGAAGCTACTGACTGAATGAAAGGAGCTGGCATCTCACTCTCTTTGAATCTTCTTTATCATGCTAAGAGGAGCAGGAAAAAGCAAAAAATTTCAGAATTGCACCTTGCAATGCGGAGAAATTACTGTTTGTGCATTTACAATATTCATTGATTTTTGCCATTGAAAAACGTCCAGAAATGATTGAAGCTACTGACTGAATGAAAGGAGCTGGCATCTCACTCTCTTTGAATCTTCTTTATCATGCTAAGAGGAGCAGGAAAAAGCAAAAAATTTCAGAATTGCACCTTGCAATGCGGAGAAATTACTGTTTGTGCATTTACAATATTCATTGATTTTTGCCATTGAAAAACGTCCAGAAATGATTGAAGCTACTGACTGAATGAAAGGAGCTGGCATCTCACTCTCTTTGAATCTTCTTTATCATGCTAAGAGGAGCAGGAAAAAGCAAAAAATTTCAGAATTGCACCTTGCAATGCGGAGAAATTACTGTTTGTGCATTTACAATATTCATTGATTTTTGCCATTGAAAAACATCATGTTATTCATATACCAGAAATGTTTGAAGCTACTGACTGAATGAAAGGAGCTGGCATCTCACTCTCTTTGAATCTTCTTTATCATGCTAAGAGGAGCAGGAAAAAGCAAAAAATTTCAGAATTACACCTTGCAATGCGGAGAAATTACTGTTTGTGCATTTACAATATTCATTGATTTTTGCCATTGAAAAACGTCCAGAAATGATTGAAGCTACTGACTGAATGAAAGGAGCTGGCATCTCACTCTCTTTGAATCTTCTTTATCATGCTAAGAGGAGCAGGAAAAAGCAAAAAATTTCAGAATTGCACCTTGCAATGCGGAGAAATTACTGTTTGTGCATTTACAATATTCATTGATTTTTGCCATTGAAAAACGTCCAGAAATGATTGAAGCTACTGACTGAATGAAAGGAGCTGGCATCTCACTCTCTTTGAATCTTCTTTATCATGCTAAGAGGAGCAAGAAAAAGCAAAAAAATTCAGAATTTCACCTTGCAATGCGGAGAAATTACTGTTTGTGCATTTACAATATTCATTGATTTTTGCCATTGAAAAACATCATGTTATTCATATACCAGAAATGATTGAAGCTACTGACTGAATGAAAGGAGCTGGCATCTCACTCTCTTTGAATGTTCTTTTTCATGCTAAGAGGAGCAGGAAAAAGCAAAAAATTTCAGAATTGCACCTTGCAATGCGGAGAAATTACTGTTTGTGCATTTACAATATTCATTGATTTTTGCCATTGAAAAACGTCCAGAAATGATTGAAGCTACTGACTGAATGAAAGGAGCTGGCATCTCACTCTCTTTGAATCTTCTTTATCATGCTAAGAGGAGCAGGAAAAAGCAAAAAATTTCAGAATTGCACCTTGCAATGCGGAGAAATTACTGTTTGTGCATTTACAATATTCATTGATTTTTGCCATTGAAAAACGTCCAGAAATGATTGCAGCTACTGACTGAATGAAAGGAGCTGGCATCTCACTCTCTTTGAATCTTCTTTATCATGCTAAAAGGAGCAGGAAAAAGCAAAAAATTTCAGAATTGCACCTTGCAATGCGGAGAAATTACTGTTTGTGCATTTACAATATTCATTGATTTTTGCCATTGAAAAACATCATGTTATTCATATACCAGAAATGTTTGAAGCTACTGACTGAATGAAAGAAGCTGGCATCTCACTCTCTTTGAATCTTCTTTATCATGCTAAGAGGAGCAGGAAAAAGCAAAAAATTTCAGAATTACACCTTGCAATGCGGAGAAATTACTGTTTGTGCATTTACAATATTCATTGATTTTTGCCATTGAAAAACGTCCAGAAATGATTGAAGCTACTGACTGAATGAAAGGAGCTGGCATCTCACTCTCTTTGAATCTTCTTTATCATGCTAAGAGGAGCAGGAAAAAGCAAAAAATTTCAGAATTGCACCTTGCAATGCGGAGAAATTACTGTTTGTGCATTTACAATATTCATTGATTTTTGCCATTGAAAAACGTCCAGAAATGATTGAAGCTACTGACTGAATGAAAGGAGCTGGCATCTCACTCTCTTTGAATCTTCTTTATCATGCTAAGAGGAGCAAGAAAAAGCAAAAAAATTCAGAATTTCACCTTGCAATGCGGAGAAATTACTGTTTGTGCATTTACAATATTCATTGATTTTTGCCATTGAAAAACATCATGTTATTCATATACCAGAAATGATTGAAGCTACTGACTGAATGAAAGGAGCTGGCATCTCACTCTCTTTGAATCTTCTTTTTCATGCTAAGAGGAGCAGGAAAAAGCAAAAAATTTCAGAATTGCACCTTGCAATGCGGAGAAATTACTGTTTGTGCATTTACAATATTCATTGATTTTTGCCATTGAAAAACGTCCAGAAATGATTGAAGCTACTGACTGAATGAAAGGAGCTGGCATCTCACTCTCTTTGAATCTTCTTTATCATGCTAAGAGGAGCAGGAAAAAGCAAAAAATTTCAGAATTGCACCTTGCAATGCGGAGAAATTACTGTTTGTGCATTTACAATATTCATTGATTTTTGCCATTGAAAAACGTCCAGAAATGATTGAAGCTACTGACTGAATGAAAGGAGCTGGCATCTCACTCTCTTTGAATCTTCTTTATCATGCTAAGAGGAGCAGGAAAAAGCAAAAAATTTCAGAATTGCACATTGCAATGCGGAGAAATTACTGTTTGTGCATTTACAATATTCATTGATTTTTGCCATTGAAAAACATCATGTTATTCATATACCAGAAATGTTTGAAGCTACTGACTGAATGAAAGGAGCTGGCATCTCACTCTCTTTGAATCTTCTTTATCATGCTAAGAGGAGCAGGAAAAAGCAAAAAATTTCAGAATTGCACCTTGCAATGCGGAGAAATTACTGTTTGTGCATTTACAATATTCATTTATTTTTGCCATTGAAAAACGTCCAGAAATGATTGAAGCTACTGACTGAATGAAAGGAGCTGGCATCTCACTCTCTTTGAATCTTCTTTATCATGCTAAGAAGAGCAGGAAAAAGCAAAAAATTTCAGAATTGCACCTTGCAATGCGGAGAAATTACTGTTTGTGCATTTACAATATTCATTGATTTTTGCCATTGAAAAACGTCCAGAAATGATTGCAGCTACTGACTGAATGAAAGGAGCTGGCATCTCACTCTCTTTGAATCTTCTTTATCATGCTAAAAGGAGCAGGAAAAAGCAAAAAATTTCAGAATTGCACCTTGCAATGCGGAGAAATTACTGTTTGTGCATTTACAATATTCATTGATTTTTGCCATTGAAAAACATCATGTTATTCATATACCAGAAATGTTTGAAGCTACTGACTGAATGAAAGAAGCTGGCATCTCACTCTCTTTGAATCTTCTTTATCATGCTAAGAGGAGCAGGAAAAAGCAAAAAATTTCAGAATTACACCTTGCAATGCGGAGAAATTACTGTTTGTGCATTTACAATATTCATTGATTTTTGCCATTGAAAAACGTCCAGAAATGATTGAAGCTACTGACTGAATGAAAGGAGCTGGCATCTCACTCTCTTTGAATCTTCTTTATCATGCTAAGAGGAGCAGGAAAAAGCAAAAAATTTCAGAATTGCACCTTGCAATGCGGAGAAATTACTGTTTGTGCATTTACAATATTCATTGATTTTTGCCATTGAAAAACGTCCAGAAATGATTGAAGCTACTGACTGAATGAAAGGAGCTGGCATCTCACTCTCTTTGAATCTTCTTTATCATGCTAAGAGGAGCAGGAAAAAGCAAAAAATTTCAGAATTGCACCTTGCAATGCGGAGAAATTACTGTTTGTGCATTTACAATATTCATTGATTTTTGCCATTGAAAAACGTCCAGAAATGATTGAAGCTACTGACTGAATGAAAGGAGCTGGCATCTCACTCTCTTTGAATCTTCTTTATCATGCTAAGAGGAGCAAGAAAAAGCAAAAAAATTCAGAATTTCACCTTGCAATGCGGAGAAATTACTGTTTGTGCATTTACAATATTCATTGATTTTTGCCATTGAAAAACATCATGTTATTCATATACCAGAAATGATTGAAGCTACTGACTGAATGAAAGGAGCTGGCATCTCACTCTCTTTGAATCTTCTTTTTCATGCTAAGAGGAGCAGGAAAAAGCAAAAAATTTCAGAATTGCACCTTGCAATGCGGAGAAATTACTGTTTGTGCATTTACAATATTCATTGATTTTTGCCATTGAAAAACGTCCAGAAATGATTGAAGCTACTGACTGAATGAAAGAGCTGGCATCTCACTCTCTTTGAATCTTCTTTATCATGCTAAGAGGAGCAGGAAAAAGCAAAAAATTTCAGAATTGCACCTTGCAATGCGGAGAAATTACAGCTTGTGCATTTACAATATTCATTGATTTTTGCCATTGAAAAACGTCCAGAAATGATTGAAGCTACTGACTGAATGAAAGGAGCTGGCATCTCACTCTCTTTGAATCTTCTTTATCATGCTAAGAGGAGCAGGAAAAAGCAAAAATTTCAGAATTGCACCTTGCAATGCGGAGAAATTACTGTTTGTGCATTTACAATATTCATTGATTTTTGCCATTGAAAAACGTCCAGAAATGTTTGAAGCTACTGACTGAATGAAAGGAGCTGGCATCTCACTCTCTTTGAATCTTCTTTATCATGCTAGGAGTAGCAGGAAAAAGCAAAAAATTTCAGAATTGCACCTTGCAATGTGGAGATATTACTGTTTGTGCATTTACAATATTCATTGATTTTTGCCATTGAAAAACGTCCAGAAATGTTTGAAGCTACTGACTGAATGAAAGGAGCTGGCATCTCACTCTCTTTGAATCTTCTTTATCATGCTAGGATTAGCAGGAAAAAGCAAAAAATTTCAGAATTGCACCTTGCAATGTGGAGATATTACTGTTTGTGCATTTACAATATTCATTGATTTTTGCCATTGAAAAACATCATGTTATTCATATACCAGAAATGTTTGAAGCTACTGACTGAATGAAAGGAGCTGGCATCTCACTCTCTTTGAATCTTCTTTATCATGCTAGGATTAGCAGGAAAAAGCAAAAAATTTCAGAATTGCACCTTGCAATGTGGAGATATTACTGTTTGTGCATTTACAATATTCATTAATTTTTGCCATTGAAAAACGTCCAGAAATGTTTGAAGCTACTGACTGAATGAAAGGAGCTGGCATCTCACTCTATTTGAATCTTCTTTATCATGCTAGGATTAGCAGGAAAAAGCAAAAAATTTCAGAATTGCACCTTGCAATGTGGAGATATTACTGTTTGTGCATTTACAATATTCATTGATTTTTGCCATTGAAAAACGTCCAGAAATGTTTATACAAGAAATGTTTGAAGCTACTGACTGAATGAAAGGAGCTGGCATCGCACTCTCTTTGAATCTTCTTTATCATGCTAAGAGGAGCAGGAAAAAGCAAAAAATCTCAGAATTGCACCTTGCAATGCGGAGAAATTACTGTTTGTGCATTTACAATATTCATTGATTTTTGCCATTGAAAAACGTCCAGAAATGATTGAAGCTACTGACTGAATGAAAGGAGCTGGCATCTCACTCTCTTTGAATCTTCTTTATCATGCTAAGAGGAGCAGGAAAAAGCAAAAAATTTCAGAATTGCACCTTGCAATGCGGAGAAATTACTGTTTGTGCATTTACAATATTCATTGATTTTTGCCATTGAAAAACATCATGTTATTCATATACCAGAAATGATTGAAGCTACTGACTGAATGAAAGGAGCTGGCATCTCACTCTCTTTGAATATTCTTTATAATGCTAAGAGGAGCAGGAAAAAGCATAAAATTTCAGAATTGCACCTTGCAATGCGGAGAAATTACTGTTTGTGCATTTACAATATTCATTGATTTTTGCCATTGAAAAACGTCCAGAAATGATTGAAGCTACTGACTGAATGAAAGGAGCTGGCATCTCACTCTCTTTGAATCTTCTTTATCATGCTAAGAGGAGCAGGAAAAGGCAAAAAATTTCAGAATTGCACCTTGCAATGCGGAGAAATTACTGTTTGTGCATTTACAATATTCATTGATTTTTGCCATTGAAAAACATCATGTTATTCATATACCAGAAATGTTTGAAGCTACTGACTGAATGAAAGGAGCTGGCATCTCACTCTCTTTGAATCTTCTTTATCATGCTAAGAGGAGCAGGAAAAATCAAAAAATTTCAGAATTGCACCTTGCAATGCGGCGAAATTACTGTTTGTGCATTTACAATATTCATTGATTTTTGCCATTGAAAAACGTCCAGAAATGATTGAAGCTACTGACTGAATGAAAGGAGCTGGCATCTCACTCTCTTTGAATCTTCTTTATCATGCTAAGAGGAGCAGGAAAAAGCAAAAAATTTCAGAATTGCACCTTGCAATGCGGAGAAATTACTGTTTGTGCATTTACAATATTCATTGATTTTTGCCTTTGAAAAACATCATGTTATTCATATACCAGAAATGATTGAAGCTACTGACTGAATGAAAGGAGCTGGCATCTCACTCTCTTTGAATCTTCTTTATCATGCTAAGAGGAGCAGGAAAAAGAATAAAATTTCAGAATTGCACCTTGCAATGCGGAGAAATTACTGTTTGTGCATTTACAATATTCATTGATTTTTGCCATTGAAAAACGTCCAGAAATGATTGAAGCTACTGACTGAATGAAAGGAGCTGGCATCTCACTCTCTTTGAATCTTCTTTATCATGCTAAGAGGAGCAGGAAAAAGCAAAAAATTTCAGAATTGCACCTTGCAATGCGGAGAAATTACTGTTTGTGCATTTACAATATTCATTGATTTTTGCCATTGAAAAACATCATGTTATTCATATACCAGAAATGTTTGAAGCTACTGACTGAATGAAAGGAGCTGGCATCTCACTCTCTTTGAATCTTCTTTATCATGCTAAGAGGAGCAGGAAAAAGCAAAAAATTTCAGAATTGCACCTTGCAATGCGGAGAAATTACTGTTTGTGCATTTACAATATTCATTGATTTTTGCCATTGAAAAACGTCCAGAAATGATTGAAGCTACTGACTGAATGAAAGGAGCTGGCATCTCACTCTCTTTGAATCTTCTTTATCATGCTAAGAGGAGCAGGAAAAAGCAAAAAATTTCAGAATTGCACCTTGCAATGCGGAGAAATTACTGTTTGTGCATTTACAATATTCATTGATTTTTGCCATTGAAAAACATCATGTTATTCATATACCAGAAATGATTGAAGCTACTGACTGAATGAAAGAAGCTGGCATCTCAATCTCTTTGAATCTTCTTTTTCATGCTAAGAGGAGCAGGAAAAAGCAAAAAATTTCAGAATTGCACCTTGCAATGCGGAGAAATTACTGTTTGTGCATTTACAATATTCATTGATTTTTGCCATTGAAAAACGTCCAGAAATGATTGAAGCTACTGACTGAATGAAAGGAGCTGGCATCTCACTCTCTTTGAATCTTCTTTATCATGCTAAGAGGAGCAGGAAAAAGCAAAAAATTTCAGAATTGCACCTTGCAATGCGGAGAAATTACTGTTTGTGCATTTACAATATTCATTGATTTTTGCCATTGAAAAACGTCCAGAAATGATTGAAGCTACTGACTGAATGAAAGGAGCTGGCATCTCACTCTCTTTGAATCTTCTTTATCATGCTAAGAGGAGCAGGAAAAAGCAAAAAATTTCAGAATTGCACATTGCAATGCGGAGAAATTACTGTTTGTGCATTTACAATATTCATTGATTTTTGCCATTGAAAAACATCATGTTATTCATATACCAGAAATGTTTGAAGCTACTGACTGAATGAAAGGAGCTGGCATGTCACTCTCTTTGAATCTTCTTTATCATGCTAAGAGGAGCAGGAAAAAGCAAAAAATTTCAGAATTGCACCTTGCAATGCGGAGAAATTACTGTTTGTGCATTTACAATATTCATTGATTTTTGCCATTGAAAAACGTCCAGAAATGATTGAAGCTACTGACTGAATGAAAGGAGCTGGCATCTCACTCTCTTTGAATCTTCTTTATCATGCTAAGAGGAGCAGGAAAAAGCAAAAAATTTCAGAATTGCACCTTGCAATGCGGAGAAATTACTGTTTATGCATTTACTATATTCATTGATTTTTGCCATTGGAAAACGTCCAGAAATGATTGCAGCTACTGACTGAATGAAAGGAGCTGGCATCTCACTCTCTTTGAATCTTCTTTATCATGCTAAAAGGAGCAGGAAAAAGCAAAAAATTTCAGAATTGCACCTTGCAATGCGGAGAAATTACTGTTTGTGCATTTACAATATTCATTGATTTTTGCCATTGAAAAACATCATGTTATTCATATACCAGAAATGTTTGAAGCTACTGACTGAATGAAAGAAGCTGGCATCTCACTCTCTTTGAATCTTCTTTATCATGCTAAGAGGAGCAGGAAAAAGCAAAAAATTTCAGAATTACACCTTGCAATGCGGAGAAATTACTGTTTGTGCATTTACAATATTCATTGATTTTTGCCATTGAAAAACGTCCAGAAATGATTGAAGCTACTGACTGAATGAAAGGAGCTGGCATCTCACTCTCTTTGAATCTTCTTTATCATGCTAAGAGGAGCAGGAAAAAAGCAAAAAATTTCAGAATTGCACCTTGCAATGCGGAGAAATTACTGTTTGTGCATTTACAATATTCATTGATTTTTGCCATTGAAAAACGTCCAGAAATGATTGAAGCTACTGACTGAATGAAAGGAGCTGGCATCTCACTCTCTTTGAATCTTCTTTATCATGCTAAGAGGAGCAAGAAAAAGCAAAAAAAATCAGAATTTCACCTTGCAATGCGGAGAAATTACTGTTTGTGCATTTACAATATTCATTGATTTTTGCCATTGAAAAACATCATGTTATTCATATACCAGAAATGATTGAAGCTACTGACTGAATGAAAGGAGCTGGCATCTCACTCTCTTTGAATCTTCTTTTTCATGCTAAGAGGAGCAGGAAAAAGCAAAAAATTTCAGAATTGCACCTTGCAATGCGGAGAAATTACTCTTTGTGCATTTACAATATTCATTGATTTTTGCCATTGAAAAACGTCCAGAAATGATTGAAGCTACTGACTGAATGAAAGGAGCTGGCATCTCACTCTCTTTGAATCTTCTTTATCATGCTAAGAGGAGGAGGAAAAAGCAAAAAATTTCAGAATTGCACCTTGCAATGCGGAGAAATTACTGTTTGTGCATTTACAATATTCATTGATTTTTGCCATTGAAAAACGTCCAGAAATGATTGAAGCTACTGACTGAATGAAAGGAGCTGGCATCTCACTCTCTTTGAATCTTCTTTATCATGCTAAGAGGAGCAGGAAAAAGCAAAAAATTTCAGAATTGCACCTTGCAATGCGGAGAAATTACTGTTTGTGCATTTACAATATTCATTGATTTTTGCCATTGAAAAACATCATGTTATTCATATACCAGAAATGTTTGAAGCTACTGACTGAATGAAAGGAGCTGGCATCTCACTCTCTTTGAATCTTCTTTATCATGCTAAGAGGAGCAGGAAAAAGCAAAAAATTTCAGAATTGCACCTTGCAATGCGGAGAAATTACTGTTTGTGCATTTACAATATTCATTGATTTTTGCCATTGAAAAACGTCCAGAAATGATTGAAGCTACTGACTGAATGAAAGGAGCTGGCATCTCACTCTCTTTGAATCTTCTTTATCATGCTAAGAGGAGCAGGAAAAAGCAAAAAATTTCAGAATTGCACCTTGCAATGCGGAGAAATTACTGTTTGTGCATTTACAATATTCATTGATTTTTGCCATTGAAAAACGTCCAGAAATGATTGCAGCTACTGACTGAATGAAAGGAGCTGGCATCTCACTCTCTTTGAATTTTCTTTATCATGCTAAAAGGAGCAGGAAAAAGCAAAAAATTTCAGAATTGCACCTTGCAATGCGGAGAAATTACTGTTTGTGCATTTACAATATTCATTGATTTTTGCCATTGAAAAACATCATGTTATTCATATACCAGAAATGTTTGAAGCTACTGACTGAATGAAAGAAGCTGGCATCTCACTCTCTTTGAATCTTCTTTATCATGCTAAGAGGAGCAGGAAAAAGCAAAAAATTTCAGAATTACACCTTGCAATGCGGAGAAATTACTGTTTGTGCATTTACAATATTCATTGATTTTTGCCATTGAAAAACGTCCAGAAATGATTGAAGCTACTGACTGAATGAAAGGAGCTGGCATCTCACTCTCTTTGAATCTTCTTTATCATGCTAAGAGGAGCAGGAAAAAGCAAAAAATTTCAGAATTGCACCTTGCAATGCGGAGAAATTACTGTTTGTGCATTTACAATATTCATTGATTTTTGCCATTGAAAAACATCATGTTATTCATATACCAGAAATGTTTGAAGCTACTGACTGAATGAAAGGAGCTGGCATCTCACTCTCTTTGAATCTTCTTTATCATGCTAAGAGGAGCAGGAAAAAGCAAAAAATTTCAGAATTGCACCTTGCAATGCGGAGAAATTACTGTTTGTGCATTTACAATATTCATTGATTTTTGCCATTGAAAAACGTCCAGAAATGATTGAAGCTACTGACTGAATGAAAGGAGCTGGCATCTCACTCTCTTTGAATCTTCTTTATCATGCTAAGAGGAGCAGGAAAAAGCAAAAAATTTCAGAATTGCACCTTGCAATGCGGAGAAATTACTGTTTGTGCATTTACAATATTCATTGATTTTTGCCATTGAAAAACGTCCAGAAATGATTGAAGCTACTGACTGAATGAAAGGAGCTGGCATCTCACTCTCTTTGAATCTTCTTTATCATGCTAAGAGGAGCAAGAAAAAGCAAAAAAATTCAGAATTTCACCTTGCAATGCGGAGAAATTACTGTTTGTGCATTTACAATATTCATTGATTTTTGCCATTGAAAAACATCATGTTATTCATATACCAGAAATGATTGAAGCTACTGACTGAATGAAAGGAGCTGGCATCTCACTCTCTTTGAATCTTCTTTTTCATGCTAAGAGGAGCAGGAAAAAGCAAAAAATTTCAGAATTGCACCTTGCAATGCGGAGAAATTACTGTTTTTGCATTTACAATATTCATTGATTTTTGCCATTGAAAAACGTCCAGAAATGATTGAAGCTACTGACTGAATGAAATGAGCTTGCATCTCACTCTCTTTGAATCTTCTTTATCATGCTAAGAGGAGCAGGAAAAAGCAAAAAATTTCAGAATTGCACCTTGCAATGCGGAGAAATTACAGCTTGTGCATTTACAATATTCATTGATTTTTGCCATTGAAAAACGTCCAGAAATGATTGAAGCTACTGACTGAATGAAAGGAGCTGGCATCTCACTCTCTTTGAATCTTCTTTATCATGCTAAGAGGAGCAGGAAAAGGCAAAAATTTCAGAATTGCACCTTGCAATGCGGAGAAATTACTGTTTGTGCATTTACAATATTCATTGATTTTTGCCATTGAAAAACGTCCAGAAATGTTTGAAGCTACTGACTGAATGAAAGGAGCTGGCATCTCACTCTCTTTGAATCTTCTTTATCATGCTAGGAGTAGCAGGAAAAAGCAAAAAATTTCAGAATTGCACCTTGCAATGTGGAGATATTACTGTTTGTGCATTTACAATATTCATTGATTTTTGCCATTGAAAAACATCATGTTATTCATATACCAGAAATGTTTGAAGCTACTGACTGAATGAAAGGAGCTGGCATCTCACTCTCTTTGAATCTTCTTTATCATGCTAGGATTAGCAGGAAAAAGCAAAAAATTTCAGAATTGCACCTTGCAATGTGGAGATATTACTGTTTGTGCATTTACAATATTCATTAATTTTTGCCATTGAAAAACGTCCAGAAATGTTTGAAGCTACTGACTGAATGAAAGGAGCTGGCATCTCACTCTATTTGAATCTTCTTTATCATGCTAGGATTAGCAGGAAAAAAGCAAAAAATTTCAGAATTGCACCTTGCAATGTGGAGATATTACTGTTTGTGCATTTACAATATTCATTGATTTTTGCCATTGAAAAACGTCCAGAAATGTTTATACAAGAAATGTTTGAAGCTACTGACTGAATGAAAGGAGCTGGCATCGCACTCTCTTTGAATCTTCTTTATCATGCTAAGAGGAGCAGGAAAAAGCAAAAAATCTCAGAATTGCACCTTGCAATGCGGAGAAATTACTGTTTGTGCATTTACAATATTCATTGATTTTTGCCATTGAAAAACGTCCAGAAATGATTGAAGCTACTGACTGAATGAAAGGAGCTGGCATCTCACTCTCTTTGAATCTTCTTTATCATGCTAAGAGGAGCAGGAAAAAGCAAAAAATTTCAGAATTGCACCTTGCAATGCGGAGAAATTACTGTTTGTGCATTTACAATATTCATTGATTTTTGCCATTGAAAAACATCATGTTATTCATATACCAGAAATGATTGAAGCTACTGACTGAATGAAAGGAGCTGGCATCTCACTCTCTTTGAATATTCTTTATCATGCTAAGAGGAGCAGGAAAAAGCATAAAATTTCAGAATTGCACCTTGCAATGCGGAGAAATTACTGTTTGTGCATTTACAATATTCATTGATTTTTGCCATTGAAAAACGTCCAGAAATGATTGAAACTACTGACTGAATGAAAGGAGCTGGCATCTCACTCTCTTTGAATCTTCTTTATCATGCTAAGAGGAGCAGGAAAAGGCAAAAAATTTCAGAATTGCACCTTGCAATGCGGAGAAATTACTGTTTGTGCATTTACAATATTCATTGATTTTTGCCATTGAAAAACATCATGTTATTCATATACCAGAAATGTTTGAAGCTACTGACTGAATGAAAGGAGCTGGCATCTCACTCTCTTTGAATCTTCTTTATCATGCTAAGAGGAGCAGGAAAAAGCAAAAAATTTCAGAATTGCACCTTGCAATGCGGAGAAATTACTGTTTGTGCATTTACAATATTCATTGATTTTTGCCATTGAAAAACGTCCAGAAATGATTGAAGCTACTGACTGAATGAAAGGAGCTGGCATCTCACTCTCTTTGAATCTTCTTTATCATGCTAAGAGGAGCAGGAAAAAACAAAAAATTTCAGAATTGCACCTTGCAATGCGGAGAAATTACTGTTTGTGCATTTACAATATTCATTGATTTTTGCCATTGAAAAACATCATGTTATTCATATACCAGAAATGATTGAAGCTACTGACTGAATGAAAGGAGCTGGCATCTCACTCTCTTTGAATCTTCTTTATCATGCTAAGAGGAGCAGGAAAAAGCATAAAATTTCAGAATTGCACCTTGCAATGCGGAGAAATTACTGTTTGTGCATTTACAATATTCATTGATTTTTGCCATTGAAAAACGTCCAGAAATGATTGAAGCTACTGACTGAATGAAAGGAGCTGGCATCTCACTCTCTTTGAATCTTCTTTATCATGCTAAGAGGAGCAGGAAAAAGCAAAAAATTTCAGAATTGCACCTTGCAATGCGGAGAAATTACTGTTTGTGCATTTACAATATTCATTGATTTTTGCCATTGAAAAACATCATGTTATTCATATACCAGAAATGTTTGAAGCTACTGACTGAATGAAAGGAGCTGGCATCTCACTCTCTTTGAATCTTCTTTATCATGCTAAGAGGAGCAGGAAAAAGCAAAAAATTTCAGAATTGCACCTTGCAATGCGGAGAAATTACTGTTTGTGCATTTACAATATTCATTGATTTTTGCCATTGAAAAACATCATGTTATTCATATACCAGAAATGTTTGAAGCTACTGACTGAATGAAAGGAGCTGGCATCTCACTCTCTTTGAATCTTCTTTATCATGCTAAGAGGAGCAGGAAAAAGCAAAAAATTTCAGAATTGCACCTTGCAATGCGGAGAAATTACTGTTTGTGCATTTACAATATTCATTGATTTTTGCCATTGAAAAACGTCCAGAAATGATTGAAGCTACTGACTGAATGAAAGGAGCTGGCATCTCACTCTCTTTGAATCTTCTTTATCATGCTAAGAGGAGCAGGAAAAAGCAAAAAATTTCAGAATTGCACCTTGCAATGCGGAGAAATTACTGTTTGTGCATTTACAATATTCATTGATTTTTGCCATTGAAAAACGTCCAGAAATGATTGAAGCTACTGACTGAATGAAAGGAGCTGGCATCTCACTCTCTTTGAATCTTCTTTATCATGCTAAGAGGAGCAGGAAAAAGCAAAAAATTTCAGAATTGCACCTTGCAATGCGGAGAAATTACTGTTTGTGCATTTACAATATTCATTGATTTTTGCCATTGAAAAACGTCCAGAAATGATTGAAGCTACTGACTGAATGAAAGGAGCTGGCATCTCACTCTCTTTGAATCTTCTTTATCATGCTAAGAGGAGCAGGAAAAAGCAAAAAATTTCAGAATTGCACCTTGCAATGCGGAGAAATTACTGTTTGTGCATTTACAATATTCATTGATTTTTGCCATTGAAAAACATCATGTTATTCATATACCAGAAATGTTTGAAGCTACTGACTGAATGAAAGGAGCTGGCATCTCACTCTCTTTGAATCTTCTTTATCATGCTAAGAGGAGCAGGAAAAAGCAAAAAATTTCAGAATTGCACCTTGCAATGCGGAGAAATTACTGTTTGTGCATTTACAATATTCATTGATTTTTGCCATTGAAAAACGTCCAGAAATGATTGCAGCTACTGACTGAATGAAAGGAGCTGGCATCTCACTCTCTTTGAATTTTCTTTATCATGCTAAAAGGAGCAGGAAAAAGCAAAAAATTTCAGAATTGCACCTTGCAATGCGGAGAAATTACTGTTTGTGCATTTACAATATTCATTGATTTTTGCCATTGAAAAACATCATGTTATTCATATACCAGAAATGTTTGAAGCTACTGACTGAATGAAAGAAGCTGGCATCTCACTCTCTTTGAATCTTCTTTATCATGCTAAGAGGAGCAGGAAAAAGCAAAAAATTTCAGAATTACACCTTGCAATGCGGAGAAATTACTGTTTGTGCATTTACAATATTCATTGATTTTTGCCATTGAAAAACGTCCAGAAATGATTGAAGCTACTGACTGAATGAAAGGAGCTGGCATCTCACTCTCTTTGAATCTTCTTTATCATGTTAAGAGGAGCAGGAAAAAGCAAAAAATTTCAGAATTGCACCTTGCAATGCGGAGAAATTACTGTTTGTGCATTTACAATATTCATTGATTTTTGCCATTGAAAAACATCATGTTATTCATATACCAGAAATGTTTGAAGCTACTGACTGAATGAAAGGAGCTGGCATCTCACTCTCTTTGAATCTTCTTTATCATGCTAAGAGGAGCAGGAAAAAGCAAAAAATTTCAGAATTGCACCTTGCAATGCGGAGAAATTACTGTTTGTGCATTTACAATATTCATTGATTTTTGCCATTGAAAAACGTCCAGAAATGATTGAAGCTACTGACTGAATGAAAGGAGCTGGCATCTCACTCTCTTTGAATCTTCTTTATCATGCTAAGAGGAGCAGGAAAAAGCAAAAAATTTCAGAATTGCACCTTGCATTGCGGAGAAATTATTGTTTGTGCATTTACAATATTCATTGATTTTTGCCATTGAAAAACGTCCAGAAATGATTGAAGCTACTGACTGAATGAAAGGAGCTGGCATCTCACTCTCTTTGAATCTTCTTTATCATGCTAAGAGGAGCAAGAAAAAGCAAAAAAATTCCGAATTTCAACTTGCAATGCGGAGAAATTACTGTTTGTGCATTTACAATATTCATTGATTTTTGCCATTGAAAAACATCATGTTATTCATATACCAGAAATGATTGAAGCTACTGACTGAATGAAAGGAGCTGGCATCTCACTCTCTTTGAATCTTCTTTTTCATGCTAAGAGGAGCAGGAAAAAGCAAAAAATTTCAGAATTGCACCTTGCAATGCGGAGAAATTACTGTTTTTGCATTTACAATATTCATTGATTTTTGCCATTGAAAAACGTCCAGAAATGATTGAAGCTACTGACTGAATGAAATGAGCTTGCATCTCACTCTCTTTGAATCTTCTTTATCATGCTAAGAGGAGCAGGAAAAAGCAAAAAATTTCAGAATTGCACCTTGCAATGCGGAGAAATTACTGTTTGTGCATTTACAATATTCATTGATTTTTGCCATTGAAAAACATCATGTTATTCATATACCAGAAATGTTTGAAGCTACTGACTGAATGAAAGGAGCTGGCATCTCACTCTCTTTGAATCTTCTTTATCATGCTAAGAGGAGCAGGAAAAAGCAAAAAATTTCAGAATTGCACCTTGCAATGCGGAGAAATTACTGTTTGTGCATTTACAATATTCATTGATTTTTGCCATTGAAAAACGTCCAGAAATGATTGAAGCTACTGACTGAATGAAAGGAGCTGGCATCTCACTCTCTTTGAATCTTCTTTATCATGCTAAGAGGAGCAGGAAAAAACAAAAAATTTCAGAATTGCACCTTGCAATGCGGAGAAATTACTGTTTGTGCATTTACAATATTCATTGATTTTTGCCATTGAAAAACATCATGTTATTCATATACCAGAAATGATTGAAGCTACTGACTGAATGAAAGGAGCTGGCATCTCACTCTCTTTGAATCTTCTTTATCATGCTAAGAGGAGCAGGAAAAAGCATAAAATTTCAGAATTGCACCTTGCAATGCGGAGAAATTACTGTTTGTGCATTTACAATATTCATTGATTTTTGCCATTGAAAAACGTCCAGAAATGATTGAAGCTACTGACTGAATGAAAGGAGCTGGCATCTCACTCTCTTTGAATCTTCTTTATCATGCTAAGAGGAGCAGGAAAAAGCAAAAAATTTCAGAATTGCACCTTGCAATGCGGAGAAATTACTGTTTGTGCATTTACAATATTCATTGATTTTTGCCATTGAAAAACATCATGTTATTCATATACCAGAAATGTTTGAAGCTACTGACTGAATGAAAGGAGCTGGCATCTCACTCTCTTTGAATCTTCTTTATCATGCTAAGAGGAGCAGGAAAAAGCAAAAAATTTCAGAATTGCACCTTGCAATGCGGAGAAATTACTGTTTGTGCATTTACAATATTCATTGATTTTTGCCATTGAAAAACATCATGTTATTCATATACCAGAAATGTTTGAAGCTACTGACTGAATGAAAGGAGCTGGCATCTCACTCTCTTTGAATCTTCTTTATCATGCTAAGAGGAGCAGGAAAAAGCAAAAAATTTCAGAATTGCACCTTGCAATGCGGAGAAATTACTGTTTGTGCATTTACAATATTCATTGATTTTTGCCATTGAAAAACGTCCAGAAATGATTGAAGCTACTGACTGAATGAAAGGAGCTGGCATCTCACTCTCTTTGAATCTTCTTTATCATGCTAAGAGGAGCAGGAAAAAGCAAAAAATTTCAGAATTGCACCTTGCAATGCGGAGAAATTACTGTTTGTGCATTTACAATATTCATTGATTTTTGCCATTGAAAAACGTCCAGAAATGATTGAAGCTACTGACTGAATGAAAGGAGCTGGCATCTCACTCTCTTTGAATCTTCTTTATCATGCTAAGAGGAGCAGGAAAAAGCAAAAAATTTCAGAATTGCACCTTGCAATGCGGAGAAATTACTGTTTGTGCATTTACAATATTCATTGATTTTTGCCATTGAAAAACGTCCAGAAATGATTGAAGCTACTGACTGAATGAAAGGAGCTGGCATCTCACTCTCTTTGAATCTTCTTTATCATGCTAAGAGGAGCAGGAAAAAGCAAAAAATTTCAGAATTGCACCTTGCAATGCGGAGAAATTACTGTTTGTGCATTTACAATATTCATTGATTTTTGCCATTGAAAAACATCATGTTATTCATATACCAGAAATGTTTGAAGCTACTGACTGAATGAAAGGAGCTGGCATCTCACTCTCTTTGAATCTTCTTTATCATGCTAAGAGGAGCAGGAAAAAGCAAAAAATTTCAGAATTGCACCTTGCAATGCGGAGAAATTACTGTTTGTGCATTTACAATATTCATTGATTTTTGCCATTGAAAAACGTCCAGAAATGATTGCAGCTACTGACTGAATGAAAGGAGCTGGCATCTCACTCTCTTTGAATTTTCTTTATCATGCTAAAAGGAGCAGGAAAAAGCAAAAAATTTCAGAATTGCACCTTGCAATGCGGAGAAATTACTGTTTGTGCATTTACAATATTCATTGATTTTTGCCATTGAAAAACATCATGTTATTCATATACCAGAAATGTTTGAAGCTACTGACTGAATGAAAGAAGCTGGCATCTCACTCTCTTTGAATCTTCTTTATCATGCTAAGAGGAGCAGGAAAAAGCAAAAAATTTCAGAATTACACCTTGCAATGCGGAGAAATTACTGTTTGTGCATTTACAATATTCATTGATTTTTGCCATTGAAAAACGTCCAGAAATGATTGAAGCTACTGACTGAATGAAAGGAGCTGGCATCTCACTCTCTTTGAATCTTCTTTATCATGTTAAGAGGAGCAGGAAAAAGCAAAAAATTTCAGAATTGCACCTTGCAATGCGGAGAAATTACTGTTTGTGCATTTACAATATTCATTGATTTTTGCCATTGAAAAACATCATGTTATTCATATACCAGAAATGTTTGAAGCTACTGACTGAATGAAAGGAGCTGGCATCTCACTCTCTTTGAATCTTCTTTATCATGCTAAGAGGAGCAGGAAAAAGCAAAAAATTTCAGAATTGCACCTTGCAATGCGGAGAAATTACTGTTTGTGCATTTACAATATTCATTGATTTTTGCCATTGAAAAACGTCCAGAAATGATTGAAGCTACTGACTGAATGAAAGGAGCTGGCATCTCACTCTCTTTGAATCTTCTTTATCATGCTAAGAGGAGCAGGAAAAAACAAAAAATTTCAGAATTGCACCTTGCAATGCGGAGAAATTACTGTTTGTGCATTTACAATATTCATTGATTTTTGCCATTGAAAAACATCATGTTATTCATATACCAGAAATGATTGAAGCTACTGACTGAATGAAAGGAGCTGGCATCTCACTCTCTTTGAATCTTCTTTATCATGCTAAGAGGAGCAGGAAAAAGCATAAAATTTCAGAATTGCACCTTGCAATGCGGAGAAATTACTGTTTGTGCATTTACAATATTCATTGATTTTTGCCATTGAAAAACGTCCAGAAATGATTGAAGCTACTGACTGAATGAAAGGAGCTGGCATCTCACTCTCTTTGAATCTTCTTTATCATGCTAAGAGGAGCAGGAAAAAGCAAAAAATTTCAGAATTGCACCTTGCAATGCGGAGAAATTACTGTTTGTGCATTTACAATATTCATTGATTTTTGCCATTGAAAAACATCATGTTATTCATATACCAGAAATGTTTGAAGCTACTGACTGAATGAAAGGAGCTGGCATCTCACTCTCTTTGAATCTTCTTTATCATGCTAAGAGGAGCAGGAAAAAGCAAAAAATTTCAGAATTGCACCTTGCAATGCGGAGAAATTACTGTTTGTGCATTTACAATATTCATTGATTTTTGCCATTGAAAAACATCATGTTATTCATATACCAGAAATGTTTGAAGCTACTGACTGAATGAAAGGAGCTGGCATCTCACTCTCTTTGAATCTTCTTTATCATGCTAAGAGGAGCAGGAAAAAGCAAAAAATTTCAGAATTGCACCTTGCAATGCGGAGAAATTACTGTTTGTGCATTTACAATATTCATTGATTTTTGCCATTGAAAAACGTCCAGAAATGATTGAAGCTACTGACTGAATGAAAGGAGCTGGCATCTCACTCTCTTTGAATCTTCTTTATCATGCTAAGAGGAGCAGGAAAAAGCAAAAAATTTCAGAATTGCACCTTGCAATGCGGAGAAATTACTGTTTGTGCATTTACAATATTCATTGATTTTTGCCATTGAAAAACGTCCAGAAATGATTGAAGCTACTGACTGAATGAAAGGAGCTGGCATCTCACTCTCTTTGAATCTTCTTTATCATGCTAAGAGGAGCAGGAAAAAGCAAAAAATTTCAGAATTGCACCTTGCAATGCGGAGAAATTACTGTTTGTGCATTTACAATATTCATTGATTTTTGCCATTGAAAAACGTCCAGAAATGATTGAAGCTACTGACTGAATGAAAGGAGCTGGCATCTCACTCTCTTTGAATCTTCTTTATCATGCTAAGAGGAGCAGGAAAAAGCAAAAAATTTCAGAATTGCACCTTGCAATGCGGAGAAATTACTGTTTGTGCATTTACAATATTCATTGATTTTTGCCATTGAAAAACATCATGTTATTCATATACCAGAAATGTTTGAAGCTACTGACTGAATGAAAGGAGCTGGCATCTCACTCTCTTTGAATCTTCTTTATCATGCTAAGAGGAGCAGGAAAAAGCAAAAAATTTCAGAATTGCACCTTGCAATGCGGAGAAATTACTGTTTGTGCATTTACAATATTCATTGATTTTTGCCATTGAAAAACGTCCAGAAATGATTGCAGCTACTGACTGAATGAAAGGAGCTGGCATCTCACTCTCTTTGAATTTTCTTTATCATGCTAAAAGGAGCAGGAAAAAGCAAAAAATTTCAGAATTGCACCTTGCAATGCGGAGAAATTACTGTTTGTGCATTTACAATATTCATTGATTTTTGCCATTGAAAAACATCATGTTATTCATATACCAGAAATGTTTGAAGCTACTGACTGAATGAAAGAAGCTGGCATCTCACTCTCTTTGAATCTTCTTTATCATGCTAAGAGGAGCAGGAAAAAGCAAAAAATTTCAGAATTACACCTTGCAATGCGGAGAAATTACTGTTTGTGCATTTACAATATTCATTGATTTTTGCCATTGAAAAACGTCCAGAAATGATTGAAGCTACTGACTGAATGAAAGGAGCTGGCATCTCACTCTCTTTGAATCTTCTTTATCATGTTAAGAGGAGCAGGAAAAAGCAAAAAATTTCAGAATTGCACCTTGCAATGCGGAGAAATTACTGTTTGTGCATTTACAATATTCATTGATTTTTGCCATTGAAAAACATCATGTTATTCATATACCAGAAATGTTTGAAGCTACTGACTGAATGAAAGGAGCTGGCATCTCACTCTCTTTGAATCTTCTTTATCATGCTAAGAGGAGCAGGAAAAAGCAAAAAATTTCAGAATTGCACCTTGCAATGCGGAGAAATTACTGTTTGTGCATTTACAATATTCATTGATTTTTGCCATTGAAAAACGTCCAGAAATGATTGAAGCTACTGACTGAATGAAAGGAGCTGGCATCTCACTCTCTTTGAATCTTCTTTATCATGCTAAGAGGAGCAGGAAAAAGCAAAAAATTTCAGAATTGCACCTTGCATTGCGGAGAAATTATTGTTTGTGCATTTACAATATTCATTGATTTTTGCCATTGAAAAACGTCCAGAAATGATTGAAGCTACTGACTGAATGAAAGGAGCTGGCATCTCACTCTCTTTGAATCTTCTTTATCATGCTAAGAGGAGCAAGAAAAAGCAAAAAAATTCCGAATTTCAACTTGCAATGCGGAGAAATTACTGTTTGTGCATTTACAATATTCATTGATTTTTGCCATTGAAAAACATCATGTTATTCATATACCAGAAATGATTGAAGCTACTGACTGAATGAAAGGAGCTGGCATCTCACTCTCTTTGAATCTTCTTTTTCATGCTAAGAGGAGCAGGAAAAAGCAAAAAATTTCAGAATTGCACCTTGCAATGCGGAGAAATTACTGTTTTTGCATTTACAATATTCATTGATTTTTGCCATTGAAAAACGTCCAGAAATGATTGAAGCTACTGACTGAATGAAATGAGCTTGCATCTCACTCTCTTTGAATCTTCTTTATCATGCTAAGAGGAGCAGGAAAAAGCAAAAAATTTCAGAATTGCACCTTGCAATGCGGAGAAATTACAGCTTGTGCATTTACAATATTCATTGATTTTTGCCATTGAAAAACGTCCAGAAATGATTGAAGCTACTGACTGAATGAAAGGAGCTGGCATCTCACTCTCTTTGAATCTTCTTTATCATGCTAAGAGGAGCAGGAAAAAGCAAAAATTTCAGAATTGCACCTTGCAATGCGGAGAAATTACTGTTTGTGCATTTACAATATTCATTGATTTTTGCCATTGAAAAACGTCCAGAAATGTTTGAAGCTACTGACTGAATGAATGGAGCTGGCATCTCACTCTCTTTGAATCTTCTTTATCATGCTAGGAGTAGCAGGAAAAAGCAAAAAATTTCAGAATTGCACCTTGCAATGTGGAGATATTACTGTTTGTGCATTTACAATATTCATTGATTTTTGCCATTGAAAAACGTCCAGAAATGTTTGAAGCTACTGACTGAATGAAAGGAGCTGGCATCTCACTCTCTTTGAATCTTCTTTATCATGCTAGGATTAGCAGGAAAAAGCAAAAAATTTCAGAATTGCACCTTGCAATGTGGAGATATTACTGTTTGTGCATTTACAATATTCATTGATTTTTGCCATTGAAAAACATCATGTTATTCATATACCAGAAATGTTTGAAGCTACTGACTGAATGAAAGGAGCTGGCATCTCACTCTCTTTGAATCTTCTTTATCATGCTAAGAGGAGCAGGAAAAAGCAAAAAATTTCAGAATTGCACCTTGCAATGCGGAGAAATTACTGTTTGTGCATTTACAATATTCATTGATTTTTGCCATTGAAAAACGTCCAGAAATGATTGAAGCTACTGACTGAATGAAAGGAGCTGGCATCTCACTCTCTTTGAATCTTCTTTATCATGCTAAGAGGAGCAGGAAAAAGCAAAAAATTTCAGAATTGCACCTTGCAATGCGGAGAAATTACTGTTTGTGCATTTACAATATTCATTGATTTTTGCCATTGAAAAACGTCCAGAAATGATTGAAGCTACTGACTGAATGAAAGGAGCTGGCATCTCACTCTCTTTGAATCTTCTTTATCATGCTAAGAGGAGCAGGAAAAAGCAAAAAATTTCAGAATTGCACCTTGCAATGCGGAGAAATTACTGTTTGTGCATTTACAATATTCATTGATTTTTGCCATTGAAAAACGTCCAGAAATGATTGAAGCTACTGACTGAATGAAAGGAGCTGGCATCTCACTCTCTTTGAATCTTCTTTATCATGCTAAGAGGAGCAGGAAAAAGCAAAAAATTTCAGAATTGCACCTTGCAATGCGGAGAAATTACTGTTTGTGCATTTACAATATTCATTGATTTTTGCCATTGAAAAACATCATGTTATTCATATACCAGAAATGTTTGAAGCTACTGACTGAATGAAAGGAGCTGGCATCTCACTCTCTTTGAATCTTCTTTATCATGCTAAGAGGAGCAGGAAAAAGCAAAAAATTTCAGAATTGCACCTTGCAATGCGGAGAAATTACTGTTTGTGCATTTACAATATTCATTGATTTTTGCCATTGAAAAACATCATGTTATTCATATACCAGAAATGTTTGAAGCTACTGACTGAATGAAAGGAGCTGGCATCTCACTCTCTTTGAATCTTCTTTATCATGCTAAGAGGAGCAGGAAAAAGCAAAAAATTTCAGAATTGCACCTTGCAATGCGGAGAAATTACTGTTTGTGCATTTACAATATTCATTGATTTTTGCCATTGAAAAACGTCCAGAAATGATTGAAGCTACTGACTGAATGAAAGGAGCTGGCATCTCACTCTCTTTGAATCTTCTTTATCATGCTAAGAGGAGCAGGAAAAAGCAAAAAATTTCAGAATTGCACCTTGCAATGCGGAGAAATTACTGTTTGTGCATTTACAATATTCATTGATTTTTGCCATTGAAAAACGTCCAGAAATGATTGAAGCTACTGACTGAATGAAAGGAGCTGGCATCTCACTCTCTTTGAATCTTCTTTATCATGCTAAGTGGAGCAAGAAAAAGCAAAAAAATTCAGAATTTCACCTTGCAATGCGGAGAAATTACTGTTTGTGCATTTACAATATTCATTGATTTTTGCCATTGAAAAACATCATGTTATTCATATACCAGAAATGATTGAAGCTACTGACTGAATGAAAGGAGCTGGCATCTCACTCTCTTTGAATCTTCTTTTTCATGCTAAGAGGAGCAGGAAAAAGCAAAAAATTTCAGAATTGCACCTTGCAATGCGGAGAAATTACTGTTTTTGCATTTACAATATTCATTGATTTTTGCCATTGAAAAACGTCCAGAAATGATTGAAGCTACTGACTGAATGAAATGAGCTTGCATCTCACTCTCTTTGAATCTTCTTTATCATGCTAAGAGGAGCAGGAAAAAGCAAAAAATTTCAGAATTGCACCTTGCAATGCGGAGAAATTACAGCTTGTGCATTTACAATATTCATTGATTTTGGCCATTGAAAAACGTCCAGAAATGATTGAAGCTACTGACTGAATGAAAGGAGCTGGCATCTCACTCTCTTTGAATCTTCTTTATCATGCTAAGAGGAGCAGGAAAAAGCAAAAATTTCAGAATTGCACCTTGCAATGCGGAGAAATTACTGTTTGTGCATTTACAATATTCATTGATTTTTGCCATTGAAAAACGTCCAGAAATGTTTGAAGCTACTGACTGAATGAAAGGAGCTGGCATCTCACTCTCTTTGAATCTTCTTTATCATGCTAGGAGTAGCAGGAAAAAGCAAAAAATTTCAGAATTGCACCTTGCAATGTGGAGATATTACTGTTTGTGCATTTACAATATTCATTGATTTTTGCCATTGAAAAACGTCCAGAAATGTTTGAAGCTACTGACTGAATGAAAGGAGCTGGCATCTCACTCTCTTTGAATCTTCTTTATCATGCTAGGATTAGCAGGAAAAAGCAAAAAATTTCAGAATTGCACCTTGCAATGTGGAGATATTACTGTTTGTGCATTTACAATATTCATTGATTTTTGCCATTGAAAAACATCATGTTATTCATATACCAGAAATGTTTGAAGCTACTGACTGAATGAAAGGAGCTGGCATCGCACTCTCTTTGAATCTTCTTTATCATGCTAAGAGGAGCAGGAAAAAGCAAAAAATCTCAGAATTGCACCTTGCAATGCGGAGAAATTACTGTTTGTGCATTTACAATATTCATTGATTTTTGCCATTGAAAAACGTCCAGAAATGATTGAAGCTACTGAATGAATGAAAGGAGCTGGCATCTCACTCTCTTTGAATCTTCTTTATCATGCTAAGAGGAGCAGGAAAAAGCAAAAAATTTCAGAATTGCACCTTGCAATGCGGAGAAATTACTGTTTGTGCATTTACAATATTCATTGATTTTTGCCATTGAAAAACATCATGTTATTCATATACCAGAAATGATTGAAGCTACTGACTGAATGAAAGGAGCTGGCATCTCACTCTCTTTGAATATTCTTTATCATGCTAAGAGGAGCAGGAAAAAGCATAAAATTTCAGAATTGCACCTTGCAATGCGGAGAAATTACTGTTTGTGCATTTACAATATTCATTGATTTTTGCCATTGAAAAACGTCCAGAAATGATTGAAGCTACTGACTGAATGAAAGGAGCTGGCATCTCACTCTCTTTGAATCTTCTTTATCATGCTAAGAGGAGCAGGAAAAGGCAAAAAATTTCAGAATTGCACCTTGCAATGCGGAGAAATTACTGTTTGTGCATTTACAATATTCATTGATTTTTGCCATTGAAAAACATCATGTTATTCATATACCAGAAATGTTTGAAGCTACTGACTGAATGAAAGGAGCTGGCATCTCACTCTCTTTGAATCTTCTTTATCATGCTAAGAGGAGCAGGAAAAAGCAAAAAATTTCAGAATTGCACCTTGCAATGCGGAGAAATTACTGTTTGTGCATTTACAATATTCATTGATTTTTGCCATTGAAAAACGTCCAGAAATGATTGAAGCTACTGACTGAATGAAAGGAGCTGGCATCTCACTCTCTTTGAATCTTCTTTATCATGCTAAGAGGAGCAGGAAAAAGCAAAAAATTTCAGAATTGCACCTTGCAATGCGGAGAAATTACTGTTTGTGCATTTACAATATTCATTGATTTTTGCCATTGAAAAACATCATGTTATTCATATACCAGAAATGATTGAAGCTACTGACTGAATGAAAGGAGCTGGCATCTCACTCTCTTTGAATCTTCTTTATCATGCTAAGAGGAGCAGGAAAAAGCATAAAATTTCAGAATTGCACCTTGCAATGCGGAGAAATTACTGTTTGTGCATTTACAATATTCATTGATTTTTGCCATTGAAAAACGTCCAGAAATGATTGAAGCTACTGACTGAATGAAAGGAGCTGGCATCTCACTCTCTTTGAATCTTCTTTATCATGCTAAGAGGAGCAGGAAAAAGCAAAAAATTTCAGAATTGCACCTTGCAATGCGGAGAAATTACTGTTTGTGCATTTACAATATTCATTGATTTTTGCCATTGAAAAACATCATGTTATTCATATACCAGAAATGTTTGAAGCTACTGACTGAATGAAAGGAGCTGGCATCTCAATCTCTTTGAATCTTCTTTATCATGCTAAGAGGAGCAGGAAAAAGCAAAAAATTTCAGAATTGCACCTTGCAATGCGGAGAAATTACTGTTTGTGCATTTACAATATTCATTGATTTTTGCCATTGAAAAACATCATGTTATTCATATACCAGAAATGTTTGAAGCTACTGACTGAATGAAAGGAGCTGGCATCTCACTCTCTTTGAATCTTCTTTATCATGCTAAGAGGAGCAGGAAAAAGCAAAAAATTTCAGAATTGCACCTTGCAATGCGGAGAAATTACTGTTTGTGCATTTACAATATTCATTGATTTTTGCCATTGAAAAACGTCCAGAAATGATTGAAGCTACTGACTGAATGAAAGGAGCTGGCATCTCACTCTCTTTGAATCTTCTTTATCATGCTAAGAGGAGCAGGAAAAAGCAAAAAATTTCAGAATTGCACCTTGCAATGCGGAGAAATTACTGTTTGTGCATTTACAATATTCATTGATTTTTGCCATTGAAAAACGTCCAGAAATGATTGAAGCTACTGACTGAATGAAAGGAGCTGGCATCTCACTCTCTTTGAATCTTCTTTATCATGCTAAGAGGAGCAGGAAAAAGCAAAAAATTTCAGAATTGCACCTTGCAATGCGGAGAAATTACTGTTTGTGCATTTACAATATTCATTGATTTTTGCCATTGAAAAACGTCCAGAAATGATTGAAGCTACTGACTGAATGAAAGGAGCTGGCATCTCACTCTCTTTGAATCTTCTTTATCATGCTAAGAGGAGCAGGAAAAAGCAAAAAATTTCAGAATTGCACCTTGCAATGCGGAGAAATTACTGTTTGTGCATTTACAATATTCATTGATTTTTGCCATTGAAAAACATCATGTTATTCATATACCAGAAATGTTTGAAGCTACTGACTGAATGAAAGGAGCTGGCATCTCACTCTCTTTGAATCTTCTTTATCATGCTAAGAGGAGCAGGAAAAAGCAAAAAATTTCAGAATTGCACCTTGCAATGCGGAGAAATTACTGTTTGTGCATTTACAATATTCATTGATTTTTGCCTTTGAAAAACATCATGTTATTCATATACCAGAAATGTTTGAAGCTACTGACTGAATGAAAGAAGCTGGCATCTCACTCTCTTTGAATCTTCTTTATCATGCTAAGAGGAGCAGGAAAAAGCAAAAAATTTCAGAATTGCACCTTGCAATGCGGAGAAATTACTGTTTGTGCATTTACAATATTCATTGATTTTTGCCATTGAAAAACATCCAGAAATGATTGAAGCTACTGACTGAATGAAAGGAGCTGGCATCTCACTCTCTTTGAATCTTCTTTATCATGCTAAGAGGAGCAGGAAAAAGCAAAAAATTTCAGAATTGCACCTTGCAATGCGGAGAAATTACTGTTTGTGCATTTACAATATTCATTGATTTTTGCCATTGAAAAACATCATGTTATTCATATACCAGAAATGTTTGAAGCTACTGACTGAATGAAAGGAGCTGGCATCTCACTCTCTTTGAATCTTCTTTATCATGCTAAGAGGAGCAGGAAAAAGCAAAAAATTTCAGAATTGCACCTTGCAATGCGGAGAAATTACTGTTTGTGCATTTACAATATTCATTGATTTTTGCCATTGAAAAACGTCCAGAAATGATTGAAGCTACTGACTGAATGAAAGGAGCTGGCATCTCACTCTCTTTGAATCTTCTTTATCATGCTAAGAGGAGCAGGAAAAAGCAAAAAATTTCAGAATTGCACCTTGCAATGCGGAGAAATTACTGTTTGTGCATTTACAATGTTCATTGATTTTTGCCATTGAAAAACGTCCAGAAATGATTGAAGCTACTGACTGAATGAAAGGAGCTGGCATCTCACTCTCTTTGAATCTTCTTTATCATGCTAAGAGGAGCAGGAAAAAGCAAAAAAATTCAGAATTGCACCTTGCAATGCGGAGAAATTACTGTTTGTGCATTTACAATATTCATTGATTTTTGCCATTGAAAAACGTCCAGAAATGATTGAAGCTACTGACTGAATGAAAGGAGCTGGCATCTCACTCTCTTTGAATCTTCTTTATCATGCTAAGAGGAGCAGGAAAAAGCAAAAAATTTCAGAATTGCACCTTGCAATGCGGAGAAATTACTGTTTGTGCATTTACAATATTCATTGATTTTTGCCATTGAAAAACGTCCAGAAATGATTGAAGCTACTGACTGAATGAAAGGAGCTGGCATCTCACTCTCTTTGAATCTTCTTTATCATGCTAAGAGGAGCAGGAAAAAGCAAAAAATTTCAAAATTGCACCTTGCAATGCGGAGAAATTACTGTTTGTGCATTTACAATATTCATTGATTTTTGCCATTGAAAAACGTCCAGAAATGTTTGAAGCTACTGACTGAATGAAAGGAGCTGGCATCTCACTCTCTTTGAATCTTCTTTTTCATGCTAAGAGGAGCAGGAAAAAGCAAAAAATTTCAGAATTGCACCTTGCAATGCGGAGAAATTACTGTTTGTGCATTTACAATATTCATTGATTTTTGCCATTGAAAAACGTCCAGAAATGATTGAAGCTACTGACTGAATGAAAGGAGCTGGCATCTCACTCTCTTTGAATCTTCTTTATCATGCTAAGAGGAGCAGGAAAAAGCAAAAAATTTCAAAATTGCACCTTGCAATGCGGAGAAATTACTGTTTGTGCATTTACAATATTCATTGATTTTTGCCATTGAAAAACGTCCAGAAATGTTTGAAGCTACTGACTGAATGAAAGGAGCTGGCATCTCACTCTCTTTGAATCTTCTTTATCATGCTAGGATTAGCAGGAAAAAGCAAAAAATTTCAGAATTGCACCTTGCAATGTGGAGATATTACTGTTTGTGCATTTACAATATTCATTGATTTTTGCCATTGAAAAACGTCCAGAAATGTTTGAAGCTACTGACTGAATGAAAGGAGCTGGCATCTCACTCTCTTTGAATCTTCTTTATCATGCTAGGATTAGCAGGAAAAAGCAAAAAATTTCAGAATTGCACCTTGCAATGTGGAGATATTACTGTTTGTGCATTTACAATATTCATTGATTTTTGCCATTGAAAAACGTCCAGAAATGTTTGAAGCTACTGACTGAATGAAAGGAGCTGGCATCTCACTCTATTTGAATCTTCTTTATCATTCTAGGATTAGCAGGAAAAAGCAAAAAATTTCAGAATTGCACCTTGCAATGTGGAGATATTACTGTTTGTGCATTTACAATATTCATTGATTTTTGCCATTGAAAAACGTCCAGAAATGTTTATACCAGAAATGTTTGAAGCTACTGACTGAATGAAAGGAGCTGGCATCTCACTCTCTTTGAATCTTCTTTATCATGCTAAGAGGAGCAGGAAAAAGCAAAAAATTTCAGAATTGCACCTTGCAATGCGGAGAAATTACTGTTTGTGCATTTACAATATTCATTGATTTTTGCCATTGAAAAACGTCCAGATATGATTGAAGCTACTGACTGAATGAAAGGAGCTGGCATCTCACTCTCTTTGAATCTTCTTTATCATGCTAAGAGGAGCAGGATAAAGCAAAAAATTTCAGAATTGCACCTTGCAATGCGGAGAAATTACTGTTTGTGCATTTACAATATTCATTGATTTTTGCCATTGAAAAACGTCCAGAAATGATTGAAGCTACTGACTGAATGAAAGGAGCTGGCATCTCACTCTCTTTGAATCTTCTTTATCATGCTAAGAGGAGCAGGAAAAAGCAAAAAATTTCAAAATTGCACCTTGCAATGCGGAGAAATTACTGTTTGTGCATTTACAATATTCATTGATTTTTGCCATTGAAAAACATCATGTTATTCATATACCAGAAATGATTGAAGCTACTGACTGAATGAAAGGAGCTGGCATCTCACTCTCTTTGAATCTTCTTTATCATGCTAAGAGGAGCAGGAAAAAGCAAAAAATTTCAGAATTGCACCTTGCAATGCGGAGAAATTACTGTTTGTGCATTTACAATATTCATTGATTTTTGCCATTGAAAAACGTCCAGAAATGATTGAAGCTACTGACTGAATGAAAGGAGCTGGCATCTCACTCTCTTTGAATCTTCTTTATCATGCTAAGAGGAGCAGGAAAAAGCAAAAAATTTCAGAATTGCACCTTGCAATGCGGAGAAATTACTGTTTGTGCATTTACAATATTCATTGATTTTTGCCATTGAAAAACGTCCAGAAATGATTGAAGCTACAGACTGAATGAAAGGAGCTGGCATCTCACTCTCTTTAAATCTTCTTTATCATGCTAAGAGGAGCAGGAAAAGCAAAAAATTTCAGAATTGCAACTTGCAATGCGGAGAAATTACTGTTTGTGCATTTACAATATTCATTGATTTTTGCCATTGAAAAACATCATGTTATTCATATACCAGAAATGATTGAAGCTACTGACTGAATGAAAGGAGCTGGCATCTCACTCTCTTTGAATCTTCTTTATCATGCTAAGAGGAGCAGGAAAAAGCAAAAAATTTCAGAATTGCACCTTGCAATGCGGAGAAATTACTGTTTGTGCATTTACAATATTCGTTGATTTTTGCCATTGAAAAACGTCCAGAAATGATTGAAGCTACTGACTGAATGAAAGGAGCTGGCATCTCACTCTCTTTGAATCTTCTTTATCATGCTAGGATTAGCAGGAAAAAGCAAAAAATTTCAGAATTGCACCTTGCAATGTGGAGATATTACTGTTTGTGCATTTACAATATTCATTGATTTTTGCCATTGAAAAACGTCCAGAAATGTTTATACCAGAAATGTTTGAAGCTACTGACTGAATGAAAGGAGCTGGCATCTCACTCTCTTTGAATCTTCTTTATCATGCTAAGAGGAGCAGGAAAAAGCAAAAAATTTCAGAATTGCACCTTGCAATGCGGAGAAATTACTGTTTGTGCATTTACAATATTCATTGATTTTTGCCATTGAAAAACGTCCAGATATGATTGAAGCTACTGACTGAATGAAAGGAGCTGGCATCTCACTCTCTTTGAATCTTCTTTATCATGCTAAGAGGAGCAGGATAAAGCAAAAAATTTCAGAATTGCACCTTGCAATGCGGAGAAATTACTGTTTGTGCATTTACAATATTCATTGATTTTTGCCATTGAAAAACGTCCAGAAATGATTGAAGCTACTGACTGAATGAAAGGAGCTGGCATCTCACTCTCTTTGAATCTTCTTTATCATGCTAAGAGGAGCAGGAAAAAGCAAAAAATTTCAGAATTGCACCTTGCAATGCGGAGAAATTACTGTTTGTGCATTTACAATATTCATTGATTTTTGCCATTGAAAAACGTCCAGAAATGATTGAAGCTACTGACTGAATGAAAGGAGCTGGCATCTCACTCTCTTTGAATCTTCTTTATCATGCTAAGAGGAGCAGGAAAAAGCAAAAAATTTCAGAATTGCACCATGCAATGCGGAGAAATTACTGTTTGTGCATTTACAATATTCATTGATTTTTGCCATTGAAAAACGTCCAGAAATGATTGAAGCTACTGACTGAATGAAAGGAGCTGGCATCTCACTCTCTTTGAATCTTCTTTATCATGCTAAGAGGAGCAGGAAAAGCAAAAAATTTCAGAATTGCAACTTGCAATGCGGAGAAATTACTGTTTGTGCATTTACAATATTCATTGATTTTTGCCATTGAAAAACATCATGTTATTCATATACCAGAAATGATTGAAGCTACTGACTGAATGAAAGGAGCTGGCATCTCACTCTCTTTGAATCTTCTTTATCATGCTAAGAGGAGCAGGAAAAAGCAAAAAATTTCAGAATTGCACCTTGCAATGCGGAGAAATTACTGTTTGTGCATTTACAATATTCATTGATTTTTGCCATTGAAAAACGTCCAGAAATGATTGAAGCTACTGACTGAATGAAAGGAGCTGGCATCTCACTCTCTTTGAATCTTCTTTATCATGCTAAGAGGAGCAGGAAAAGCAAAAAATTTCAGAATTGCAACTTGCAATGCGGAGAAATTACTGTTTGTGCATTTACAATATTCATTGATTTTTGCCATTGAAAAACATCATGTTATTCATATACCAGAAATGATTGAAGCTACTGACTGAATGAAAGGAGCTGGCATCTCACTCTCTTTGAATCTTCTTTATCATGCTAAGAGGAGCAGGAAAAAGCAAAAAATTTCAGAATTGCACCTTGCAATGCGGAGAAATTACTGTTTGTGCATTTACAATATTCATTGATTTTTGCCATTGAAAAACGTCCAGAAATGATTGAAGCTACTGACTGAATGAAAGGAGCTGGCATCTCACTCTCTTTGAATCTTCTTTATCATGCTAGGATTAGCAGGAAAAAGCAAAAAGTTTCAGAATTGCACCTTGCAATGTGGAGATATTACTGTTTGTGCATTTACAATATTCATTGATTTTGCCATTGAAAAACGTCCAGAAATGTTTGAAGCTACTGACTGAATGAAAGGAGCAGGCATCTCACTCTATTTGAATCTTCTTTATCATGCTAGGATTAGCAGGAAAAAGCAAAAAATTTCAGAATTGCACCTTGCAATGTGGAGATATTACTGTTTGTGCATTTACAATATTCATTGATTTTTGCCATTGAAAAACGTCCAGAAATGTTTATACCAGAAATGTTTGAAGCTACTGACTGAATGAAAGGAGCTGGCATCTCACTCTCTTTGAATCTTCTTTATCATGCTAAGAGGAGCAGGAAAAAGCAAAAAATTTCAGAATTGCACCTTGCAATGCGGAGAAATTACTGTTTGTGCATTTACAATATTCATTGATTTTTGCCATTGAAAAACATCATGTTATTCATATACCAGAAATGATTGAAGCTACTGACTGAATGAAAGGAGCTGGCATCTCACTCTCTTTGAATCTTCTTTATCATGCTAAGAGGAGCAGGAAAAAGCAAAAAATTTCAGAATTGCACCTTGCAATGCGGAGAAATTACTGTTTGTGCATTTACAATATTCATTGATTTTTGCAATTGAAAAACGTCCAGAAATGATTGAAGCTACTGACTGAATGAAAGGAGCTGGCATCTCACTCTCTTTGAATCTTCTTTATCATGCTAAGAGGAGCAGGAAAAAGCAAAAAATTTCAGAATTGCACCTTGCAATGCGGAGAAATTACTGTTTGTGCATTTACAATATTCATTGATTTTTGCCATTGAAAAACGTCCAGAAATGATTGAAGCTACTGACTGAATGAAAGGAGCTGGCATCTCACTCTCTTTGAATCTTCTTTATCATGCTAAGAGGAGCAGGAAAAGCAAAAAATTTCAGAATTGCAACTTGCAATGCGGAGAAATTACTGTTTGTGCATTTACAATATTCATTGATTTTTGCCATTGAAAAACATCATGTTATTCATATACCAGAAATGATTGAAGCTACTGACTGAATGAAAGGAGCTGGCATCTCACTCTCTTTGAATCTTCTTTATCATGCTAAGAGGAGCAGGAAAAAGCAAAAAATTTCAGAATTGCACCTTGCAATGCGGAGAAATTACTGTTTGTGCATTTACAATATTCATTGATTTTTGCCATTGAAAAACGTCCAGAAATGATTGAAGCTACTGACTGAATGAAAGGAGCTGGCATCTCACTCTCTTTGAATCTTCTTTATCATGCTAGGATTAGCAGGAAAAAGCAAAAAATTTCAGAATTGCACCTTGCAATGTGGAGATATTACTGTTTGTGCATTTACAATATTCATTGATTTTGCCATTGAAAAATGTCCAGAAATGTTTGAAGCTACTGACTGAATGAAAGGAGCTGGCATCTCACTCTATTTGAATCTTCTTTATCATGCTAGGATTAGCAGGAAAAAGCAAAAAATTTCAGAATTGCACCTTGCAATGTGGAGATATTACTCTTTGTGCATTTACAATATTCATTGATTTTTGTCATTGAAAAACGTCCAGAAATGTTTATACCAGAAATGTTTGAAGCTACTGACTGAATGAAAGGAGCTGGCATCTCACTCTCTTTGAATCTTCTTTATCATGCTAAGAGGAGCAGGAAAAAGCAAAAAATTTCAGAATTGCACCTTGCAATGCGAGAAATTACTGTTTGTGCATTTACAATATTCATTGATTTTTGCCATTGAAAAACGTCCAGATATGATTGAAGCTACTGACTGAATGAAAGGAGCTGGCATCTCACTCTCTTTGAATCTTCTTTATCATGCTAAGAGGAGCAGGATAAAGCAAAAAATTTCAGAATTGCACCTTGCAATGCGGAGAAATTACTGTTTGTGCATTTACAATATTCATTGATTTTTGCCATTGAAAAACGTCCAGAATTGATTGAAGCTACTGACTGAATGAAAGGAGCTGGCATCTCACTCTCTTTGAATCTTCTTTATCATGCTAAGAGGAGCAGGAAAAAGCAAAAAATTTCAGAATTGCACCTTGCAATGCGGAGAAATTACTGTTTGTGCATTCACAATATTCATTGATTTTTGCCATTGAAAAACATCATGTTATTCATATACCAGAAATGATTGAAGCTACTGACTGAATGAAAGGAGCTGGCATCTCACTCTCTTTGAATCTTCTTTATCATGCTAAGAGGAGCAGGAAAAAGCAAAAAATTTCAGAATTGCACCTTGCAATGCGGAGAAATTACTGTTTGTGCATTTACAATATTCATTGATTTTTGCAATTGAAAAACGTCCAGAAATGATTGAAGCTACTGACTGAATGAAAGGAGCTGGCATCTCACTCTCTTTGAATCTTCTTTATCATGCTAAGAGGAGCAGGAAAAAGCAAAAAATTTCAGAATTGCACCTTGCAATGCGGAGAAATTACTGTTTGTGCATTTACAATATTCATTGATTTTTGCCATTGAAAAACGTCCAGAAATGATTGAAGCTACTGACTGAATGAAAGGAGCTGGCATCTCACTCTCTTTGAATCTTCTTTATCATGCTAAGAGGAGCAGGAAAAGCAAAAAATTTCAGAATTGCAACTTGCAATGCGGAGAAATTACTGTTTGTGCATTTACAATATTCATTGATTTTTGCCATTGAAAAACATCATGTTATTCATATACCAGAAATGATTGAAGCTACTGACTGAATGAAAGGAGCTGGCATCTCACTCTCTTTGAATCTTCTTTATCATGCTAAGAGGAGCAGGAAAAAGCAAAAAATTTCAGAATTGCACCTTGCAATGCGGAGAAATTACTGTTTGTGCATTTACAATATTCATTGATTTTTGCCATTGAAAAACGTCCAGAAATGATTGAAGCTACTGACTGAATGAAAGGAGCTGGCATCTCACTCTCTTTGAATCTTCTTTATCATGCTAAGAGGAGCAGGAAAAAGCAAAAAATTTCAGAATTGCACCTTGCAATGCGGAGAAATTACTGTTTGTGCATTTACAATATTCATTGATTTTTGCCATTGAAAAACGTCCAGAAATGATTGAAGCTACTGACTGAATGAAAGGAGCTGGCATCTCACTCTCTTTGAATCTTCTTTATCATGCTAAGAGGAGCAGGAAAAGCAAAAAATTTCAGAATTGCAACTTGCAATGCGGAGAAATTACTGTTTGTGCATTTACAATATTCATTGATTTTTGCCATTGAAAAACATCATGTTATTCATATACCAGAAATGATTGAAGCTACTGACTGAATGAAAGGAGCTGGCATCTCACTCTTTGAATCTTCTTTATCATGCTAAGAGGAGCAGGAAAAACAAAAAATTTCAGAATTGCACCTTGCAATGCGGAGAAATTACTGTTTGTGCATTTACAATATTCTTTGATTTTTGCCATTGAAAAACGTCCAGAAATGATTGAAGCTACTGACTGAATGAAAGGAGCTGGCATCTCACTCTCTTTGAATCTTCTTTATCATGCTAAGAGGAGCAGGAAAAAGCAAAAAATTTCAGAATTGCACCTTGCAATGCGGAGAAATTACTGTTTGTGCATTTACAATATTCATTGATTTTTGCCATTGAAAAACATCATGTTATTCATATCCCAGAAATGTTTGAAGCTACTGACTGAATGAAAGAAGCTGGCATCTCACTCTCTTTGAATCTTCTTTATCATGCTAAGAGGAGCAGGAAAAAGTAAAAAATTTCAGAATTGCACCTTGCAATGCGGAGAAATTACTGTTTGTGCATTTACAATATTCATTGATTTTTGCCATTGAAAAACATCCAGAAATGATTGAAGCTACTGACTGAATGAAAGGAGCTGGCATCTCACTCTCTTTGAATCTTCTTTATCATGCTAAGAGGAGCAGGAAAAAGCAAAAAATTTCAGAATTGCACCTTGCAATGCGGAGAAATTACTGTTTGTGCATTTACAATATTCATTGATTTTTGCCATTGAAAAACATCATGTTATTCATATACCAGAAATGTTTGAAGCTACTGACTGAATGAAAGGAGCTGGCATCTCACTCTCTTTGAATCTTCTTTATCATGCTAAGAGGAGCAGGAAAAAGCAAAAAATTTCAGAATTGCACCTTGCAATGCGGAGAAATTACTGTTTGTGCATTTACAATATTCATTGATTTTTGCCATTGAAAAACGTCCAGAAATGATTGAAGCTACTGACTGAATGAAAGGAGCTGGCATCTCACTCTCTTTGAATCTTCTTTATCATGCTAAGAGGAGCAGGAAAAAGCAAAAAAATTCAGAATTGCACCTTGCAATGCGGAGAAATTACTGTTTGTGCATTTACAATATTCATTGATTTTTGCCATTGAAAAACATCATGTTATTCATACACCAGAAATGATTGAAGCTACTGACTGAATGAAAGGAGCTGGCATCTCACTCTCTTTGAATCTTCTTTTTCATGCTAAGAGGAGCAGGAAAAAGTAAAAAATTTCAGAATTGCACCTTGCAATGCGGAGAAATTACTGTTTGTGCATTTACAATATTCATTGATTTTTGCCATTGAAAAACGTCCAGAAATGATTGAGGCTACTGACTGAATGAAAGGAGCTGGCATCTCACTCTCTTTGAATCTTCTTTATCATGCTAAGAGGAGCAGGAAAAAGCAAAAAATTTCAGAATTGCACCTTGCAATGCGGAGAAATTACTGCTTGTGCATTTACAATATTCATTGATTTTTGCCATTGAAAAACGTCCAGAAATGATTGAAGCTACTGACTGAATGAAAGGAGCTGGCATCTCACTCTCTTTGAATCTTCTTTATCATGCTAAGAGGAGCAGGAAAAAGCAAAAAATTTCAGAATTGCACCTTGCAATGCGGAGAAATTACTGTTTGTGCATTTACAATATTCATTGATTTTTGCCATTGAAAAACGTCCAGAAATGATTGAAGCTACTGACTGAATGAAAGGAGCTGGCATCTCACTCTCTTTGAATCTTCTTTATCATGCTAAGGGGAGCAGGAAAAAGCAAAAAATTTCAGAATTGCACCTTGCAATGCGGAGAAATTACTGTTTGTGCATTTACAATATTCATTGATTTTTGCCATTGAAAAACGTCCAGAAATGATTGAAGCTACTGACTGAATGAAAGGAGCTGGCATCTCACTCTCTTTGAATCTTCTTTATCATGCTAAGAGGAGCAGGAAAAAGCAAAAAATTTCAGAATTGCACCTTGCAATGAGGAGAAATTACTGTTTGTACATTTACAATATTCATTGATTTTTGCCGTTGAAAAACGTCCAGAAATGATTGAAGCTACTGACTGAATGAAAGGAGCTGGCATCTCACTCTCTTTGAATCTTCTTTATCATGCTAAGAGGAGCAAAAAATTTCAGAATTGCACCTTGCAATGCGGAGAAAATACTGTTTGTGCATTTACAATATTCATTGATTTTTGCCATTGAAAAACGTCCAGAAATGATTGAAGCTACTGACTGAATGAAAGGAGCTGGCATCTCACTCTCTTTGAATCATCTTTATCATGCTAAGAGGAGCAGGAAAAAGCAAAAAATTTCAGAATTGCAACTTGCAATGCAGAGAAATTACTGTTTGTGCATTTACAATATTCATTGATTTTTGCCATTGAAAAACGTCCAGAAATGATTGAAGCTACTGACTGAATGAAAGAAGCTGGCATCTCACTCTCTTTGAATCTTCTTTATCATGCTAAGAGGAGCAGGAAAAAGCAAAAAATTTCAGAATTGCACCTTGCAATGCGGAGAAACTACTGTTTGTGCATTTACAATATTCATTGATTTTTGCCATTGAAAAACATCATGTTATTCATACACCAGAAATGATTGAAGCTACTGACTGAATGAAAGGAGCTGGCATCTCACTCTCTTTGAATCTTCTTTTTCTTGCTAAGAGGAGCAGGAAAAAGTAAAAAATTTCAGAATTGCACCTTGCAATGCGGAGAAATTACTGTTTGTGCATTTACAATATTCATTGATTTTTGCCATTGAAAAACGTCCAGAAATGATTGAAGCTACTGACTGAATGAAAGGAGCTGGCATCTCAGTCTCTTTGAATCTTCTTTATCATGCTAAGAGGAGCAGGAAAAAGCAAAAAATTTCAGAATTGCACCTTGCAATGCGGAGAAATTACTGTTTGTGCATTTACAATATTCATTGATTTTTGCCATTGAAAAACGTCCAGAAATGATTGAAGCTACTGACTGAATGAAAGGAGCTGGAATCTCACTCTCTTTGAATCTTCTTTATCATGCTAAGGGGAGCAGGAAAAAGCAAAAAATTTCAGAATTGCACCTTGCAATGCGGAGAAATTACTGTTTGTGCATTTACAATATTCATTGATTTTTGCCATTGAAAAACGTCCAGAAATGATTGAAGCTACTGACTGAATGAAAGGAGCTGGCATCTCACTCTCTTTGAATCTTCTTTATCATGCTAAGAGGAGCAGGAAAAAGCAAAAAATTTCAGAATTGCACCTTGCAATGCGGAGAAATTACTGTTTGTACATTTACAATATTCATTGATTTTTGCCGTTGAAAAACGTCCAGAAATGATTGAAGCTACTGACTGAATGAAAGGAGCTGGCATCTCACTCTCTTTGAATCTTCTTTATCATGCTAAGAGGAGCAGGAAGAAGCAAAAAATTTCAGAATTGCACCTTGCAATGCGGAGAAAATACTGTTTGTGCATTTACAATATTCATTGATTTTTGCCATTGAAAAACGTCCAGAAATGATTGAAGCTACTGACTGAATGAAAGGAGCTGGCATCTCACTCTCTTTGAATCATCTTTATCATGCTAAGAGGAGCAGGAAAAAGCAAAAAATTTCAGAATTGCAACTTGCAATGCGGAGAAATTACTGTTTGTGCATTTACAATATTCATTGATTTTTGCCATTGAAAAACATCATGTTATTCATATACCAGAAATGATTGAAGCTACTGACTGAATGAAAGGAGCTGGCATCTCACTCTCTTTGAATCTTCTTTATCATGCTAAGAGGAGCAGGAAAAAGCAAAAAATTTCAGAATTGCACCTTGCAATGCGGCGAAATTATTGTTTGTGCATTTACAATATTCATTGATTTTTGCCATTGAAAAACATCATGTTATTCATATACCAGAAATGATTGAAGCTACTGACTGAATGAAAGGAGCTGGCATCTCACTCTCTTTGAATCTTCTTTATCATGCTAAGAGGAGCAGGAAAAAGCAAAAAATTTCAGAATTGCACCTTGCAATGCGGAGAAATTACTGTTTGTGCATTTACAATATTCATTGATTTTTGCCATTGAAAAACGTCCAGAAATGATTGAAGCTACTGACTGAATGAAAGGAGCTGGCATCTCACTCTCTTTGAATCTTCTTTATCATGCTAAGAGGAGCAGGAAAAAGCAAAAAATTTCAGAATTGCACCTTGCAATGCGGAGAAATTACTGTTTGTGCATTTACAATATTCATTGATTTTTGCCATTGAAAAACGTCCAGAAATGATTGAAGCTACTGACTGAATGAAAGAAGCTGGCATCTCACTCTCTTTGAATCTTCTTTATCATGCTAAGAGGAGCAGGAAAAAGCAAAAAATTTCAGAATTGCACCTTGCAATGCGGAGAAACTACTGTTTGTGCATTTACAATATTCATTGATTTTTGCCATTGAAAAACATCATGTTATTCATATACCAGAAATGATTGAAGCTACTGACTGAATGAAAGGAGCTGGCATCTCACTCTCTTTGAATCTTCTTTATCATGCTAAGAGGAGCAGGAAAAAGCAAAAAATTTCAGAATTGCACCTTGCAATGCGGAGAAATTACTGTTTGTGCATTTACAATATTCATTGATTTTTGCCATTGAAAAACGTCCAGAAATGATTGAAGCTACTGACTGAATGAAAGGAGCTGGCATCTCACTCTCTTTGAATCTTCTTTATCATGATAAGAGGAGCAGGAAAAAGCAAAAAATTTCAGAATTGCACCTTGCAATGCGGAGAAATTACTGTTTGTGCATTTACAATATTCATTGATTTTTGTCATTGAAAAACATCATGTTATTCATATACCAGAAATGTTTGAAGCTACTGACTGAATGAAAGAAGCTGGCATCTCACTCTCTTTGAATCTTCTTTATCATGCTAAGAGGAGCAGGAAAAAGCAAAAAATTTCATAATTGCACCTTGCAATGCGGAGAAATTACTGTTTGTGCATTTACAATATTCATTGATTTTTGCCATTGAAAAACGTCCAGAAATGATTGAAGCTACTGACTGAATGAAAGGAGCTGGCATCTCACTCTCTTTGAATCTTCTTTATCATGCTAAGAGGAGCAGGAAAAAGCAAAAAATTTCAGAATTGCACCTTGCAATGCGGAGAAATTACTGTTTGTGCATTTACAATATACATTGATTTTTGCCATTGAAAAACATCATGTTATTCATATACCAGAAATGTTTGAAGCTACTGACTGAATGAAAGGAGCTGGCATCTCACTCTCTTTGAATCTTCTTTTTCATGCTAAGAGGAGCAGGAAAAAGCAAAAAATTTCAGAATTGCACCTTGCAATGCGGAGAAATTACTGCTTGTGCATTTACAATATTCATTGATATTTGCCATTGAAAAACGTCCAGAAATGATTGAAGCTACTGACTGAATGAAAGGAGCTGGCATCTCACTCTCTTTGAATCTTCTTTATCATTCTAAGAGGAGCAGGAAAAAGCAAAAAATTTCAGAATTGCACCTTGCAATGCGGAGAAATTACTTTTTGTGCATTTACAATATTCATTGATTTTTTCCGTTGAAAAACGTCCAGAAATGATTGAAGCTACTGACTGAATGAAAGGAGCTGGCATCTCACTCTCTTTGAGTCTTCTTTATCATGCTAAGAGGAGCAGGAAAAAGCAAAAAATTTCAGAATTGCACCTTGCAATGCGGAGAAATTACTGTTTGTGCATTTACAATATTCATTGATTTTTGCCATTGAAAAACGTCCAGAAATGATTGAAGCTACTGACTGAATGAAAGGAGCTGGCATCTCACTCTCTTTGAATCTTCTTTATCATGCTAAGAGGAGCAGGAAAAAGCAAAAAATTTCAGAATTGCACCTTGCAATGCGGAGAAATTACTGTTGGTGCATTTACAATATTCATTGATTTTTGCCATTGAAAAACATCATGTTATTCATATACCAGAAATGATTGAAGCTACTGACTGAATGAAAGGAGCTGGCATCTCACTCTCTTTGAATCTTTTTTATCATGCTAAGAGGAGCAGGAAAAAGCAAAAAATTTCAGAATTGCACCTTGCAATGCGGAGAAATTACTGTTTGTGCATTTACAATATTCATTGATTTTTGCCATTGAAAAACGTCCAGAAATGATTGAAGCTACTGACTGAATGAAAGGAGCTGGCATCTCACTCTCTTTGAATCTTCTTTATCATGCTAAGAGGAGCAGGAAAAAGCAAAAAATTTCAGAATTGCACCTTGCAATGCGGAGAAATTACTGTTTGTGCATTTACAATATTCATTGATTTTTGCCATTGAAAAACGTCCAGAAATGATTGAAGCTACTGACTGAATGAAAGAAGCTGGCATCTCACTCTCTTTGAATCTTCTTTATCATGCTAAGAGGAGCAGGAAAAAGCAAAAAATTTCAGAATTGCACCTTGCAATGCGGAGAAACTACTGTTTGTGCATTTACAATATTCATTGATTTTTGCCATTGAAAAACATCATGTTATTCATATACCAGAAATGATTGAAGCTACTGACTGAATGAAAGGAGCTGGCATCTCACTCTCTTTGAATCTTCTTTATCATGCTAAGAGGAGCAGGAAAAAGCAAAAAATTTCAGAATTGCACCTTGCAATGCGGAGAAATTACTGTTTGTGCATTTACAATATTCATTGATTTTTGCCATTGAAAAACGTCCAGAAATGATTGAAGCTACTGACTGAATGAAAGGAGCTGGCATCTCACTCTCTTTGAATCTTCTTTATCATGCTAAGAGGAGCAGGAAAAAGCAAAAAATTTCAGAATTGCACCTTGCAATGCGGAGAAATTACTGTTTGTGCATTTACAATATTCATTGATTTTTGCCATTGAAAAACATCATGTTATTCATATACCAGAAATGTTTGAAGCTACTGACTGAATGAAAGGAGCTGGCATCTCACTCTCTTTGAATCTTCTTTTTCATGCTAAGAGGAGCAGGAAAAAGCAAAAAATTTCAGAATTGCACCTTGCAATGCGGAGAAATTACTGCTTGTGCATTTACAATATTCATTGATTTTTGCCATTGAAAAACGTCCAGAAATGATTGAAGCTACTGACTGAATGAAAGGAGCTGGCATCTCACTCTCTTTGAATCTTCTTTATCATGCTAAGAGGAGCAGGAAAAAGCAAAAAATTTCAGAATTGCACCTTGCAATGCGGAGAAATTACTGTTTGTGCATTTACAATATTCATTGATTTTTGCCATTGAAAAACGTCCAGAAATGATTGAAGCTACTGACTGAATGAAAGGAGCTGGCATCTCACTCTCTTTGAATCTTCTTTATCATGCTAAGAGGAGCAGGAAAAAGCAAAAAATTTCAGAATTGCACCTTGCAATGCGGAGAAATTACTGTTTGTGCATTTACAATATTCATTGATTTTTGCCATTGAAAAACGTCCAGAAATGATTGAAGCTACTGACTGAATGAAAGGAGCTGGCATCTCACTCTCTTTGAATCTTCTTTATCATGCTAAGAGGAGCAGGAAAAAGCAAAAAATTTCAGAATTGCACCTTGCAATGCGGAGAAATTACTGTTTGTGCATTTACAATATTCACTGATTTTTGCCGTTGAAAAACGTCCAGAAATGATTGAAGCTACTGACTGAATGAAAGGAGCTGGCATCTCACTCTCTTTGAGTCTTCTTTATCATGCTAAGAGGAGCAGGAAAAAGCAAAAAATTTCAGAATTGCACCTTGCAATGCGGAGAAATTACTGTTTGTGCATTTACAATATTCATTGATTTTTGCCATTGAAAAACGTCCAGAAATGATTGAAGCTACTGACTGAATGAAAGGAGCTGGCATCTCACTCTCTTTGAATCTTCTTTATCATGCTAAGAGGAGCAGGAAAAAGCAAAAAATTTCAGAATTGCACCTTGCAATGCGGAGAAATTACTGTTGGTGCATTTACAATATTCATTGATTTTTGCCATTGAAAAACATCATGTTATTCATATACCAGAAATGATTGAAGCTACTGACTGAATGAAAGGAGCTGGCATCTCACTCTCTTTGAATCTTCTTTATCATGCTAAGAGGAGCAGGAAAAAGCAAAAAATTTCAGAATTGCACCTTGCAATGCGGAGAAATTACTGTTTGTGCATTTACAATATTCATTGATTTTTGCCATTGAAAAACGTCCAGAAATGATTGAAGCTACTGACTGAATGAAAGGAGCTGGCATCTCACTCTCTTTGAATCTTCTTTATCATGCTAAGAGGAGCAGGAAAAAGCAAAAAATTTCAGAATTGCACCTTGCAATGCGGAGAAATTACTGTTTGTGCATTTAAAATATTCATTGATTTTTGCCATTGAAAAACGTCCAGAAATGATTGAAGGTACTGACTGAATGAAAGGAGCTGGCATCTCACTCTCTTTGAATCTTCTTTATCATGCTAAGAGGAGCAGGAAAAAGCAAAAAATTTCAGAATTGCACCTTGCAATGCGGAGAAATTACTGTTTGTGCATTTACAATATTCATTGATTTTTGCCATTGAAAAACATCATGTTATTCATATACCAGAAATGATTGAAGCTACTGACTGAATGAAAGGAGCTGGCATCTCACTCTCTTTGAATCTTCTTTATCATGCTAAGAGGAGCAGGAAAAAGCAAAAAATTTCAGAATTGCACCTTGCAATGCGGAGAAATTACTGTTTGTGCATTTACAATATTCATTGATTTTTGCCATTGAAAAACGTCCAGAAATGATTGAAGCTACTGACTGAATGAAAGGAGCTGGCATCTCACTCTCTTTGAATCTTCTTTATCATGCTAAGAGGAGCAGGAAAAAGCAAAAAATTTCAGAATTGCACCTTGCAATGCGGAGAAATTACTGTTTGTGCATTTACAATATTCATTGATTTTTGCCATTGAAAAACGTCCAGAAATGATTGAAGCTACTGACTGAATGAAAGGAGCTGGCATCTCACTCTCTTTGAATCTTCTTTATCATGCTAAGAGGAGCAGGAAAAAGCAAAAAATTTCAGAATTGCACCTTGCAATGCGGAGAAATTACTGTTTGTGCATTTACAATATTCATTGATTTTTGCCATTGAAAAACGTCCAGAAATGATTGAAGCTACTGACTGAATGAAAGGAGCTGGCATCTCACTCTCTTTGAATCTTCTTTATCATGCTAAGAGGAGCAGGAAAAAGCAAAAAATTTCAGAATTGCACCTTGCAATGCGGAGAAATTACTGTTTGTGCATTTACAATATTCATTGATTTTTGCCATTGAAAAACGTCCAGAAATGATTGAAGCTACTGACTGAATGAAAGGAGCTGGCATCTCACTCTCTTTGAATCTTCTTTATCATGCTAAGAGGAGTAGGAAAAAGCAAAAAATTTCAGAATTGCACCTTGCAATGCGGAGAAATTACTGTTTGTGCATTTACAATATTCATTGATTTTTGCCATTGAAAAACATCATGTTATTCATATACCAGAAATGTTTGAAGCTACTGACTGAATAAAAGGATCTGGCATCTCACTCTCTTTGAATCTTCTTTATCATGCTAAGAGGAGCAGGAAAAAGCAAAAAATTTCAGAATTGCACCTTGCAATGCGGAGAAATTACTGTTTGTGCATTTACAATATTCATTGATTTTTGCCATTGAAAAACGTCCAGAAATGATTGAAGCTACTGACTGAATGAAAGGAGCTGGCATCTCACTCTCTTTGAATCTTCTTTATCATGCTAAGAGGAGCAGGAAAAAGCAAAAAATTTCAGAATTGCACCTTGCAATGCGGAGAAATTACTGTTTGTGCATTTACAATATTCATTGATTTTTGCCATTGAAAAACGTCCAGAAATGATTGAAGCTACTGACTGAATGAAAGGAGCTGGCATCTCACTCTCTTTGAATCTTCTTTATCATGCTAAGAGGAGCAGGAAAAAGCAAAAAATTTCAGAATTGCACCTTGCAATGCGGAGAAATTACTGTTTGTGCATTTACAATATTCATTGATTTTTGCCATTGAAAAACATCATGTTATTCATATACCAGAAATGTTTGAAGCTACTGACTGAATGAAAGGAGCTGGCATCTCACTCTCTTTGAATCTTCTTTATCATGCTAAGAGGAGCAGGAAAAAGCAAAAAATTTCAGAATTGCACCTTGCAATGCGAAGAAATTACTGTTTGTGCATTTACAATATTCATTGATTTTTGCCCTTGAAAAACATCATGTTATTCATATACCAGAAATGTTTGAAGCTACTGACTGAATGAAAGGAGCTGGCATCTCACTCTCTTTGAATCTTCTTTATCATGCTAAGAGGAGCAGGAAAAAGCAAAAAATTTCAGAATTGCACCTTGCAATGCGGAGAAATTACTGTTTGTGCATTTACAATATTCATTGATTTTTGCCATTGAAAAACGTCCAGAAATGATTGAAGCTACTGACTGAATGAAAGGAGCTGGCATCTCACTCTCTTTGAATCTTCTTTATCATGCTAAGAGGAGCAGGAAAAAGCAAAAAATTTCAGAATTGCACCTTGCAATGCGGAGAAATTACTGTTTGTGCATTTACAATATTCATTGATTTTTGCCATTGAAAAACATCATGTTATTCATATACCAGAAATGATTGAAGCTACTGACTGAATGAAAGGAGCTGGCATCTCACTCTCTTTGAATCTTCTTTATCATGCTAAGAGGAGCAGGAAAAAGCAAAAAATTTCAGAATTGCACCTTGCAATGCGGAGAAATTACTGTTTGTGCATTTACAATATTCATTGATTTTTGCCATTGAAAAACGTCCAGAAATGATTGAAGCTACTGACTGAATGAAAGGAGCTGGCATCTCACTCTCTTTGAATCTTCTTTATCATGCTAAGATGAGCAGGAAAAAGCAAAAAATTTCAGAATTGCACCTTGCAATGCGGAGAAATTACTGTTTGTGCATTTACAATATTCATTGATTTTTGCCATTGAAAAACGTCCAGAAATGATTGAAGCTACTGACTGAATGAAAGGAGCTGGCATCTCACTCTCTTTGAATCTTCTTTATCATGCTAAGAGGAGCAGGAAAAAGCAAAAAATTTCAGAATTGCACCTTGCAATGCGGAGAAATTACTGTTTGTGCATTTACAATATTCATTGATTTTTGCCATTGAAAAACATCATGTTATTCATATACCAGAAATGATTGAAGCTACTGACTGAATGAAAGGAGCTGGCATCTCACTCTCTTTGAATCTTCTTTATCATGCTAAGAGGAGCAGGAAAAAGCAAAAAATTTCAGAATTGCACCTTGCAATGCGGAGAAATTACTGTTTGTGCATTTACAATATTCATTGATTTTTGCCATTGAAAAACGTCCAGAAATGATTGAAGCTACTGACTGAATGAAAGGAGCTGGCATCTCACTCTCTTTGAATCTTCTTTATCATGCTAAGATGAGCAGGAAAAAGCAAAAAATTTCAGAATTGCACCTTGCAATGCGGAGAAATTACTGTTTGTGCATTGACAATATTCATTGATTTTTGCCATTGAAAAACGTCCAGAAATGATTGAAGCTACTGACTGAATGAAAGGAGCTGGCATCTCACTCTCTTTGAATCTTCTTTATCATGCTAAGAGGAGCAGGAAAAAGCAAAAAATTTCAGAATTGCACCTTGCAATGCAGAGAAATTACTGTTTGTGCATTTACAATATTCATTGATTTTTGCCGTTGAAAAACGTCCAGAAATGATTGAAGCTACTGACTGAATGAAAGGAGATGGCATCTCACTCTCTTTGAGTCTTCTTTATCATGCTAAGAGGAGCAGGAAAAAGCAAAAAATTTCAGAATTGCACCTTGCAATGCGGAGAAATTACTGTTTGTGCATTTACAATATTCATTGATTTTTGCCATTGAAAAACGTCCAGAAATGATTGAAGCTACTGACTGAATGAAAGGAGCTGGCATCTCACTCTCTTTGAATCTTCTTTATCATGCTAAGAGGAGCAGGAAAAAGCAAAAAATTTCAGAATTGCACCTTGCAATGCGGAGAAATTACTGTTTGTGCATTTACAATATTCATTGATTTTTGCCATTGAAAAACATCATGTTATTCATATACCAGAAATGATTGAAGCTACTGACTGAATGAAAGGAGCTGGCATCTCACTCTCTTTGAATCTTCTTTATCATGCTAAGAGGAGCAGGAAAAAGCAAAAAATTTCAGAATTGCACCTTGCAATGCGGAGAAATTACTGTTTGTGCATTTACAATATTCATTGATTTTTGCCATTGAAAAACATCATGTTATTCATATACCAGAAATGTTTGAAGCTACTGACTGAATGAAAGGAGCTGGCATCTCACTCTCTTTGAATCTTCTTTATCATACTAAGAGGAGCAGGAAAAAGCAAAAAATTTCAGAATTGCACCTTGCAATGCGGAGAAATTACTGTTTGTGCCTTTACAATATTCATTGATTTTTGCCATTGAAAAACGTCCAGAAATGATTGAAGCTACTGACTGAATGAAAGGAGCTGGCATCTCACTCTCTTTGAATCTTCTTTATCATGCTAAGAGGAGCAGGAAAAAGCAAAAAATTTCAGAATTGCACCTTGCAATGCGGAGAAATTACTGTTTGTGCATTTACAATATTCATTGATTTTTGCCATTGAAAAACGTCCAGAAATGATTGAAACTACTGACTGAATGAAAGGAGCTGGCATCTCACTCTCTTTGAATCTTCTTTATCATGCTAAGAGGAGCAGGAAAAAGCAAAAAATTTCAGAATTGCACCTTGCAATGCGGAGAAATTACTGTTTGTGCATTTACAATATTCATTGATTTTTGCCATTGAAAAACATCATGTTATTCCTATACCAGAAATGTTTGAAGCTACTGACTGAATGAAAGGAGCTGGCATCTCACTCTCTTTGAATCTTCTTTATCATGCTAAGAGGAGCAGGAAAAAGCAAAAAATTTCAGAATTCCACCTTGCAATGCGAAGAAATTACTGTTTGTGCATTTACAATATTCATTGATTTTTGCCATTGAAAAACATCATGTTATTCATATACCAGAAATGTTTGAAGCTACTGACTGAATGAAAGGAGCTGGCATCTCACTCTCTTTGAATCTTCTTTATCATGCTAAGAGGAGCAGGAAAAAGCAAAAAATTTCAGAATTGCACCTTGCAATGCGGAGAAATTACTGTTTGTGCATTTACAATATTCATTGGTTTTTGCCATTGAAAAACGTCCAGAAATGATTGAAGCTACTGACTGAATGAAAGGAGCTGGCATCTCACTCTCTTTGAATCTTCTTTATCATGCTAAGAGGAGCAGGAAAAAGCAAAAAATTTCAGAATTGCACCCTGCAATGCGGAGAAATTACTGTTTGTGCATTTACAATATTCATTGATTTTTGCCATTGAAAAACGTCCAGAAATGATTGAAGCTACTGACTGAATGAAAGGAGCTGGCATCTCACTCTCTTTGAATCTTCTTTATCATGCTAAGAGGAGCAGGAAAAAGCAAAAAATTTCAGAATTGCACCTTGCAATGCGGAGAAATTACTGTTTGTGCATTTACAATATTCATTGATTTTTGGCATTGAAAAACATCATGTTATTCATATACCAGAAATGATTGAAGCTACTGACTGAATGAAAGGAGCTGGCATCTCACTCTCTTTGAATCTTCTTTATCATGCTAAGAGGAGCAGGAAAAAGCAAAAAATTTCAGAATTGCACCCTGCAATGCGGAGAAATTACTGTTTGTGCATTTACAATATTCATTGATTTTTGCCATTGAAAAACGTCCAGAAATGATTGAAGCTACTGACTGAATGAAAGGAGCTGGCATCTCACTCTCTTTGAATCTTCTTTATCATGCTAAGAGGAGCAGGAAAAAGCAAAAAATTTCAGAATTGCACCTTGCAATGCGGAGAAATTACTGTTTGTGCATTTACAATATTCATTGATTTTTGCCATTGAAAAACATCATGTTATTCATATACCAGAAATGTTTGAAGCTACTGACTGAATGAAAGGAGCTGGCATCTCACTCTCTTTGAATCTTCTTTATCATGCTAAGAGGAGCAGGAAAAAGCAAAAAATTTCAGAATTGCACCTTGCAATGCGGAGAAATTACTGTTTGTGCATTTACAATATTCATTGATTTTTGCCATTGAAAAACGTCCAGAAATGATTGAAGCTACTGACTGAATGAAAGGAGCTGGCATCTCACTCTCTTTGAATCTTCTTTATCATGCTAAGAGGAGCAGGAAAAAGCAAAAAATTTCAGAATTGCACCTTGCAATGCGGAGAAATTACTGTTTGTGCATTTACAATATTCATTGATTTTTGCCATTGAAAAATGTCCAGAAATGATTGAAGCTACTGACTGAATGAAAGGAGCTGGCATCTCACTCTCTTTGAATCTTCTTTATCATGCTAAGAGGAGCAGGAAAAAGTAAAAAATTTCAGAATTGCACCTTGCAATGCGGAGAAATTACTGTTTGTGCATTTACAATATTCATTGATTTTTGCCATTGAAAAACATCATTTTATTCATATACCAGAAATGTTTGAAGCTACTGACTGAATGAAAGGAGCTGGCATCTCACTCTCTTTGAATCTTCTTTATCATGCTAAGAGGAGCAGGAAAAAGCAAAAAATTTCAGAATTGCACCTTGCAATGCGGAGAAATTACTGTTTGTGCATTTACAATATTCATTGATTTTTGCCATTGAAAAACGTCCAGAAATGATTGAAGCTACTGACTGAATGAAAGGAGCTGGCATCTCACTCTATTTGAATCTTCTTTATCATGCTAAGAGGAGCAGGAAAAAGCAAAAAATTTCAGAATTGCACCTTGCAATGCGGAGAAATTACTGTTTGTGCATTTACAATATTCATTGATTTTTGCCATTGAAAAACATCATGTTATTCATATACCAGAAATGTTTGAAGCTACTGACTGAATGAAAGGAGCTGGCATCTCACTCTCTTTGAATCTTCTTTATCATGCTAAGAGGAGCAGGAAAAAGCAAAAAATTTCAGAATTGCACCTTGCAATGCGGAGAAATTACTGTTTGTGCATTTACAATATTCATTGATTTTTGCCATTGAAAAACGTCCAGAAATGATTGAAGCTACTGACTGAATGAAAGGAGCTGGCATCTCACTCTCTTTGAATCTTCTTTATCATGCTAAGAGGAGCAGGAAAAAGCAAAAAAATTCAGAATTGCACCTTGCAATGCGGAGAAATTACTGTTTGTGCATTTACAATATTCATTAATTTTTGCCATCGAAAAACATCATGTTATTCATATACCAGAAATGATTGAAGCTACTGACTGAATGAAAGGAGCTGGCATCTCACTCTCTTTGAATCGTCTTTATCATGCTAAGAGGAGCAGGAAAAAGCAAAAAATTTCAGAATTGCACCTTGCAATGCGGAGAAATTACTGTTTGTGCATTTACAATATTCATTGATTTTTGCCATTGAAAAACGTCCAGAAATGATTGAAGCTACTGACTGAATGAAAGGAGCTGGCATCTCACTCTCTTTGAATCTTCTTTATCATGCTAAGAGGAGCAGGAAAAAGCAAAAAATTTCAGAATTGCACCTTGCAATGCGGAGAAATTACTGTTTGTGCATTTACAATATTCATTGATTTTTGCCATTGAAAAACATCATGTTATTCATATACCAGAAATGTTTGAAGCTACTGACTGAATGAAAGGAGCTGGCATCTCACTCTCTTTGAATCTTCTTTATCATACTAAGAGGAGCAGGAAAAAGCAAAAAATTTCAGAATTGCACCTTGCAATGCGGAGAAATTACTGTTTGTGCCTTTACAATATTCATTGATTTTTGCCATTGAAAAACGTCCAGAAATGATTGAAGCTACTGACTGAATGAAAGGAGCTGGCATCTCACTCTCTTTGAATCTTCTTTATCATGCTAAGAGGAGCAGGAAAAAGCAAAAAATTTCAGAATTGCACCTTGCAATGCGGAGAAATTACTGTTTGTGCATTTACAATATTCATTGATTTTTGCCATTGAAAAACGTCCAGAAATGATTGAAGCTACTGACTGAATGAAAGGAGCTGGCATCTCACTCTCTTTGAATCTTCTTTATCATGCTAAGAGGAGCAGGAAAAAGCAAAAAATTTCAGAATTGCACCTTGCAATGCGGAGAAATTACTGTTTGTGCATTTACAATATTCATTGATTTTTGCCATTGAAAAACATCATGTTATTCCTATACCAGAAATGTTTGAAGCTACTGACTGAATGAAAGGAGCTGGCATCTCACTCTCTTTGAATCTTCTTTATCATGCTAAGAGGAGCAGGAAAAAGCAAAAAATTTCAGAATTGCACCTTGCAATGCGAAGAAATTACTGTTTGTGCATTTACAATATTCATTGATTTTTGCCATTGAAAAACATCATGTTATTCATATACCAGAAATGTTTGAAGCTACTGACTGAATGAAAGGAGCTGGCATCTCACTCTCTTTGAATCTTCTTTATCATGCTAAGAGGAGCAGGAAAAAGCAAAAAATTTCAGAATTGCACCTTGCAATGCGGAGAAATTACTGTTTGTGCATTTACAATATTCATTGATTTTTGCCATTGAAAAACGTCCAGAAATGATTGAAGCTACTGACTGAATGAAAGGAGCTGGCATCTCACTCTCTTTGAATCTTCTTTATCATGCTAAGAGGAGCAGGAAAAAGCAAAAAATTTCAGAATTGCACCTTGCAATGCGGAGAAATTACTGTTTGTGCATTTACAATATTCATTGATTTTTGGCATTGAAAAACATCATGTTATTCATATACCAGAAATGATTGAAGCTACTGACTGAATGAAAGGAGCTGGCATCTCACTCTCTTTGAATCTTCTTTATCATGCTAAGAGGAGCAGGAGAAAGCAAAAAATTTCAGAATTGCACCTTGCAATGCGGAGAAATTACTGTTTGTGCATTTACAATATTCATTGATTTTTGCCATTGAAAAACGTCCAGAAATGATTGAAGCTACTGACTGAATGAAAGGAGCTGGCATCTCACTCTCTTTGAATCTTCTTTATCATGCTAAGAGGAGCAGGAAAAAGCAAAAAATTTCAGAATTGCACGTTGCAATGCGGAGAAATTACTGTTTGTGCATTTACAATATTCATTGATTTTTGCCATTGAAAAACATCATGTTATTCATATACCAGAAATGTTTGAAGCTACTGACTGAATGAAAGGAGCTGGCATCTCACTCTCTTTGAATCTTCTTTATCATGCTAAGAGGAGCAGGAAAAAGCAAAAAATTTCAGAATTGCACCTTGCAATGCGGAGAAATTACTGTTTGTGCATTTACAATATTCATTGATTTTTGCCATTGAAAAACGTCCAGAAATGATTGAAGCTACTGACTGAATGAAAGGAGCTGGCATCTCACTCTCTTTGAATCTTCTTTATCATGCTAAGAGGAGCAGGAAAAAGCAAAAAAATTCAGAATTGCACCTTGCAATGCGGAGAAATTACTGTTTGTGCATTTACAATATTCATTAATTTTTGCCATTGAAAAACATCATGTTATTCATATACCAGAAATGATTGAAGCTACTGACTGAATGAAAGGAGCTGGCATCTCACTCTCTTTGAATCTTCTTTATCATGCTAAGAGGAGCAGGAAAAAGCAAAAAATTTCAGAATTGCACCTTGCAATGCGGAGAAATTACTGTTTGTGCATTTACAATATTCATTGATTTTTGCCATTGAAAAACATCATGTTATTCATATACCAGAAATGTTTGAAGCTACTGACTGAATGAAAGGAGCTGGCATCTCACTCTCTTTGAATCTTCTTTATCATACTAAGAGGAGCAGGAAAAAGCAAAAAATTTCAGAATTGCACCTTGCAATGCGGAGAAATTACTGTTTGTGCCTTTACAATATTCATTGATTTTTGCCATTGAAAAACGTCCAGAAATGATTGAAGCTACTGACTGAATGAAAGGAGCTGGCATCTCACTCTCTTTGAATCTTCTTTATCATGCTAAGAGGAGCAGGAAAAAGCAAAAAATTTCATAATTGCACCTTGCAATGCGGAGAAATTACTGTTTGTGCATTTACAATATTCATTGATTTTTGCCATTGAAAAACATCATGTTATTCATATACCAGAAATGTTTGAAGCTACTGACTGAATGAAAGGAGCTGGCATCTCACTCTCTTTGAATCTTCTTTATCATACTAAGAGGAGCAGGAAAAAGCAAAAAATTTCAGAATTGCACCTTGCAATGCGGAGAAATTACTGTTTGTGCCTTTACAATATTCATTGATTTTTCCATTGAAAAACGTCCAGAAATGATTGAAGCTACTGACTGAATGAAAGGAGCTGGCATCTCACTCTCTTTGAATCTTCTTTATCATGCTAAGAGGAGCAGGAAAAAGCAAAAAATTTCAGAATTGCACCTTGCAATGCGGAGAAATTACTGTTTGTGCATTTACAATATTCATTGATTTTTGCCATTGAAAAACGTCCAGAAATGATTGAAGCTACTGACTGAATGAAAGGAGCTGGCATCTCACTCTCTTTGAATCTTCTTTATCATGCTAAGAGGAGCAGGAAAAAGCAAAAAATTTCAGAATTGCACCTTGCAATGCGGAGAAATTACTGTTTGTGCATTTACAATATTCATTGATTTTTGCCATTGAAAAACATCATGTTATTCCTATACCAGAAATGTTTGAAGCTACTGACTGAATGAAAGGAGCTGGCATCTCACTCTCTTTGAATCTTCTGTATCATGCTAAGAGGAGCATGAAAAAGCAATTAATTTCAGAATTGCACCTTGCAATGCGAAGAAATTACTGTTTGTGCATTTACAATATTCATTGATTTTTGCCATTGAAAAACATCATGTTATTCATATACCAGAAATGTTTGAAGCTACTGACTGAATGAAAGGAGCTGGCATCTCACTCTCTTTGAATCTTCCTTATCATGCTAAGAGGAGCAGGAAAAAGCAAAAAATTTCAGAATTGCACCTTGCAATGCGGAGAAATTACTGTTTGTGCATTTACAATATTCATTGATTTTTGCCATTGAAAAACGTCCAGAAATGATTGAAGCTACTGACTGAATGAAAGGAGCTGGCATCTCACTCTCTTTGAATCTTCTTTATCATGCTAAGAGGAGCAGGAAAAAGCAAAAAATTTCAGAATTGCACCTTGCAATGCGGAGAAATTACTGTTTGTGCATTTACAATATTCATTGATTTTTGCCATTGAAAAACATCATGTTATTCATATACCAGAAATGATTGAAGCTACTGACTGAATGAAAGGAGCTGGCATCTCACTCTCTTTGAATCTTCTTTATCATGCTAAGAGGAGCAGGAAAAAGCAAAAAATTTCAGAATTGCACCTTGCAATGCGGAGAAATTACTGTTTGTGCATTTACAATATTCATTGATTTTTGCCATTGAAAAACGTCCAGAAATGATTGAAGCTACTGACTGAATGAAAGGAGCTGGCATCTCACTCTCTTTGAATCTTCTTTACCATGCTAAGAGGAGCAGGAAAAAGCAAAAAATTTCAGATTTGCACCTTGCAATGCGGAGAAATTACTGTTTGTGCATTTACAATATTCATTGATTTTTGCCATTGAAAAACATCATGTTATTCATATACCAGAAATGTTTGAAGCTACTGACTGAATGAAAGGAGCTGGCATCTCACTCTCTTTGAATCTTCTTTATCATGCTAAGAGGAGCAGGAAAAAGCAAAAAATTTCAGAATTGCACCTTGCAATGCGGAGAAATTACTGTTTGTGCATTTACAATATTCATTGATTTTTGCCATTGAAAAACGTCCAGAAATGATTGAAGCTACTGACTGAATGAAAGGAGCTGGCATCTCACTCTCTTTGAATCTTCTTTATCATGCTAAGAGGAGCAGGAAAAAGCAAAAAATTTCAGAATTGCACCTTGCAATGCGGAGAAATTACTGTTTGTGCATTTACAGTATTCATTGATTTTTGCCATTGAAAAACGTCCAGAAATGATTGAAGCTACTGACTGAATGAAAGGAGCTGGCATCTCACTCTCTTTGAATCTTCTTTATCATGCTAAGAGGAGCAGGAAAAAGCAAAAAATTTCAGAATTGCACCTTGCAATGCGGAGAAATTACTGTTTGTGCATTTACAATATTCATTGATTTTTGCCATTGAAAAACATCATGTTATTCATATACCAGAAATGTTTGAAGCTACTGACTGAATGAAAGGAGCTGGCATCTCACTCTCTTTGAATCTTCTTTATCATGCTAAGAGGAGCAGGAAAAAGCAAAAAATTTCAGAATTGCACCTTGCAATGCGAAGAAATTACTGTTTGTGCATTTACAATATTCATTGATTTTTGCCATTGAAAAACGTCCAGAAATGATTGAAGCTACTGACTGAATGAAAGGAGCTGGCATCTCACTCTCTTTGAATCTTCTTTATCATGCTAAGAGGAGCAGGAAAAAGCAAAAAATTTCCGAATTGCACCTTGCAATGCGGAGAAATTACTGTTTGTGCATTTACAATATTCATTGATTTTTGCCATTGAAAAACGTCCAGAAATGATTGAAGCTACTGACTGAATGAAAGGAGCTGGCATCTCACTCTCTTTGAATCTTCTTTATCATGCTAAGAGGAGGAGGAAAAAGCAAAAAATTTCAGAATTGCACCTTGCAATGCGGAGAAATTACTGTTTGTGCATTTACAATATTCATTGATTTTTGCCATTGAAAAACATCATGTTATTCCTATACCAGAAATGTTTGAAGCTACTGACTGAATGAAAGGAGCTGGCATCTCACTCTCTTTGAATCTTCTTTATCATGCTATGAGGAGCAGGAAAAACCAAAAAATTTCAGAATTGCACCTTGCAATGCGAAGAAATTACTGTTTGTGCATTTACAATATTCATTGATTTTTGCCATTGAAAAACATCATGTTATTCATATACCAGAAATGTTTGAAGCTACTGACTGAATGAAAGGAGCTGGCATCTCACTCTCTTTGAATCTTCTTTATCATGCTAAGAGGAGCAGGAAAAAGCAAAAAATTTCAGAATTGCACCTTGCAATGCGGAGAAATTACTGTTTGTGCATTTACAATATTCATTGATTTTTGCCATTGAAAAACGTCCAGAAATGATTGAAGCTACTGACTGAATGAAAGGAGCTGGCATCTCACTCTCTTTGAATCTTCTTTATCATGCTAAGAGGAGCAGGAAAAAGCAAAAAATTTCAGAATTGCACCTTGCAATGCGGAGAAATTACTGTTTGTGCATTTACAATATTCATTGATTTTTGCCATTGAAAAACATCATGTTATTCATATACCAGAAATGATTGAAGCTACTGACTGAATGAAAGGAGCTGGCATCTCACTCTCTTTGAATCTTCTTTATCATGCTAAGAGGAGCAGGAAAAAGCAAAAAATTTCAGAATTGCACCTTGCAATGCGGAGAAATTAGTTTGTGCATTTACAATATTCATTGATTTTTGCCATTGAAAAACGTCCAGAAATGATTGAAGCTACTGACTGAATGAAAGGAGCTGGCATCTCACTCTCTTTGAATCTTCTTTATCATGCTAAGAGGAGCAGGAAAAAGCAAAAAATTTCAGATTTGCACCTTGCAATGCGGAGAAATTACTGTTTGTGCATTTACAATATTCATTGATTTTTGCCATTGAAAAACATCATGTTATTCATATACCAGAAATGTTTGAAGCTACTGACTGAATGAAAGGAGCTGGCATCTCACTCTCTTTGAATCTTCTTTATCATACTAAGAGGAGCAGGAAAAAGAAAAAAATTTCAGAATTGCACCTTGCAATGCGGAGAAATTACTGTTTGTGCATTTACAATATTCATTGATTTTTGCCATTGAAAAACGTCCAGAAATGATTGAAGCTACTGACTGAATGAAAGGAGCTTTCATCTCACTCTCTTTGAATCTTCTTTATCATGCTAAGAGGAGCAGGAAAAAGCAAAAAATTTCAGAATTGCACCTTGCAATGCGGAGAAATTACTGTTTGTGCATTTACAATATTCATTGATTTTTGCCATTGAAAAACATCATGTTATTCATATACCAGAAATGTTTGAAGCTACTGACTGAATGAAAGGAGCTGGCATCTCACTCTCTTTGAATCTTCTTTATCATGCTAAGAGGAGCAGGAAAAAGCAAAAAATTTCAGAATTGCACCTTGCAATGCGAAGAAATTACTGTTTGTGCATTTACAATATTCATTGATTTTTGCCATTGAAAAACGTCCAGAAATGATTGAAGCTACTGACTGAATGAAAGGAGCTGGCATCTCACTCTCTTTGAATCTTCTTTATCATGCTAAGAGGAGCAGGAAAAAGCAAAAAATTTCAGAATTGCACCTTGCAATGCGGAGAAATTACTGTTTGTGCATTTACAATATTCACTGATTTTTGCCATTGAAAAACGTCCAGAAATGATTGAAGCTACTGACTGAAAGGAGCTGGCATCTCACTCTCTTTGAATCTTCTTTATCATGCTAAGAGGAGCAGGAAAAAGCAAAAAATTTCAGAATTGCACCTTGCAATGCGGAGAAATTACTGTTTGTGCATTTACAATATTCATTGATTTTTGCCATTGAAAAACATCCAGAAATGATTGAAGCTACTGACTGAAAGGAGCTGGCATCTCACTCTCTTTGAATCTTCTTTATCATGCTAAGAGGAGCAGGAAAAAGCAAAAAATTTCAGAATTGCACCTTGCAATGCGGAGAAATTACTGTTTGTGCATTTACAATATTCATTGATTTTTGCCATTGAAAAACGTCCAGAAATGATTGAAGCTACTGACTGAATGAAAGGAGCTGGCATCTCACTCTCTTTGAATCTTCTTTATCATGCTAAGAGGAGCAGGAAAAAGCAAAAAATTTCAGAATTGCACCTTGCAATGCGGAGAAATTACTGTTTGTGCATTTACAATATTCATTGATTTTTGCCATTGAAAAACATCATGTTATTCATATACCAGAAATGATTGAAGCTACTGACTGAATGAAAGGAGCTGGCATCTCACTCTCTTTGAATCTTCTTTATCATGCTAAGAGGAGCAGGAAAAAGCAAAAAATTTCAGAATTGCACCTTGCAATGCGGAGAAATTAGTTTGTGCATTTACAATATTCATTGATTTTTGCCATTGAAAAACGTCCAGAAATGATTGAAGCTACTGACTGAATGAAAGGAGCTGGCATCTCACTCTCTTTGAATCTTCTTTATCATGCTAAGAGGAGCAGGAAAAAGCAAAAAATTTCAGATTTGCACCTTGCAATGTGGAGAAATTACTGTTTGTGCATTTACAATATTCATTGATTTTTGCCATTGAAAAACATCATGTTATTCATATACCAGAAATGTTTGAAGCTACTGACTGAATGAAAGGAGCTGGCATCTCACTCTCTTTGAATCTTCTTTATCATACTAAGAGGAGCAGGAAAAAGCAAAAAATTTCAGAATTGCACCTTGCAATGCGGAGAAATTACTGTTTGTGCATTTACAATATTCATTGATTTTTGCCATTGAAAAACGTCCAGAAATGATTGAAGCTACTGACTGAATGAAAGGAGCTGGCATCTCACTCTCTTTGAATCTTCTTTATAATGCTAAGAGGAGCAGGAAAAAGAAAAAAATTTCAGAATTGCACCTTGCAATGCGGAGAAATTACTGTTTGTGCATTTACAGTATTCATTGATTTTTGCCATTGAAAAACGTCCAGAAATGATTGAAGCTACTGACTGAATGAAAGGAGCTTTCATCTCACTCTCTTTGAATCTTCTTTATCATGCTAAGAGGAGCAGGAAAAAGCAAAAAATTTCAGAATTGCACCTTGCAATGCGGAGAAATTACTGTTTGTCCATTTACAATATTCATTGATTTTTGCCATTGAAAAACATCATGTTATTCATATACCAGAAATGTTTGAAGCTACTGACTGAATGAAAGGAGCTGGCATCTCACTCTCTTTGAATCTTCTTTATCATGCTAAGAGGAGCAGGAAAAAGCAAAAAATTTCAGAATTGCACCTTGCAATGCGAAGAAATTACTGTTTGTGCATTTACAATATTCATTGATTTTTGCCATTGAAAAACGTCCAGAAATGATTGAAGCTACTGACTGAATGAAAGGAGCTGGCATCTCACTCTCTTTGAATCTTCTTTATCATGCTAAGAGGAGCAGGAAAAAGCAAAAAATTTCAGAATTGCACCTTGCAATGCGGAGAAATTACTGTTTGTGCATTTACAATATTCATTGATTTTTGCCATTGAAAAACGTCCAGAAATGATTGAAGCTACTGACTGAAAGGAGCTGGCATCTCACTCTCTTTGAATCTTCTTTATCATGCTAAGAGGAGCAGGAAAAAGCAAAAAATTTCAGAATTGCACCTTGCAATGCGGAGAAATTACTGTTTGTGCATTTACAATATTCATTGATTTTTGCCATTGAAAAACGTCCAGAAATGATTGAAGCTACTGACTGAAAGGAGCTGGCATCTCACTCTCTTTGAATCTTCTTTATCATGCTAAGAGGAGCAGGAAAAAGCAAAAAATTTCAGAATTGCACCTTGCAATGCGGAGAAATTACTGTTTGTGCATTTACAATATTCATTGATTTTTGCCATTGAAAAACGTCCAGAAATGATTGAAGCTACTGACTGAATGAAAGGAGCTGGCATCTCACTCTCTTTGAATCTTCTTTATCATGCTAAGAGGAGCAGGAAAAAGCAAAAAAATTCAGAATTGCACCTTGCAATGCGGAGAAATTACTGTTTGTGCATTTACAATATTCATTGATTTTTGCCATTGAAGAACATCATGATATTCATATACCAGAAATGATTGAAGCTACTGACTGAATGAAAGGAGCTGGCATCTAACGCTCTTTGAATCTTCTTTTTCATGCTAAGAGGAGCAGGAAGAAGCAAAAAATTTCAGAATTGCACCTTGCAATGCGGAGAAATTACTGTTTGTGCATTTACAATATTCATTGATTTTTGCCATTGAAAAACGTCCAGAAATGATTGAAGCTACTGACTGAATGAAAGGAGCTGGCATCTCACTCTCTTTGAATCTTCTTTATCATGCTAAGAGGAGCAGGAAAAAGCAAAAAATTTCAGAATTGCACCTTGCAATGCGGAGAAATTACTGCTTGTGCATTTACAATATTCATTGATTTTTGCCATTGAAAAACGTCCAGAAATGATTGAAGCTACTGACTGAATGAAAGGAGCTGGCATCTCACTCTCTTTGAGTCTTCTTTATCATGCTATGAGGAGCAGGAAAAAGCAAAAAATTTCAGAATTGCACCTTGCAATGCGGAGAAATTACTGTTTGTGCATTTACAATATTCATTGATTTTTGCCATTGAAAAACGTCCAGAAATGATTGAAGCTACTGACTGAATGAAAGGAGCTGGCATCTCACTCTCTTTGAATCTTCTTTATCATGCTAAGAGGAGCAGGAAAAAGCAAAAAATTTCAGAATTGCACCTTGCAATGCGGAGAAATTACTGTTTGTGCATTTACAATATTCATTGATTTTTGCCATTGAAAAACGTCCAGAAATGATTGAAGCTACTGACTGAGTGAAAGGAGCTGGCATCTCACTCTCTTTGAATCTTCTTTATCATGCTAAGAGGAGCAGGAAAAAGCAAAAAATTTCAGAATTGCACCTTGCAATGCGGAGAAATTACTGTTTGTGCATTTACAATATTCATTGATTTTTGCCGTTGAAAAACGTCCAGAAATGATTGAAGCTACTGACTGAATGAGAGGAGCTGGCATCTCACTCTCTTTGAATCTTCTTTATCATGCTAAGAGGAGCAGGAAAAAGCAAAAAATTTCAGAATTGCACCTTGCAATGCGGAGAAATTACTGTTTGTGCATTTACAATATTCATTGATTTTTGCCATTGAAAAACGTCCAGAAATGATTGAAGCTACTGACTGAATGAAAGGAGCTGGCATCTCACTCTCTTTGAATCTTCTTTATCATGCTAAGAGGAGCAGGAAAAAGCAAAAAATTTCAGAATTGCACCTTGCAATGCGGAGAAATTACTGTTTGTGCATTTACAATATTCATTGATTTTTGCCATTGAAAAACGTCCAGAAATGATTGAAGCTACTGACTGAATGAAAGGAGCTGGCATCTCACTCTCTTTGAATCTTCTTTATCATGCTAAGAGGAGCAGGAAAAAGCAAAAAATTTCAGAATTGCACCTTGCAATGCGGAGAAATTACTGCTTGTGCATTTACAATATTCATTGATTTTTGCCATTGAAAAACGTCCAGAAATGATTGAAGCTACTGACTGAATGAAAGAAGCTGGCATCTCACTCTCTTTGAATCTTCTTTATCATGCTAAGAGGAGCAGGAAAAAGCAAAAAATTTCAGAATTGCACCTTGCAATGCGGAGAAATTACTGTTTGTGCATTTACAATATTCATTGATTTTTGCCATTGAAAAATATCATGTTATTCATATACCAGAAATGTTTGAAGCTACTGACTGAATGAAAGGAGCTGGCATCTCAATCTCTTTGAATCTTCTTTATCATGCTAAGAGGAGCAGGAAAAAGCAAAAAATTTCAGAATTGCACCTTGCAATGCGGAGAAATTACTGTTTGTGCATTTACAATATTCATTGATTTTTGCCATTGAAAAACGTCCAGAAATGATTGAAGCTACTGACTGAATGAAAGGAGCTGGCATCTCACTCTCTTTGAATCTTCTTTATCATGCTAAGAGGAGCAGAAAAAATCAAAAAATTTCAGAATTGCACCTTGCAATGCGGAGAAATTACTGTTTGTGCATTTACAATATTCATTGATTTTTGCCATTGAAAAACATCATGTTATTCATATACCAGAAATGATTGAAGCTACTGACTGAATGAAAGGAGCTGGCATCTCACTCTCTTTGAATCTTCTTTATCATGCTAAGAGGAGCAGGAAAAAGCAAAAAATTTCAGAATTGCACCTTGCAATGCGGAGAAATTACAGTTTGTGCATTTACAATATTCATTGATTTTTGCCATTGAAAAACGTCCAGAAATGATTGAAGCTACTGACTGAATGAAAGGAGCTGGCATCTCACTCTCTTTGAATCTTCTTTATCATGCTAAGAGGAGCAGGAAAAAGCAAAAAATTTCAGAATTGCACCTTGCAATGCGGAGAAATTACTGTTTGTGCATTTACAATATTCATTGATTTTTGCCATTGAAAAACGTCCAGAAATGATTGAAGCTACTGACTGAATGAAAGGAGCTGGCATCTCACTCTCTTTGAATCTTCTTTATCATGCTAAGAGGAGCAGGAAAAAGCAAAAAATTTCAGAATTGCACCTTGCAATGCGGAGAAATTACTGTTTGTGCATTTACAATATTCATTGATTTTTGCCATTGAAAAACATCATGTTATTCATATACCAGAAATGTTTGAAGCTACTGACTGAATGAAAGGAGCTGGCATCTCACTCTCTTTGAATCTTCTTTATCATACTAAGAGGAGCAGGAAAAAGCAAAAAATTTCAGAATTGCACCTTGCAATGCGGAGAAATTACTGTTTGTGCATTTACAATATTCATTGATTTTTGCCATTGAAAAACGTCCAGAAATTATTGAAGCTACTGACTGAATGAAAGGAGCTGGCATCTCACTCTCTTTGAATCTTCTTTATCATGCTAAGAGGAGCAGGAAAAAGCAAAAAATTTCAGAATTGCACCTTGCAATGCGGAGAAATTACTGTTTGTGCTTTTACAATATTCATTGATTTTTGCCATTGAAAAACGTCCAGAAATGATTGAAGCTACTGACTGAATGAAAGGAGCTGGCATCTCACTCTCTTTGAATCTTCTTTATCATGCTAAGAGGAGCAGGAAAAAGCAAAAAATTTCAGAATTGCACCTTGCAATGCGGAGAAATTACTGTTTGTGCATTTACAATATTCATTGATTTTTGCCATTGAAAAACATCATGTTATTCATATACCAGAAATGTTTGAAGCTACTGACTGAATGAAAGGAGCTGGCATCTCACTCTCTTTGAATCTTCTTTATCATGCTAAGAGGAGCAGGAAAAAGCAAAAAATTTCAGAATTGCACCTGCAATGCGAATAAAATACTGTTTGTGCATTTACAATATTCATTGATTTTTGCCATTGAAAAACATCATGTTATTCATATACCAGAAATGTTTGAAGCTACTGACTGAATGAAAGGAGCTGGCATCTCACTCTCTTTGAATCTTCTTTATCATGCTAAGAGGAGCAGGAAAAAGCAAAAAATTTCAGAATTGCACCTTGCAATGCGGAGAAATTACTGTTTGTGCATTTACAATATTCATTGATTTTTGCCATTGAAAAACGTCCAGAAATGATTGAAGCTACTGACTGAATGAAAGGAGCTGGCATCTCACTCTCTTTGAATCTTCTTTATCATGCTAAGAGGAGCAGGAAAAAGCAAAAAATTTCAGAATTGCACCTTGCAATGCGGAGAAATTACTGTTTGTGCATTTACAATATTCATTGATTTTTGCCATTGAAAAACATCATGTTATTCATATACCAGAAATGATTGAAGCTACTGACTGAATGAAAGGAGCTGGCATCTCACTCTCTTTGAATCTTCTTTATCATGCTAAGAGGAGCAGGAAAAAGCAAAAAATTTCAGAATTGCACCTTGCAATGCGGAGAAATTACTGTTTGTGCATTTACAATATTCATTGATTTTTGCCATTGAAAAACGTCCAGAAATGATTGAAGCTACTGACTGAATGAAAGGAGCTGGCATCTCACTCTCTTTGAATCTTCTTTATAATGCTAAGAGGAGCAGGAAAAAGCAAAAAATTTCAGAATTGCACCTTGCAATGCGGAGAAATTACTGTTTGTGCATTTACAATATTCATTGATTTTTGCCATTGAAAAACGTCCAGAAATGATTGAAGCTACTGACTGAATGAAAGGAGCTGGCATCTCACTCTCTTTGAATCTTCTTTATCATGCTAAGAGGAGCAGGAAAAAGCAAAAAATTTCAGAATTGCACCTTGCAATGCGGAGAAATTACTGTTTGTGCATTTACAATATTCATTGATTTTTGCCATTGAAAAACATCATGTTATTCATATACCAGAAATGTTTGAAGCTACTGACTGAATGAAAGGAGCTGGCATCTCACTCTCTTTGAATCTTCTTTATCATGCTAAGAGGAGCAGGAAAAAGCAAAAAATTTCAGAATTGCACCTGCAATGCGAATAAATTACTGTTTGTGCATTTACAATATTCATTGATTTTTGCCATTGAAAAACATCATGTTATTCATATACCAGAAATGTTTGAAGCTACTGACTGAATGAAAGGAGCTGGCATCTCACTCTCTTTGAATCTTCTTTATCATGCTAAGAGGAGCAGGAAAAAGCAAAAAATTTCAGAATTGCACCTTGCAATGCGGAGAAATTACTGTTTGTGCATTTACAATATTCATTGATTTTTGCCATTGAAAAACATCATGTTATTCATATACCAGAAATGATTGAAGCTACTGACTGAATGAAAGGAGCTGGCATCTCACTCTCTTTGAATCTTCTTTATCATGCTAAGAGGAGCAGGAAAAAGCAAAAAATTTCAGAATTGCACCTTGCAATGCGGAGAAATTACTGTTTGTGCATTTACAATATTCATTGATTTTTGCCATTGAAAAACGTCCAGAAATGATTGAAGCTACTGACTGAATGAAAGGAGCTGGCATCTCACTCTCTTTGAATCTTCTTTATCATGCTAAGAGGAGCAGGAAAAAGCAAAAAATTTCAGAATTGCACCTTGCAATGCGGAGAAATTACTGTTTGTGCATTTACAATATTCATTGATTTTTGCCATTGAAAAACGTCCAGAAATGATTGAAGCTACTGACTGAATGAAAGGAGCTGGCATCTCACTCTCTTTGAATCTTCTTTATCATGCTAAGAGGAGCAGGAAAAAGCAAAAAATTTCAGAATTGCACCTTGCAATGCGGAGAACTTACTGTTTGTGCATTTACAATATTCATTGATTTTTGCCATTGAAAAACGTCCAGAAATGATTGAAGCTACTGACTGAATGAAAGGAGCTGGCATCTCACTCTCTTTGAATCTTCTTTATCATGCTAAGAGGAGCAGGAAAAAGCAAAAAATTTCAGAATTGCACCTTGCAATGCGGAGAAATTACTGTTTGTGCATGTACAATATTCATTGATTTTTGCCATTGAAAAACGTCCAGAAATGATTGAAGCTACTGACTGAATGAAAGGAGCTGGCATCTCACTCTCTTTGAATCTTCTTTATCATGCTAAGAGGAGCAGGAAAAAGCAAAAAATTTCAGAATTGCACCTTGCAATGCGGAGAAATTACTGTTTGTGCATTTACAATATTCATTGATTTTTGCCATTGAAAAACATCATGTTATTCATATACCAGAAATGATTGAAGCTACTGACTGAATGAAAGGAGCTGGCATCTCACTCTCTTTGAATCTTCTTTATCATGCTAAGAGGAGCAGGAAAAAGCAAAAAATTTCAGAATTGCACCTTGCAATGCGGAGAAATTACTGTTTGTGCATTTACAATATTCATTGATTTTTGCCATTGAAAAACGTCCAGAAATGATTGAAGCTACTGACTGAATGAAAGGAGCTGGCATCTCACTCTCTTTGAATCTTCTTTATCATGCTAAGAGGAGCAGGAAAAAGCAAAAAATTTCAGAATTGCACCTTGCAATGCGGAGAAATTACTGTTTGTGCATTTACAATATTCATTGATTTTTGCCATTGAAAAACGTCCAGAAATGATTGAAGCTACTGACTGAATGAAAGGAGCTGGCATCTCACTCTCTTTGAATCTTCTTTATCATGCTAAGAGGAGCAGGAAAAAGCAAAAAATTTCAGAATTGCACCTTGCAATGCGGAGAAATTACTGTTTGTGCATTTACAATATTCATTGATTTTTGCCATTGAAAAACGTCCAGAAATGATTGAAGCTACTGACTGAATGAAAGGAGCTGGCATCTCACTCTCTTTGAATCTTCTTTATCATGCTAAGAGGAGCAGGAAAAAGCAAAAAATTTCAGAATTGCACCTTGCAATGCGGAGAACTTACTGTTTGTGCATTTACAATATTCATTGATTTTTGCCATTGAAAAACGTCCAGAAATGATTGAAGCTACTGACTGAATGAAAGGAGCTGGCATCTCACTCTCTTTGAATCTTCTTTATCATGCTAAGAGGAGCAGGAAAAAGCAAAAAATTTCAGAATTGCACCTTGCAATGCGGAGAAATTACTGTTTGTGCATGTACAATATTCATTGATTTTTGCCATTGAAAAACGTCCAGAAATGATTGAAGCTACTGACTGAATGAAAGGAGCTGGCATCTCACTCTCTTTGAATCTTCTTTATCATGCTAAGAGGAGCAGGAAAAAGCAAAAAATTTCAGAATTGCACCTTGCAATGCGGAGAAATTACTGTTTGTGCATTTACAATATTCATTGATTTTTGCCATTGAAAAACATCATGTTATTCATATACCAGAAATGTTTGAAGCTACTGACTGAATGAAAGGAGCTGGCATCTCACTCTCTTTGAATCTTCTTTATCATACTAAGAGGAGCAGGAAAAAGCAAAAAATTTCAGAATTGCACCTTGCAATGCGGAGAAATTACTGTTTGTGCATTTACAATATTCATTGATTTTTGCCATTGAAAAACGTCCAGAAATTATTGAAGCTACTGACTGAATGAAAGGAGCTGGCATCTCACTCTCTTTGAATCTTCTTTATCATGCTAAGAGGAGCAGGAAAAAGCAAAAAATTTCAGAATTGCACCTTGCAATGCGGAGAAATTACTGTTTGTGCATTTAAAATATTCATTGATTTTTGCCATTGAAAAACGTCCAGAAATGATTGAAGCTACTGACTGAATGAAAGGAGCTGGCATCTCACTCTCTTTGAATCTTCTTTATCATGCTAAGAGGAGCAGGAAAAAGCAAAAAATTTCAGAATTGCACCTTGCAATGCGGAGAAATTACTGTTTGTGCATTTACAATATTCATTGATTTTTGCCATTGAAAAACATCATGTTATTCATATACCAGAAATGTTTGAAGCTACTGACTGAATGAAAGGAGCTGGCATCTCACTCTCTTTGAATCTTCTTTATCATGCTAAGAGGAGCAGGAAAAAGCAAAAAATTTCAGAATTGCACCTTGCAATGCGAATAAATTACTGTTTGTGCATTTACAATATTCATTGATTTTTGCCATTGAAAAACATCATGTTATTCATATACCAGAAATGTTTGAAGCTACTGACTGAATGAAAGGAGCTGGCATCTCACTCTCTTTGAATCTTCTTTATCATGCTAAGAGGAGCAGGAAAAAGCAAAAAATTTCAGAATTGCACCTTGCAATGCGGAGAAATTACTGTTTGTGCATTTACAATATTCATTGATTTTTGCCATTGAAAAACGTCCAGAAATTATTGAAGCTACTGACTGAATGAAAGGAGCTGGCATCTCACTCTCTTTGAATCTTCTTTATCATGCTAAGAGGAGCAGGAAAAAGCAAAAAATTTCAGAATTGCACCTTGCAATGCGGAGAAATTACTGTTTGTGCATTTACAATATTCATTGATTTTTGCCATTGAAAAACATCATGTTATTCATATACCAGAAATGTTTGAAGCTACTGACTGAATGAAAGGAGCTGGCATCTCACTCTCTTTGAATCTTCTTTATCATACTAAGAGGAGCAGGAAAAAGCAAAAAATTTCAGAATTGCACCTTGCAATGCGGAGAAATTACTGTTTGTGCATTTACAATATTCATTGATTTTTGCCATTGAAAAACGTCCAGAAATTATTGAAGCTACTGACTGAATGAAAGGAGCTGGCATCTCACTCTCTTTGAATCTTTTTTATCATGCTAAGAGGAGCAGGAAAAAGCAAAAAATTTCAGAATTGCACCTTGCAATGCGGAGAAATTACTGTTTGTGCATTTAAAATATTCATTGATTTTTGCCATTGAAAAACGTCCAGAAATGATTGAAGCTACTGACTGAATGAAAGGAGCTGGCATCTCACTCTCTTTGAATCTTCTTTATCATGCTAAGAGGAGCAGGAAAAAGCAAAAAATTTCAGAATTGCACCTTGCAATGCGGAGAAATTACTGTTTGTGCATTTACAATATTCATTGATTTTTGCCATTGAAAAACGTCCAGAAATGATTGAAGTTACTGACTGAATGAAAGGAGCTGGCATCTCACTCTCTTTGAATCTTCTTTATCATGCTAAGAGGAGCAGGAAAAAGCAAAAAATTTCAGAATTGCACCTTGCAATGCGGAGAAATTACTGTTTGTGCATTTACAATATTCATTGATTTTTGCCATTGAAAAACGTCCAGAAATGATTGAAGCTACTGACTGAATGAAAGGAGCTGGCATCTCACTCTCTTTGAATCTTCTTTATCATGCTAAGAGGAGCAGGAAAAAGCAAAAAATTTCAGAATTGCACCTTGCAATGCGGAGAAATTACTGTTTGTGCATTTACAATATTCATTGATTTTTGCCGTTGAAAAACGTCCAGAAATGATTGAAGCTACAGACTGAATGAAAGGAGCTGGCATCTCACTCTCTTTGAGTCTTCTTTACCATGCTAAGAGGAGCAGGAAAAAGCAAAAAATTTCAGAATTGCACCTTGCAATGCGGAGAAATTACTGTTTGTGCATTTACAATATTCATTGATTTTTGCCATTGAAAAACGTCCAGAAATGATTGAAGCTACTGACTGAATGAAAGGAGCTGGCATCTCACTCTCTTTGAATCTTCTTTATCATGCTAAGAGGAGCAGGAAAAAGCAAAAAATTTCAGAATTGCACCTTGCAATGCGGAGAAATTACTGTTTGTGCATTTACAATATTCATTGATTTTTGCCATTGAAAAACATCATGTTATTCATATACCAGAAATGATTGAAGCTACTGACTGAATGAAAGGAGCTGGCATCTCACTCTCTTTGAATCTTCTTTATCATGCTAAGAGGAGCAGGAAAAAGCAAAAAATTTCAGAATTGCACCTTGCAATGCGGAGAAATTACTGTTTGTGCATTTACAATATTCATTGATTTTTGCCATTGAAAAACGTCCAGAAATGATTGAAGCTACTGACTGAATGAAAGGAGCTGGCATCTCACTCTCTTTGAATCTTCTTTATCATGCTAAGAGGAGCAGGAAAAAGCAAAAAATTTCAGAATTGCACCTTGCAATGCGGAGAAATTACTGTTTGTGCATTTACAATATTCATTGATTTTTGCCATTGAAAAACATCCAGAAATGATTGAAGCTACTGACTGAATGAAAGGAGCTCTCATCTCACTCTCTTTGAATCTTCTTTATCATGCTAAGAGGAGCAGGAAAAAGCAAAAAATTTCAGAATTGCACCTTGCAATGCGGAGAAATTACTGTTTGTGCATTTACAATATTCATTGATTTTTGCCATTGAAAAACATCATGTTATTCATATACCAGAAATGTTTGAAGCTACTGACTGAATGAAAGGAGCTGGCATCTCACTCTCTTTGAATCTTCTTTATCATGCTAAGAGGAGCAGGAAAAAGCAAAAAATTTCAGAATTGCACCTTCAATGCGGAGAAATTACTGTTTGTGCATTTACAATATTCATTGATTTTTGCCATTGAAAAACGTCCAGAAATGATTGAAGCTACTGACTGAATGAAAGGAGCTGGCATCTCACTCTCTTTGAATCTTCTTTATCATGCTAAGAGGAGCAGGAAAAAGCAAAAAATTTCAGAATTGCACCTTGCAATGCGGAGAAATTACTGTTTGTGCATTTACAATATTCATTAATTTTTGCCATTGAAAAACATCATGTTATTCATATACCAGAAATGATTGAAGCTACTGACTGAATGAAAGGAGCTGGCATCTCACTCTCTTTGAATCTTCTTTATCATGCTAAGAGGAGCAGGAAAAAGCAAAAAATTTCAGAATTGCACCTTGCAATGCGGAGAAATTACTGTTTGTGCATTTACAATATTCATTGATTTTTGCCATTGAAAAACATCATGTTATTCATATACCAGAAATGTTTGAAGCTACTGACTGAATGAAAGGAGCTGGCATCTCACTCTCTTTGAATCTTCTTTATCATACTAAGAGGAGCAGGAAAAAGCAAAAAATTTCAGAATTGCACCTTGCAATGCGGAGAAATTACTGTTTGTGCATTTACAATATTCATTGATTTTTGCCATTGAAAAACGTCCAGAAATGATTGAGCTACTGACTGAATGAAAGGAGCTGGCATCTCACTCTCTTTGAATCTTCTTTATCATGCTAAGAGGAGCAGGAAAAAGCAAAAAATTTCGGAATTGCACCTTGCAATGCGGAGAAATTACTGTTTGTGCATTTACAATATTCATTGATTTTTGCCATTGAAAAACGTCCAGAAATGATTGAAGCTACTGACTGAATGAAAGGAGCTGGCATCTCACTCTCTTTGAATCTTCTTTATCATGCTAAGAGGAGCAGGAAAAAGCAAAAAATTTCAGAATTGCACCTTGCAATGCGGAGAAATTACTGTTTGTGCATTTACAATATTCATTGATTTTTGCCATTGAAAAACATCATGTTATTCATATACCAGAAATGTTTGAAGCTACTGACTGAATGAAAGGAGCTGGCATCTCACTCTCTTTGAATCTTCTTTATCATGCTAAGAGGAGCAGGAAAAAGCAAAAAATTTCAGAATTGCACCTTGCAATGCGAAGAAATTACTGTTTGTGCATTTACAATATTCATTGATTTTTGCATTGAAAAACATCATGTTATTCATATACCAGAAATGTTTGAAGCTACTGACTGAATGAAAGGAGCTGGCATCTCACTCTCTTTGAATCTTCTTTATCATGCTAAGAGGAGCAGGAAAAAGCAAAAAATTTCAGAATTGCACCTTGCAATGCGGAGAAATTACTGTTTGTGCATTTACAATATTCATTGATTTTTGATATTGAAAAACGTCCAGAAATGATTGAAGCTACTGACTGAATGAAAGGAGCTGGCATCTCACTCTCTTTGAATCTTCTTTATCATGCTAAGAGGAGCAGGAAAAAGCAAAAAATTTCAGAATTGCACCTTGCAATGCGGAGAAATTACTGTTTGTGCATTTACAATATTCATTGATTTTTGCCATTGAAAAACATCATGTTATTCATATACCAGAAATGTTTGAAGCTACTGACTGAATGAAAGGAGCTGGCATCTCACTCTCTTTGAATCTTCTTTATCATGCTAAGAGGAGCAGGAAAAAGCAAAAAATTTCAGAATTGCACCTTGCAATGCGAAGAAATTACTGTTTGTGCATTTACAATATTCATTGATTTTTGCCATTGAAAAACATCATGTTATTCATATACCAGAAATGTTTGAAGCTACTGACTGAATGAAAGGAGCTGGCATCTCACTCTCTTTGAATCTTCTTTATCATGCTAAGAGGAGCAGGAAAAAGCAAAAAATTTCAGAATTGCACCTTGCAATGCGGAGAAATTACTGTTTGTGCATTTACAATATTCATTGATTTTTGCCATTGAAAAACATCATGTTATTCATATACCAGAAATGATTGAAGCTACTGACTGAATGAAAGGAGCTGGCATCTCACTCTCTTTGAATCTTCTTTATCATGCTAAGAGGAGCAGGAAAAAGCAAAAAATTTCAGAATTGCACCTTGCAATGCGGAGAAATTACTGTTTGTGCATTTACAATATTCATTGATTTTTGCCATTGAAAAACGTCCAGAAATGATTGAAGCTACTGACTGAATGAAAGGAGCTGGCATCTCACTCTCTTTGAATCTTCTTTATCATGCTAAGAGGAGCAGGAAAAAGCAAAAAATTTCAGAATTGCACCTTGCAATGCGGAGAAATTACTGTTTGTGCATTTACAATATTCATTGATTTTTGCCATTGAAAAACGTCCAGAAATGATTGAAGCTACTGACTGAATGAAAGGAGCTGGCATCTCACTCTCTTTGAATCTTCTTTATCATGCTAAGAGGAGCAGGAAAAAGCAAAAAATTTCAGAATTGCACCTTGCAATGCGGAGAAATTACTGTTTGTGCATTTACAATATTCATTGATTTTTGCCATTGAAAAACGTCCAGAAATGATTGAAGCTACTGACTGAATGAAAGGAGCTGGCATCTCACTCTCTTTGAATCTTCTTTATCATGCTAAGAGGAGCAGGAAAAAGCAAAAAATTTCAGAATTGCACCTTGCAATGCGGAGAAATTACTGTTTGTGCATTTACAATATTCATTGATTTTTGCCATTGAAAAACGTCCAGAAATGATTGAAGCTACTGACTGAATGAAAGGAGCTGGCATCTCACTCTCTTTGAATCTTCTTTATCATGCTAAGAGGAGCAGGAAAAAGCAAAAAATTTCAGAATTGCACCTTGCAATGCGGAGAAATTACTGTTTGTGCATGTACAATATTCATTGATTTTTGCCATTGAAAAACGTCCAGAAATGATTGAAGCTACTGACTGAATGAAAGGAGCTGGCATCTCACTCTCTTTGAATCTTCTTTATCATGCTAAGAGGAGCAGGAAAAAGCAAAAAATTTCAGAATTGCACCTTGCAATGCGGAGAAATTACTGTTTGTGCATTTACAATATTCATTGATTTTTGCCATTGAAAAACATCATGTTATTCATATACCAGAAATGTTTGAAGCTACTGACTGAATGAAAGGAGCTGGCATCTCACTCTCTTTGAATCTTCTTTATCATACTAAGAGGAGCAGGAAAAAGCAAAAAATTTCAGAATTGCACCTTGCAATGCGGAGAAATTACTGTTTGTGCATTTACAATATTCATTGATTTTTGCCATTGAAAAACGTCCAGAAATTATTGAAGCTACTGACTGAATGAAAGGAGCTGGCATCTCACTCTCATTGAATCTTCTTTATCATGCTAAGAGGAGCAGGAAAAAGCAAAAAATTTCAGAATTGCACCTTGCAATGCGGAGAAATTACTGTTTGTGCATTTAAAATATTCATTGATTTTTGCCATTGAAAAACGTCCAGAAATGATTGAAGCTACTGACTGAATGAAAGGAGCTGGCATCTCACTCTCTTTGAATCTTCTTTATCATGCTAAGAGGAGCAGGAAAAAGCAAAAAATTTCAGAATTGCATTTTGCAATGCGGAGAAATTACTGTTTGTGCATTTACAATATTCATTGATTTTTGCCATTGAAAAACATCATGTTATTCATATACCAGAAATGTTTGAAGCTACTGACTGAATGAAAGGAGCTGGCATCTCACTCTCTTTGAATCTTCTTTATCATGCTAAGAGGAGCAGGAAAAAGCAAAAAATTTCAGAATTGCACCTTGCAATGCGAATAAATTACTGTTTGTGCATTTACAATATTCATTGATTTTTGCCATTGAAAAACATCATGTTATTCATATACCAGAAATGTTTGAAGCTACTGACTGAATGAAAGGAGCTGGCATCTCACTCTCTTTGAATCTTCTTTATCATGCTAAGAGGAGCAGGAAAAAGCAAAAAATTTCAGAATTGCACCTTGCAATGCGGAGAAATTACTGTTTGTGCATTTACAATATTCATTGATTTTTGCCATTGAAAAACGTCCAGAAATTATTGAAGCTACTGACTGAATGAAAGGAGCTGGCATCTCACTCTCTTTGAATCTTCTTTATCATGCTAAGAGGAGCAGGAAAAAGCAAAAAATTTCAGAATTGCACCTTGCAATGCGGAGAAATTACTGTTTGTGCATTTACAATATTCATTGATTTTTGCCATTGAAAAACATCATGTTATTCATATACCAGAAATGTTTGAAGCTACTGACTGAATGAAAGGAGCTGGCATCTCACTCTCTTTGAATCTTCTTTATCATACTAAGAGGAGCAGGAAAAAGCAAAAAATTTCAGAATTGCACCTTGCAATGCGGAGAAATTACTGTTTGTGCATTTACAATATTCATTGATTTTTGCCATTGAAAAACGTCCAGAAATTATTGAAGCTACTGACTGAATGAAAGGAGCTGGCATCTCACTCTCTTTGAATCTTCTTTATCATGCTAAGAGGAGCAGGAAAAAGCAAAAAATTTCAGAATTGCACCTTGCAATGCGGAGAAATTACTGTTTGTGCATTTAAAATATTCATTGATTTTTGCCATTGAAAAACGTCCAGAAATGATTGAAGCTACTGACTGAATGAAAGGAGCTGGCATCTCACTCTCTTTGAATCTTCTTTATCATGCTAAGAGGAGCAGGAAAAAGCAAAAAATTTCAGAATTGCACCTTGCAATGCGGAGAAATTACTGTTTGTGCATTTACAATATTCATTGATTTTTGCCATTGAAAAACATCATGTTATTCATATACCAGAAATGTTTGAAGCTACTGACTGAATGAAAGGAGCTGGCATCTCACTCTCTTTGAATCTTCTTTATCATGCTAAGAGGAGCAGGAAAAAGCAAAAAATTTCAGAATTGCACCTTGCAATGCGAATAAATTACTGTTTGTGCATTTACAATATTCATTGATTTTTGCCATTGAAAAACATCATGTTATTCATATACCAGAAATGTTTGAAGCTACTGACTGAATGAAAGGAGCTGGCATCTCACTCTCTTTGAATCTTCTTTATCATGCTAAGAGGAGCAGGAAAAAGCAAAAAATTTCAGAATTGCACCTTGCAATGCGGAGAAATTACTGTTTGTGCATTTACAATATTCATTGATTTTTGCCATTGAAAAACGTCCAGAAATGATTGAAGCTACTGACTGAATGAAAGGAGCTGGCATCTCACTCTCTTTGAATCTTCTTTATCATGCTAAGAGGAGCAGGAAAAAGCAAAAAATTTCAGAATTGCACCTTGCAATGCGGAGAAATTACTGTTTGTGCATTTACAATATTCATTGATTTTTGCCATTGAAAAACGTCCAGAAATGATTGAAGTTACTGACTGAATGAAAGGAGCTGGCATCTCACTCTCTTTGAATCTTCTTTATCATGCTAAGAGGAGCAGGAAAAAGCAAAAAATTTCAGAATTGCACCTTGCAATGCGGAGAAATTACTGTTTGTGCATTTACAATATTCATTGATTTTTGCCATTGAAAAACGTCCAGAAATGATTGAAGCTACTGACTGAATGAAAGGAGCTGGCATCTCACTCTCTTTGAATCTTCTTTATCATGCTAAGACGAGCAGGAAAAAGCAAAAAATTTCAGAATTGCACCTTGCAATGCGGAGAAATTACTGTTTGTGCATTTACAATATTCATTGATTTTTGCCGTTGAAAAACGTCCAGAAATGATTGAAGCTACTGACTGAATGAAAGGAGCTGGCATCTCACTCTCTTTGAGTCTTCTTTACCATGCTAAGAGGAGCAGGAAAAAGCAAAAAATTTCAGAATTGCACCTTGCAATGCGGAGAAATTACTGTTTGTGCATTTACAATATTCATTGATTTTTGCCATTGAAAAACGTCCAGAAATGATTGAAGCTACTGACTGAATGAAAGGAGCTGGCATCTCACTCTCTTTGAATCTTCTTTATCATGCTAAGAGGAGCAGGAAAAAGCAAAAAATTTCAGAATTGCACCTTGCAATGCGGAGAAATTACTGTTTGTGCATTTACAATATTCATTGATTTTTGCCATTGAAAAACATCATGTTATTCATATACCAGAAATGATTGAAGCTACTGACTGAATGAAAGGAGCTGGCATCTCACTCTCTTTGAATCTTCTTTATCATGCTAAGAGGAGCAGGAAAAAGCAAAAAATTTCAGAATTGCACCTTGCAATGCGGAGAAATTACTGTTTGTGCATTTACAATATTCATTGATTTTTGCCATTGAAAAACGTCCAGAAATGATTGAAGCTACTGACTGAATGAAAGGAGCTGGCATCTCACTCTCTTTGAATCTTCTTTATCATGCTAAGAGGAGCAGGAAAAAGCAAAAAATTTCAGAATTGCACCTTGCAATGCGGAGAAATTACTGTTTGTGCATTTACAATATTCATTGATTTTTGCCATTGAAAAACATCCAGAAATGATTGAAGCTACTGACTGAATGAAAGGAGCTCTCATCTCACTCTCTTTGAATCTTCTTTATCATGCTAAGAGGAGCAGGAAAAAGCAAAAAATTTCAGAATTGCACCTTGCAATGCGGAGAAATTACTGTTTGTGCATTTACAATATTCATTGATTTTTGCCATTGAAAAACATCATGTTATTCATATACCAGAAATGTTTGAAGCTACTGACTGAATGAAAGGAGCTGGCATCTCACTCTCTTTGAATCTTCTTTATCATGCTAAGAGGAGCAGGAAAAAGCAAAAAATTTCAGAATTGCACCTTCAATGCGGAGAAATTACTGTTTGTGCATTTACAATATTCATTGATTTTTGCCATTGAAAAACGTCCAGAAATGATTGAAGCTACTGACTGAATGAAAGGAGCTGGCATCTCACTCTCTTTGAATCTTCTTTATCATGCTAAGAGGAGCAGGAAAAAGCAAAAAATTTCAGAATTGCACCTTGCAATGCGGAGAAATTACTGTTTGTGCATTTACAATATTCATTAATTTTTGCCATTGAAAAACATCATGTTATTCATATACCAGAAATGATTGAAGCTACTGACTGAATGAAAGGAGCTGGCATCTCACTCTCTTTGAATCTTCTTTATCATGCTAAGAGGAGCAGGAAAAAGCAAAAAATTTCAGAATTGCACCTTGCAATGCGGAGAAATTACTGTTTGTGCATTTACAATATTCATTGATTTTTGCCATTGAAAAACATCATGTTATTCATATACCAGAAATGTTTGAAGCTACTGACTGAATGAAAGGAGCTGGCATCTCACTCTCTTTGAATCTTCTTTATCATACTAAGAGGAGCAGGAAAAAGCAAAAAATTTCAGAATTGCACCTTGCAATGCGGAGAAATTACTGTTTGTGCATTTACAATATTCATTGATTTTTGCCATTGAAAAACGTCCAGAAATGATTGAGCTACTGACTGAATGAAAGGAGCTGGCATCTCACTCTCTTTGAATCTTCTTTATCATGCTAAGAGGAGCAGGAAAAAGCAAAAAATTTCAGAATTGCACCTTGCAATGCGGAGAAATTACTGTTTGTGCATTTACAATATTCATTGATTTTTGCCATTGAAAAACGTCCAGAAATGATTGAAGCTACTGACTGAATGAAAGGAGCTGGCATCTCACTCTCTTTGAATCTTCTTTATCATGCTAAGAGGAGCAGGAAAAAGCAAAAAATTTCAGAATTGCACCTTGCAATGCGGAGAAATTACTGTTTGTGCATTTACAATATTCATTGATTTTTGCCATTGAAAAACATCATGTTATTCATATACCAGAAATGTTTGAAGCTACTGACTGAATGAAAGGAGCTGGCATCTCACTCTCTTTGAATCTTCTTTATCATGCTAAGAGGAGCAGGAAAAAGCAAAAAATTTCAGAATTGCACCTTGCAATGCGAAGAAATTACTGTTTGTGCATTTACAATATTCATTGATTTTTGCATTGAAAAACATCATGTTATTCATATACCAGAAATGTTTGAAGCTACTGACTGAATGAAAGGAGCTGGCATCTCACTCTCTTTGAATCTTCTTTATCATGCTAAGAGGAGCAGGAAAAAGCAAAAAATTTCAGAATTGCACCTTGCAATGCGGAGAAATTACTGTTTGTGCATTTACAATATTCATTGATTTTTGCCATTGAAAAACGTCCAGAAATGATTGAAGCTACTGACTGAATGAAAGGAGCTGGCATCTCACTCTCTTTGAATCTTCTTTATCATGCTAAGAGGAGCAGGAAAAAGCAAAAAATTTCAGAATTGCACCTTGCAATGCGGAGAAATTACTGTTTGTGCATTTACAATATTCATTGATTTTTGCCATTGAAAAACATCATGTTATTCATATACCAGAAATGTTTGAAGCTACTGACTGAATGAAAGGAGCTGGCATCTCACTCTCTTTGAATCTTCTTTATCATACTAAGAGGAGCAGGAAAAAGCAAAAAAATTCAGAATTGCACCTTGCAATGCGGAGAAATTACTGTTTGTGCATTTACAATATTCATTGATTTTTGCCATTGAAAAACGTCCAGAAATGATTGAAGCTACTGACTGAATGAAAGGAGCTGGCATCTCACTCTCTTTGAATCTTCTTTATCATGCTAAGAGGAGCAGGAAAAAGCAAAAAATTTCAGAATTGCACCTTGCAATGCGGAGAAATTACTGTTTGTGCATTTACAATATTCATTGATTTTTGCCATTGAAAAACGTCCAGAAATGATTGAAGCTACTGACTGAATGAAAGGAGCTGGCATCTCACTCTCTTTGAATCTTCTTTATCATGCTAAGAGGAGCAGGAAAAAGCAAAAAATTTCAGAATTGCACCTTGCAATGCGGAGAAATTACTGTTTGTGCATTTACAATATTCATTGATTTTTGCCATTGAAAAACATCATGTTATTCATATACCAGAAATGTTTGAAGCTACTGACTGAATGAAAGGAGCTGGCATCTCACTCTCTTTGAATCTTCTTTATCATGCTAAGAGGAGCAGGAAAAAGCAAAAAATTTCAGAATTGCACCTTGCAATGCGAAGAAATTACTGTTTGTGCATTTACAATATTCATTGATTTTTGCCATTGAAAAACATCATGTTATTCATATACCAGAAATGTTTGAAGCTACTGACTGAATGAAAGGAGCTGGCATCTCACTCTCTTTGAATCTTCTTTATCATACTAAGAGGAGCAGGAAAAAGCAAAAAAATTCAGAATTGCACCTTGCAATGCGGAGAAATTACTGTTTGTGCATTTACAATATTCATTGATTTTTGCCATTGAAAAACGTCCAGAAATGATTGAAGCTACTGACTGAATGAAAGGAGCTGGCATCTCACTCTCTTTGAATCTTCTTTATCATGCTAAGAGGAGCAGGAAAAAGCAAAAAATTTCAGAATTGCACCTTGCAATGCGGAGAAATTACTGTTTGTGCATTTACAATATTCATTGATTTTTGCCATTGAAAAACGTCCAGAAATGATTGAAGCTACTGACTGAATGAAAGGAGCTGGCATCTCACTCTCTTTGAATCTTCTTTATCATGCTAAGAGGAGCAGGAAAAAGCAAAAAATTTCAGAATTGCACCTTGCAATGCGGAGAAATTACTGTTTGTGCATTTACAATATTCATTGATTTTTGCCATTGAAAAACATCATGTTATTCATATACCAGAAATGTTTGAAGCTACTGACTGAATGAAAGGAGCTGGCATCTCACTCTCTTTGAATCTTCTTTATCATGCTAAGAGGAGCAGGAAAAAGCAAAAAATTTCAGAATTGCACCTTGCAATGCGAAGAAATTACTGTTTGTGCATTGACAATATTCATTGATTTTTGCCATTGAAAAACATCATGTTATTCATATACCAGAAATGTTTGAAGCTACTGACTGAATGAAAGGAGCTGGCATCTCACTCTCTTTGAATCTTCTTTATCATGCTAAGAGGAGCAGGAAAAAGCAAAAAATTTCAGAATTGCACCTTGCAATGCGGAGAAATTACTGTTTGTGCATTTACAATATTCATTGATTTTTGCCATTGAAAAACGTCCAGAAATGATTGAAGCTACTGACTGAATGAAAGGAGCTGGCATCTCACTCTCTTTGAATCTTCTTTATCAAGCTAAGAGGAGCAGGAAAAAGCAAAAAATTTCAGAATTGCACCTTGCAATGCGGAGAAATTACTGTTTGTGCATTTACAATATTCATTGATTTTTGCCATTGAAAAACATCATGTTATTCATATACCAGAAATGATTGAAGCTACTGACTGAATGAAAGGAGCTGGCATCTCACTCTCTTTGAATCTTCTTTATCATGCTAAGAGGAGCAGGAAAAAGCAAAAAATTTCAGATTTGCACCTTGCAATGCGGAGAAATTACTGTTTGTGCATTTACAATATTCATTGATTTTTGCCATTGAAAAACATCATGTTATTCATATACCAGAAATGTTTGAAGCTACTGACTGAATGAAAGGAGCTGGCATCTCACTCTCTTTGAATCTTCTTTATCATACTAAGAGGAGCAGGAAAAAGCAAAAAATTTCAGAATTGCACCTTGCAATGCGGAGAAATTACTGTTTGTGCACTTACAATATTCATTGATTTTTGCCATTGAAAAACGTCCAGAAATGATTGAAGCTACTGACTGAATGAAAGGAGCTGGCATCTCACTCTCTTTGAATCTTCTTTATCATGCTAAGAGGAGCAGGAAAAAGCAAAAAATTTCAGAATTGCACCTTGCAATGCGGAGAAATTACTGTTTGTGCATTTACAATATTCATTGATTTTTGCCATTGAAAAACATCCAGAAATGATTGAAGCTACTGACTGAATGAAAGGAGCTGGCATCTCACTCTCTTTGAATCTTCTTTATCATGCTAAGAGGAGCAGGAAAAAGCAAAAAATTTCAGATTTGCACCTTGCAATGCGGAGAAATTACTGTTTGTGCATTTACAATATTCATTGATTTTTGCCATTGAAAAACATCATGTTATTCATATACCAGAAATGTTTGAAGCTACTGACTGAATGAAAGGAGCTGGCATCTCACTCTCTTTGAATCTTCTTTATCATACTAAGAGGAGCAGGAAAAAGCAAAAAATTTCAGAATTGCACCTTGCAATGCGGAGAAATTACTGTTTGTGCACTTACAATATTCATTGATTTTTGCCATTGAAAAACGTCCAGAAATGATTGAAGCTACTGACTGAATGAAAGGAGCTGGCATCTCACTCTCTTTGAATCTTCTTTATCATGCTAAGAGGAGCAGGAAAAAGCAAAAAATTTCAGAATTGCACCTTGCAATGCGGAGAAATTACTGTTTGTGCATTTACAATATTCATTGATTTTTGCCATTGAAAAACATCCAGAAATGATTGAAGCTACTGACTGAATGAAAGGAGCTGGCATCTCACTCTCTTTGAATCTTCTTTATCATGCTAAGAGGAGCAGGAAAAAGCAAAAAATTTCAGAATTGCACCTTGCAATGCGGAGAAATTACTGTTTGTGCATTTACAATATTCATTGATTTTTGCCGTTGAAAAACGTCCAGAAATGATTGAAGCTACTGACTGAATGAAAGGAGCTGGCATCTCACTCTCTTTGAGTCTTCTTTACCATGCTAAGAGGAGCAGGAAAAAGCAAAAAATTTCAGAATTGCACCTTGCAATGCGGAGAAATTACTGTTTGTGCATTTACAATATTCATTGATTTTTGCCATTGAAAAACGTCCAGAAATGATTGAAGCTACTGACTGAATGAAAGGAGCTGGCATCTCACTCTCTTTGAATCTTCTTTATCATGCTAAGAGGAGCAGGAAAAAGCAAAAAATTTCAGAATTGCACCTTGCAATGCGGAGAAATTACTGTTTGTGCATTTACAATATTCATTGATTTTTGCCATTGAAAAACATCATGTTATTCATATACCAGAAATGATTGAAGCTACTGACTGAATGAAAGGAGCTGGCATCTCACTCTCTTTGAATCTTCTTTATCATGCTAAGAGGAGCAGGAAAAAGCAAAAAATTTCAGAATTGCACCTTGCAATGCGGAGAAATTACTGTTTGGGCATTTACAATATTCATTGATTTTTGCCATTGAAAAACGTCCAGAAATGATTGAAGCTACTGACTGAATGAAAGGAGCTGGCATCTCACTCTCTTTGAATCTTCTTTATCATGCTAAGAGGAGCAGGAAAAAGCAAAAAATTTCAGAATTGCACCTTGCAATGCGGAGAAATTACTGTTTGTGCATTTACAATATTCATTGATTTTTGCCATTGAAAAACATCCAGAAATGATTGAAGCTACTGACTGAATGAAAGGAGCTCTCATCTCACTCTCTTTGAATCTTCTTTATCATGCTAAGAGGAGCAGGAAAAAGCAAAAAATTTCAGAATTGCACCTTGCAATGCGGAGAAATTACTGTTTGTGCATTTACAATATTCATTGATTTTTGCCATTGAAAAACATCATGTTATTCATATACCAGAAATGTTTGAAGCTACTGACTGAATGAAAGGAGCTGGCATCTCACTCTCTTTGAATCTTCTTTGTCATGCTAAGAGGAGCAGGAAAAAGCAAAAAATTTCAGAATTGCACCTTCAATGCGGAGAAATTACTGTTTGTGCATTTACAATATTCATTGATTTTTGCCATTGAAAAACGTCCAGAAATGATTGAAGCTACTGACTGAATGAAAGGAGCTGGCATCTCACTCTCTTTGAATCTTCTTTATCATGCTAAGAGGAGCAGGAAAAAGCAAAAAATTTCAGAATTGCACCTTGCAATGCGGAGAAATTACTGTTTGTGCATTTACAATATTCATTAATTTTTGCCATTGAAAAACATCATGTTATTCATATACCAGAAATGATTGAAGCTACTGACTGAATGAAAGGAGCTGGCATCTCACTCTCTTTGAATCTTCTTTATCATGCTAAGAGGAGCAGGAAAAAGCAAAAAATTTCAGAATTGCACCTTGCAATGCGGAGAAATTACTGTTTGTGCATTTACAATATTCATTGATTTTTGCCATTGAAAAACATCATGTTATTCATATACCAGAAATGTTTGAAGCTACTGACTGAATGAAAGGAGCTGGCATCTCACTCTCTTTGAATCTTCTTTATCATACTAAGAGGAGCAGGAAAAAGCAAAAAATTTCAGAATTGCACCTTGCAATGCGGAGAAATTACTGTTTGTGCATTTACAATATTCATTGATTTTTGCCATTGAAAAACGTCCAGAAATGATTGAGCTACTGACTGAATGAAAGGAGCTGGCATCTCACTCTCTTTGAATCTTCTTTATCATGCTAAGAGGAGCAGGAAAAAGCAAAAAATTTCAGAATTGCACCTTGCAATGCGGAGAAATTACTGTTTGTGCATTTACAATATTCATTGATTTTTGCCATTGAAAAACGTCCAGAAATGATTGAAGCTACTGACTGAATGAAAGGAGCTGGCATCTCACTCTCTTTGAATCTTCTTTATCATGCTAAGAGGAGCAGGAAAAAGCAAAAAATTTCAGAATTGCACCTTGCAATGCGGAGAAATTACTGTTTGTGCATTTACAATATTCATTGATTTTTGCCATTGAAAAACATCATGTTATTCATATACCAGAAATGTTTGAAGCTACTGACTGAATGAAAGGAGCTGGCATCTCACTCTCTTTGAATCTTCTTTATCATGCTAAGAGGAGCAGGAAAAAGCAAAAAATTTCAGAATTGCACCTTGCAATGCGAAGAAATTACTGTTTGTGCATTTACAATATTCATTGATTTTTGCATTGAAAAACATCATCGTTATTCATATACCAGAAATGTTTGAAGCTACTGACTGAATGAAAGGAGCTGGCATCTCACTCTCTTTGAATCTTCTTTATCATGCTAAGAGGAGCAGGAAAAAGCAAAAAATTTCAGAATTGCACCTTGCAATGCGGAGAAATTACTGTTTGTGCATTTACAATATTCATTGATTTTTGCCATTGAAAAACGTCCAGAAATGATTGAAGCTACTGACTGAATGAAAGGAGCTGGCATCTCACTCTCTTTGAATCTTCTTTATCATGCTAAGAGGAGCAGGAAAAAGCAAAAAATTTCAGAATTGCACCTTGCAATGCGGAGAAATTACTGTTTGTGCATTTACAATATTCATTGATTTTTGCCATTGAAAAACATCATGTTATTCATATACCAGAAATGTTTGAAGCTACTGACTGAATGAAAGGAGCTGGCATCTCACTCTCTTTGAATCTTCTTTATCATACTAAGAGGAGCAGGAAAAAGCAAAAAAATTCAGAATTGCACCTTGCAATGCGGAGAAATTACTGTTTGTGCATTTACAATATTCATTGATTTTTGCCATTGAAAAACGTCCAGAAATGATTGAAGCTACTGACTGAATGAAAGGAGCTGGCATCTCACTCTCTTTCAATCTTCTTTATCATGCTAAGAGGAGCAGGAAAAAGCAAAAAATTTCAGAATTGCACCTTGCAATGCGGAGAAATTACTGTTTGTGCATTTACAATATTCATTGATTTTTGCCATTGAAAAACGTCCAGAAATGATTGAAGCTACTGACTGAATGAAAGGAGCTGGCATCTCACTCTCTTTGAATCTTCTTTATCATGCTAAGAGGAGCAGGAAAAAGCAAAAAATTTCAGAATTGCACCTTGCAATGCGGAGAAATTACTGTTTGTGCATTTACAATATTCATTGATTTTTGCCATTGAAAAACATCATGTTATTCATATACCAGAAATGTTTGAAGCTACTGACTGAATGAAAGGAGCTGGCATCTCACTCTCTTTGAATCTTCTTTATCATGCTAAGAGGAGCAGGAAAAAGCAAAAAATTTCAGAATTGCACCTTGCAATGCGAAGAAATTACTGTTTGTGCATTTACAATATTCATTGATTTTTGCCATTGAAAAACATCATGTTATTCATATACCAGAAATGTTTGAAGCTACTGACTGAATGAAAGGAGCTGGCATCTCACTCTCTTTGAATCTTCTTTATCATGCTAAGAGGAGCAGGAAAAAGCAAAAAATTTCAGAATTGCACCTTGCAATGCGGAGAAATTACTGTTTGTGCATTTACAATATTCATTGATTTTTGCCATTGAAAAACGTCCAGAAATGATTGAAGCTACTGACTGAATGAAAGGAGCTGGCATCTCACTCTCTTTGAATCTTCTTTATCAAGCTAAGAGGAGCAGGAAAAAGCAAAAAATTTCAGAATTGCACCTTGCAATGCGGAGAAATTACTGTTTGTGCATTTACAATATTCATTGATTTTTGCCATTGAAAAACATCATGTTATTCATATACCAGAAATGATTGAAGCTACTGACTGAATGAAAGGAGCTGGCATCTCACTCTCTTTGAATCTTCTTTATCATGCTAAGAGGAGCAGGAAAAAGCAAAAAATTTCAGATTTGCACCTTGCAATGCGGAGAAATTACTGTTTGTGCATTTACAATATTCATTGATTTTTGCCATTGAAAAACATCATGTTATTCATATACCAGAAATGTTTGAAGCTACTGACTGAATGAAAGGAGCTGGCATCTCACTCTCTTTGAATCTTCTTTATCATACTAAGAGGAGCAGGAAAAAGCAAAAAATTTCAGAATTGCACCTTGCAATGCGGAGAAATTACTGTTTGTGCACTTACAATATTCATTGATTTTTGCCATTGAAAAACGTCCAGAAATGATTGAAGCTACTGACTGAATGAAAGGAGCTGGCATCTCACTCTCTTTGAATCTTCTTTATCATGCTAAGAGGAGCAGGAAAAAGCAAAAAAATTCAGAATTGCACCTTGCAATGCGGAGAAATTACTGTTTGTGCATTTACAATATTCATTGATTTTTGCCATTGAAAAACATCATGTTATTCATATACCAGAAATGATTGAAGCTACTGACTGAATGAAAGGAGCTGGCATCTCACGCTCTTTGAATCTTCTTTTTCATGCTAAGAGGAGCAGGAAAAAGCAAAAAATTTCAGAATTGCACCTTGCAATGCGGAGAAATTACTGTTTGTGCATTTACAATATTCATTGATTTTTGCCATTGAAAAACGTCCAGAAATGATTGAAGCTACTGACTGAATGAAAGGAGCTGGCATCTCACTCTCTTTGAATCTTCTTTATCATGCTAAGAGGAGCAGGAAAAAGCAAAAAATTTCAGAATTGCACCTTGCAATGCGGAGAAATTACTGTTTGTGCATTTACAATATTCATTGATTTTTGCCATTGAAAAACATCCAGAAATGATTGAAGCTACTGACTGAATGAAAGGAGCTGGCATCTCACTCTCTTTGAATCTTCTTTATCATGCTAAGAGGAGCAGGAAAAAGCAAAAAATTTCAGAATTGCACCTTGCAATGCGGAGAAATTACTGTTTGTGCATTTACAATATTCATTGATTTTTGCCATTGAAAAACGTCCAGAAATGATTGAAGCTACTGACTGAATGAAAGGAGCTGGCATCTCAGTCTCTTTGAATCTTCTTTATCATGCTAAGAGGAGCAGGAAAAAGCAAAAAATTTCAGAATTGCACCTTGCAATGCGGAGAAATTACTGTTTGTGCATCTACAATATTCATTGATTTTTGCCATTGAAAAACATCATGTTATTCATATACCAGAAATGTTTGAAGCTACTGACTGAATGAAAGGAGCTGGCATCTCACTCTATTTGAATCTTCTTTATCATGCTAAGAGGAGCAGGAAAAAGCAAAAAATTTCAGAATTGCACCTTGCAATGCGGAGAAATTACTGTTTGTGCATTTACAATATTCATTGATTTTTGCCATTGAAAAATGTCCAGAAATGATTGAAGCTACTGACTGAAAGGAGCTGGCATCTCACTCTCTTTGAATCTTCTTTATCATGCTAAGAGGAGCAGGAAAAAGCAAAAAATTTCAGAATTGCACCTTGCAATGCGGAGAAATTACTGTTTGTGCATTTACAATATTCATTGATTTTTGCCATTGAAAAACGTCCAGAAATGATTGAAGCTACTGACTGAATGAAAGGAGCTGGCATCTCACTCTCTTTGAATCTTCTTTATCATGCTAAGAGGAGCAGGAAAAAGCAAAAAAATTCAGAATTGCACCTTGCAATGCGGAGAAATTACTGTTTGTGCATTTACAATATTCATTGATTTTTGCCATTGAAAAACATCATGTTATTCATATACCAGAAATGATTGAAGCTACTGACTGAATGAAAGGAGCTGGCATCTCACGCTCTTTGAATCTTCTTTTTCATGCTAAGAGGAGCAGGAAAAAGCAAAAAATTTCAGAATTGCACCTTGCAATGCGGAGAAATTACTGTTTGTGCATTTACAATATTCATTGATTTTTGCCATTGAAAAACGTCCAGAAATGATTGAAGCTACTGACTGAATGAAAGGAGCTGGCATCTCACTCTCTTTGAATCTTCTTTATCATGCTAAGAGGAGCAGGTAAAAGCAAAAAATTTCAGAATTGCACCTTGCAATGCGGAGAAATTACTGCTTGTGCATTTACAATATTCATTGATTTTTGCCATTGAAAAACGTCCAGAAATGATTGAAGCTACTGACTGAATGAAGGGAGCTGGCATCTCACTCTCTTTGAGTCTTCTTTATCATGCTAAGAGGAGCAGGAAAAAGCAAAAAAATTCAGAATTGCACCTTGCAATGCGGAGAAATTACTGTTTGTGCATTTACAATATTCATTGATTTTTGCCATTGAAAAACGTCCAGAAATGATTAAAGCTACTGACTGAATGAAAGGAGCTGGCATCTCACTCTCTTTGAATCTTCTTTATCATGCTAAGAGGAGCAGGAAAAAGCAAAAAATTTGAGAATTGCACCTTGCAATGCGGAGAAATTACTGTTTGTGCATTTACAATATTCATTGATTTTTGCTATTGAAAAACGTCCAGAAATGATTGAAGCTACTGACTGAATGAAAGGAGCTGGCATCTCACTCTCTTTGAATCTTCTTTATCATGCTAAGAGGAGCAGGAAAAAGCAAAAAATTTCAGAATTGCAAATTGCAATGCGGAGAAATTACTGTTTGTGCATTTACAATATTCATTGATTTTTGCCGTTGAAAAACGTCCAGAAATGATTGAAGCTACTGACTGAATGAAAGGAGCTGGCATCTCATTCTCTTTGAATCTTCTTTATCATGCTAAGAGGAGCAGGAAAAAGCAAAAAATTTCAGAATTGCACCTTGCAATGCGGAGAAATTACTGTTTGTGCATTTACAATATTCATTGATTTTTGCCATTGAAAAACGTCCAGAAATGATTGAAGCTACTGACTGAATGAAAGGAGCTGGCATCTCACTCTCTTTGAATCTTCTTTATCATGCTAAGAGGAGCAGGAAAAAGCAAAAAATTTCAGAATTGCACCTTGCAATGCGGAGAAATTACTGTTTGTGCATTTACAATATTCATTGATTTTTGCCATTGAAAAACATCATGTTATTCATATACCAGAAATGTTTGAAGCTACTGACTGAATGAAAGGAGCTGGCATCTCACTCTCTTTGAATCTTCTTTATCATGCTAAGAGGAGCAGGAAAAAGCAAAAAATTTCAGAATTGCACCTTCAATGCGGAGAAATTACTGTTTGTGCATTTACAATATTCATTGATTTTTGCCATTGAAAAACGTCCAGAAATGATTGAAGCTACTGACTGAATGAAAGGAGCTGGCATCTCACTCTCTTTGAATCTTCTTTATCATGCTAAGAGGAGCAGGAAAAAGCAAAAAATTTCAGAATTGCACATTGCATTGCGGAGAAATTACTGTTTGTGCATTTACAATATTCATTAATTTTTGCCATTGAAAAACATCATGTTATTCATATACCAGAAATGATTGAAGCTACTGACTGAATGAAAGGAGCTGGCATCTCACTCTCTTTGAATCTTCTTTATCATGCTAAGAGGAGCAGGAAAAAGCAAAAAATTTCAGAATTGCACCTTGCAATGCGGAGAAATTACTGTTTGTGCATTTACAATATTCATTGATTTTTGCCATTGAAAAACATCATGTTATTCATATACCAGAAATGTTTGAAGCTACTGACTGAATGAAAGGAGCTGGCATCTCACTCTCTTTGAATCTTCTTTATCATACTAAGAGGAGCAGGAAAAAGCAAAAAATTTCAGAATTGCACCTTGCAATGCGGAGAAATTACTGTTTGTGCATTTACAATATTCATTGATTTTTGCCATTGAAAAACGTCCAGAAATGATTGAGCTACTGACTGAATGAAAGGAGCTGGCATCTCACTCTCTTTGAATCTTCTTTATCATGCTAAGAGGAGCAGGAAAAAGCAAAAAATTTCAGAATTGCACCTTGCAATGCGGAGAAATTACTGTTTGTGCATTTACAATATTCATTGATTTTTGCCATTGAAAAACGTCCAGAAATGATTGAAGCTACTGACTGAATGAAAGGAGCTGGCATCTCACTCTCTTTGAATCTTCTTTATCATGCTAAGAGGAGCAGGAAAAAGCAAAAAATTTCAGAATTGCACCTTGCAATGCGGAGAAATTACTGTTTGTGCATTTACAATATTCATTGATTTTTGCCATTGAAAAACATCATGTTATTCATATACCAGAAATGTTTGAAGCTACTGACTGAATGAAAGGAGCTGGCATCTCACTCTCTTTGAATCTTCTTTATCATGCTAAGAGGAGCAGGAAAAAGCAAAAAATTTCAGAATTGCACCTTGCAATGCGAAGAAATTACTGTTTGTGCATTTACAATATTCATTGATTTTTGCATTGAAAAACATCATGTTATTCATATACCAGAAATGTTTGAAGCTACTGACTGAATGAAAGGAGCTGGCATCTCACTCTCTTTGAATCTTCTTTATCATGCTAAGAGGAGCAGGAAAAAGCAAAAAATTTCAGAATTGCACCTTGCAATGCGGAGAAATTACTGTTTGTGCATTTACAATATTCATTGATTTTTGCCATTGAAAAACGTCCAGAAATGATTGAAGCTACTGACTGAATGAAAGGAGCTGGCATCTCACTCTCTTTGAATCTTCTTTATCATGCTAAGAGGAGCAGGAAAAAGCAAAAAATTTCAGAATTGCACCTTGCAATGCGGAGAAATTACTGTTTGTGCATTTACAATATTCATTGATTTTTGCCATTGAAAAACATCATGTTATTCATATACCAGAAATGTTTGAAGCTACTGACTGAATGAAAGGAGCTGGCATCTCACTCTCTTTGAATCTTCTTTATCATACTAAGAGGAGCAGGAAAAAGCAAAAAAATTCAGAATTGCACCTTGCAATGCGGAGAAATTACTGTTTGTGCATTTACAATATTCATTGATTTTTGCCATTGAAAAACGTCCAGAAATGATTGAAGCTACTGACTGAATGAAAGGAGCTGGCATCTCACTCTCTTTGAATCTTCTTTATCATGCTAAGAGGAGCAGGAAAAAGCAAAAAATTTCAGAATTGCACCTTGCAATGCGGAGAAATTACTGTTTGTGCATTTACAATATTCATTGATTTTTGCCATTGAAAAACGTCCAGAAATGATTGAAGCTACTGACTGAATGAAAGGAGCTGGCATCTCACTCTCTTTGAATCTTCTTTATCATGCTAAGAGGAGCAGGAAAAAGCAAAAAATTTCAGAATTGCACCTTGCAATGCGGAGAAATTACTGTTTGTGCATTTACAATATTCATTGATTTTTGCCATTGAAAAACATCATGTTATTCATATACCAGAAATGTTTGAAGCTACTGACTGAATGAAAGGAGCTGGCATCTCACTCTCTTTGAATCTTCTTTATCATGCTAAGAGGAGCAGGAAAAAGCAAAAAATTTCAGAATTGCACCTTGCAATGCAAAGAAATTACTGTTTGTGCATTTACAATATTCATTGATTTTTGCCATTGAAAAACATCATGTTATTCATATACCAGAAATGTTTGAAGCTACTGACTGAATGAAAGGAGCTGGCATCTCACTCTCTTTGAATCTTCTTTATCATGCTAAGAGGAGCAGGAAAAAGCAAAAAATTTCAGAATTGCACCTTGCAATGCGGAGAAATTACTGTTTGTGCATTTACAATATTCATTGATTTTTGCCATTGAAAAACGTCCAGAAATGATTGAAGCTACTGACTGAATGAAAGGAGCTGGCATCTCACTCTCTTTGAATCTTCTTTATCAAGCTAAGAGGAGCAGGAAAAAGCAAAAAATTTCAGAATTGCACCTTGCAATGCGGAGAAATTACTGTTTGTGCATTTACAATATTCATTGATTTTTGCCATTGAAAAACATCATGTTATTCATATACCAGAAATGATTGAAGCTACTGACTGAATGAAAGGAGCTGGCATCTCACTCTCTTTGAATCTTCTTTATCATGCTAAGAGGAGCAGGAAAAAGCAAAAAATTTCAGATTTGCACCTTGCAATGCGGAGAAATTACTGTTTGTGCATTTACAATATTCATTGATTTTTGCCATTGAAAAACATCATGTTATTCATATACCAGAAATGTTTGAAGCTACTGACTGAATGAAAGGAGCTGGCATCTCACTCTCTTTGAATCTTCTTTATCATACTAAGAGGAGCAGGAAAAAGCAAAAAATTTCAGAATTGCACCTTGCAATGCGGAGAAATTACTGTTTGTGCACTTACAATATTCATTGATTTTTGCCATTGAAAAACGTCCAGAAATGATTGAAGCTACTGACTGAATGAAAGGAGCTGGCATCTCACTCTCTTTGAATCTTCTTTATCATGCTAAGAGGAGCAGGAAAAAGCAAAAAATTTCAGAATTGCACCTTGCAATGCGGAGAAATTACTGTTTGTGCATTTACAATATTCATTGATTTTTGCCATTGAAAAACATCCAGAAATGATTGAAGCTACTGACTGAATGAAAGGAGCTGGCATCTCACTCTCTTTGAATCTTCTTTATCATGCTAAGAGGAGCAGGAAAAAGCAAAAAATTTCAGAATTGCACCTTGAAATGCGGAGAAATTACTGTTTGTGCATTTACAATATTCATTGATTTTTGCCATTGAAAAACGTCCAGAAATGATTGAAGCTACTGACTGAATGAAAGGAGCTGGCATCTCACTCTCTTTGAATCTTCTTTATCATGCTAAGAGGAGCAGGAAAAAGCAAAAAAATTCAGAATTGCACCTTGCAATGCGGAGAAATTACTGTTTGTGCATTTACAATATTCATTGATTTTTGCCATTGAAAAACATCATGTTATTCATATACCAGAAATGATTGAAGCTACTGACTGAATGAAAGGAGCTGGCATCTCACGCTCTTTGAATCTTCTTTTTCATGCTAAGAGGAGCAGGAAAAAGCAAAAAATTTCAGAATTGCACCTTGCAATGCGGAGAAATTACTGTTTGTGCATTTACAATATTCATTGATTTTTGCCATTGAAAAACGTCCAGAAATGATTGAAGCTACTGACTGAATGAAAGGAGCTGGCATCTCACTCTCTTTGAATCTTCTTTATCATGCTAAGAGGAGCAGGAAAAAGCAAAAAATTTCAGAATTGCACCTTGCAATGCGGAGAAATTACTGTTTGTGCATTTACAATATTCATTGATTTTTGCCATTGAAAAACATCCAGAAATGATTGAAGCTACTGACTGAATGAAAGGAGCTGGCATCTCACTCTCTTTGAATCTTCTTTATCATGCTAAGAGGAGCAGGAAAAAGCAAAAAATTTCAGAATTGCACCTTGCAATGCGGAGAAATTACTGTTTGTGCATTTACAATATTCATTGATTTTTGCCATTGAAAAACGTCCAGAAATGATTGAAGCTACTGACTGAATGAAAGGAGCTGGCATCTCAGTCTCTTTGAATCTTCTTTATCATGCTAAGAGGAGCAGGAAAAAGCAAAAAATTTCAGAATTGCACCTTGCAATGCGGAGAAATTACTGTTTGTGCATCTACAATATTCATTGATTTTTGCCATTGAAAAACATCATGTTATTCATATACCAGAAATGTTTGAAGCTACTGACTGAATGAAAGGAGCTGGCATCTCACTCTATTTGAATCTTCTTTATCATGCTAAGAGGAGCAGGAAAAAGCAAAAAATTTCAGTATTGCACCTTGCAATGCGGAGAAATTACTGTTTGTGCATTTACAATATTCATTGATTTTTGCCATTGAAAAATGTCCAGAAATGATTGAAGCTACTGACTGAAAGGAGCTGGCATCTCACTCTCTTTGAATCTTCTTTATCATGCTAAGAGGAGCAGGAAAAAGCAAAAAATTTCAGAATTGCACCTTGCAATGCGGAGAAATTACTGTTTGTGCATTTACAATATTCATTGATTTTTGCCATTGAAAAACGTCCAGAAATGATTGAAGCTACTGACTGAATGAAAGGAGCTGGCATCTCACTCTCTTTGAATCTTCTTTATCATGCTAAGAGGAGCAGGAAAAAGCAAAAAAATTCAGAATTGCACCTTGCAATGCGGAGAAATTACTGTTTGTGCATTTACAATATTCATTGATTTTTGCCATTGAAAAACATCATGTTATTCATATACCAGAAATGATTGAAGCTACTGACTGAATGAAAGGAGCTGGCATCTCACGCTCTTTGAATCTTCTTTTTCATGCTAAGAGGAGCAGGAAAAAGCAAAAAATTTCAGAATTGCACCTTGCAATGCGGAGAAATTACTGTTTGTGCATTTACAATATTCATTGATTTTTGCCATTGAAAAACGTCCAGAAATGATTGAAGCTACTGACTGAATGAAAGGAGCTGGCATCTCACTCTCTTTGAATCTTCTTTATCATGCTAAGAGGAGCAGGAAAAAGCAAAAAATTTCAGAATTGCACCTTGCAATGCGGAGAAATTACTGCTTGTGCATTTACAATATTCATTGATTTTTGCCATTGAAAAACGTCCAGAAATGATTGAAGCTACTGACTGAATGAAGGGAGCTGGCATCTCACTCTCTTTGAGTCTTCTTTATCATGCTAAGAGGAGCAGGAAAAAGCAAAAAAATTCAGAATTGCACCTTGCAATGCGGAGAAATTACTGTTTGTGCATTTACAATATTCATTGATTTTTGCCATTGAAAAACGTCCAGAAATGATTAAAGCTACTGACTGAATGAAAGGAGCTGGCATCTCACTCTCTTTGAATCTTCTTTATCATGCTAAGAGGAGCAGGAAAAAGCAAAAAATTTGAGAATTGCACCTTGCAATGCGGAGAAATTACTGTTTGTGCATTTACAATATTCATTGATTTTTGCTATTGAAAAACGTCCAGAAATGATTGAAGCTACTGACTGAATGAAAGGAGCTGGCATCTCACTCTCTTTGAATCTTCTTTATCATGCTAAGAGGAGCAGGAAAAAGCAAAAAATTTCAGAATTGCACCTTGCAATGCGGAGAAATTACTGTTTGTGCATTTACAATATTCATTGATTTTTGCCGTTGAAAAACGTCCAGAAATGATTGAAGCTACTGACTGAATGAAAGGAGCTGGCATCTCATTCTCTTTGAATCTTCTTTATCATGCTAAGAGGAGCAGGAAAAAGCAAAAAAATTCAGAATTGCACCTTGCAATGCGGAGAAATTACTGTTTGTGCATTTACAATATTCATTGATTTTTGCCATTGAAAAACGTCCAGAAATGATTGAAGCTACTGACTGAATGAAAGGAGCTGGCATCTCACTCTCTTTGAATCTTCTTTATCATGCTAAGAGGAGCAGGAAAAAGCAAAAAATTTCAGAATTGCACCTTGCAATGCGGAGAAATTACTGTTTGTGCATTTACAATATTCATTGATTTTTGCCATTGAAAAACGTCCAGAAATGATTAAAGCTACTGACTGAATGAAAGGAGCTGGCATCTCACTCTCTTTGAATCTTCTTTATCATGCTAAGAGGAGCAGGAAAAAGCAAAAAGTTTCAGAATTGCACCTTGCAATGCGGAGAAATTACTGTTTGTGCATTTACAATATTCATTGATTTTTGCCATTGAAAAACGTCCAGAAATGATTGAAGCTACTGACTGAATGAAAGGAGCTGGCATCTCACTCTCTTTGAATCTTCTTTATCATGCTAAGAGGAGCAGGAAAAAGCAAAAAATTTCAGAATTGCACCTTGCAATGCGGAGAAATTACTGTTTGTGCATTTACAATATTCATTGATTTTTGCCATTGAAAAACATCATGTTATTCATATTCCAGAAATGTTTGAAGCTACTGACTGAATGAAAGGAGCTGGCATCTCACTCTCTTTGAATCTTCTTTATCATGCTAAGAGGAGCAGGAAAAAGCAAAAAATTTCAGAATTGCACCTTGCAATGCGGAGAAATTACTGTTTGTGCATTTACAATATTCATTGATTTTTGCCATTGAAAAACGTCCAGAAATGATTGAAGCTACTGACTGAATTAAAGGAGCTGGCATCTCACTCTCTTTGAATCTTCTTTATCATGCTAAGAGGAGCAGGAAAAAGCAAAAAATTTCAGAATTGCACCTTGCAATGCGGAGAAATTACTGTTTGTGCATTTACAATATTCATTGATTTTTGCCATTGAAAAACATCATGTTATTCATATACCAGAAATGATTGAAGCTACTGACTGAATGAAAGGAGCAGGCATCTCACTCTCTTTGAATCTTCTTTATCATGCTAAGAGGAGCAGGAAAAAGCAAAAAATTTCAGAATTGCACCTTGCAATGCGGAGAAATTACTGTTTGTGCATTTACAATATTCATTGATTTTTGCCATTGAAAAACGTCCAGAAATGATTGAAGCTACTGACTGAATGAAAGGAGCTGGCATCTCACTCTCTTTGAATCTTCTTTATCATGCTAAGAGGAGCAGGAAAAAGCAAAAAATTTCAGAATTGCACTTTGCAATGCGGAGAAATTACTGTTTGTGCATTTACAATATTCATTGATTTTTGCCATTGAAAAACATCATGTTATTCATATACCAGAAATGATTGAAGCTACTGACTGAATGAAAGGAGCTGGCATCTCACTCTCTTTGAATCTTCTTTATCATGCTAAGAGGAGCAGAAAAAAGCAAAAAATTTCAGAATTGCACCTTGCAATGCGGAGAAATTACTGTTTGTGCATTTACAATATTCATTGATTTTTGCCATTGAAAAACGTCCAGAAATGATTGAAGCTACTGACTGAATGAAAGGAGCTGGCATCTCACTCTCTTTGAATCTTCTTTATCATGCTAAGAGGAGCAGGAAAAAGCAAAAAATTTCAGAATTGCACCTTGCAATGCGGAGAAATTACTGTTTGTGCATTTACAATATTCATTGATTTTTGCCATTGAAAAATGTCCAGAAATGATTGAAGCTACTGACTGAAAGGAGCTGGCATCTCACTCTCTTTGAATCTTCTTTATCATGCTAAGAGGAGCAGGAAAAAGCAAAAAATTTCAGAATTGCACCTTGCAATGCGGAGAAATTACTGTTTGTGCATTTACAATATTCATTGATTTTTGCCATTGAAAAACGTCCAGAAATGATTGAAGCTACTGACTGAATGAAAGGAGCTGGCATCTCACTCTCTTTGAATCTTTTTTATCATGCTAAGAGGAGCAGGAAAAAGCAAAAAAATTCAGAATTGCACCTTGCAATGCGGAGAAATTACTGTTTGTGCATTTACAATATTCATTGATTTTTGCCATTGAAAAACATCATGTTATTCATATACCAGAAATGATTGAAGCTACTGACTGAATGAAAGGAGCTGGCATCTCACGCTCTTTGAATCTTCTTTTTCATGCTAAGAGGAGCAGGAAAAAGCAAAAAATTTCAGAATTGCACCTTGCAATGCGGAGAAATTACTGTTTGTGCATTTACAATATTCATTGATTTTTGCCATTGAAAAACGTCCAGAAATGATTGAAGCTACTGACTGAATGAAAGGAGCTGGCATCTCACTCTCTTTGAATCTTCTTTATCATGCTAAGAGGAGCAGGAAAAAGCAAAAAATTTCAGAATTGCACCTTGCAATGCGGAGAAATTACTGCTTGTGCATTTACAATATTCATTGATTTTTGCCATTGAAAAACGTCCAGAAATGATTGAAGCTACTGACTGAATGAAGGGAGCTGGCATCTCACTCTCTTTGAGTCTTCTTTATCATGCTAAGAGGAGCAGGAAAAAGCAAAAAAATTCAGAATTGCACCTTGCAATGCGGAGAAATTACTGTTTGTGCATTTACAATATTCATTGATTTTTGCCATTGAAAAACGTCCAGAAATGATTAAAGCTACTGACTGAATGAAAGGAGCTGGCATCTCACTCTCTTTGAATCTTCTTTATCATGCTAAGAGGAGCAGGAAAAAGCAAAAAATTTGAGAATTGCACCTTGCAATGCGGAGAAATTACTGTTTGTGCATTTACAATATTCATTGATTTTTGCTATTGAAAAACGTCCAGAAATGATTGAAGCTACTGACTGAATGAAAGGAGCTGGCATCTCACTCTCTTTGAATCTTCTTTATCATGCTAAGAGGAGCAGGAAAAAGCAAAAAATTTCAGAATTGCACCTTGCAATGCGGAGAAATTACTGTTTGTGCATTTACAATATTCATTGATTTTTGCCGTTGAAAAACGTCCAGAAATGATTGAAGCTACTGACTGAATGAAAGGAGCTGGCATCTCATTCTCTTTGAATCTTCTTTATCATGCTAAGAGGAGCAGGAAAAAGCAAAAAATTTCAGAATTGCACCTTGCAATGCGGAGAAATTACTGTTTGTGCATTTACAATATTCATTGATTTTTGCCATTGAAAAACGTCGAGAAATGATTGAAGCTACTGACTGAATGAAAGGAGCTGGCATCTCACTCTCTTTGAATCTTCTTTATCATGCTAAGAGGAGCAGGAAAAAGCAAAAAATTTCAGAATTGCACCTTGCAATGCGGAGAAATTACTGTTTGTGCATTTACAATATTCATTGATTTTTGCCATTGAAAAACGTCCAGAAATGATTAAAGCTACTGACTGAATGAAAGGAGCTGGCATCTCACTCTCTTTGAATCTTCTTTATCATGCTAAGAGGAGCAGGAAAAAGCAAAAAGTTTCAGAATTGCACCTTGCAATGCGGAGAAATTACTGTTTGTGCATTTACAATATTCATTGATTTTTGCCATTGAAAAACGTCCAGAAATGATTGAAGCTACTGACTGAATGAAAGGAGCTGGCATCTCACTCTCTTTGAATCTTCTTTATCATGCTAAGAGGAGCAGGAAAAAGCAAAAAATTTCAGAATTGCACCTTGCAATGCGGAGAAATTACTGTTTGTGCATTTACAATATTCATTGATTTTTGCCATTGAAAAACATCATGTTATTCATATTCCAGAAATGTTTGAAGCTACTGACTGAATGAAAGGAGCTGGCATCTCACTCTCTTTGAATCTTCTTTATCATGCTAAGAGGAGCAGGAAAAAGCAAAAAATTTCAGAATTGCACCTTGCAATGCGGAGAAATTACTGTTTGTGCATTTACAATATTCATTGATTTTTGCCATTGAAAAACGTCCAGAAATGATTGAAGCTACTGACTGAATTAAAGGAGCTGGCATCTCACTCTCTTTGAATCTTCTTTATCATGCTAAGAGGAGCAGGAAAAAGCAAAAAATTTCAGAATTGCACCTTGCAATGCGTTGAAATTACTGTTTGTGCATTTACAATATTCATTGATTTTTTGCCATTGAAAAACATCATGTTATTCATATACCAGAAATGATTGAAGCTACTGACTGAATGAAAGGAGCTGGCATCTCACTCTCTTTGAATCTTCTTTACCATGCTAAGAGGAGCAGGAAAAAGCAAAAAATTTCAGAATTGCACCTTGCAATGCGGAGAAATTACTGTTTGTGCATTTACAATATTCATTGATTTTTGCCATTGAAAAACGTCCAGAAATGATTGAAGCTACTGACTGAATGAAAGGAGCTGGCATCTCACTCTCTTTGAATCTTCTTTATCATGCTAAGAGGAGCAGGAAAAAGCAAAAAATTTCAGAATTGCACTTTGCAATGCGGAGAAATTACTGTTTGTGCATTTACAATATTCATTGATTTTTGCCATTGAAAAACATCATGTTATTCATATACCAGAAATGATTGAAGCTACTGACTGAATGAAAGGAGCTGGCATCTCACTCTCTTTGAATCTTCTTTATCATGCTAAGAGGAGCAGAAAAAAGCAAAAAATTTCAGAATTGCACCTTGCAATGCGGAGAAATTACTGTTTGTGCATTTACAATATTCATTGATTTTTGCCATTGAAAAACGTCCAGAAATGATTGAAGCTACTGACTGAATGAAAGGAGCTGGCATCTCACTCTCTTTGAATCTTCTTTATCATGCTAAGAGGAGCAGGAAAAAGCAAAAATTTTCAGAATTGCACCTTGCAATGCGGAGAAATTACTGTTTGTGCATTTACAATATTCATTGATTTTTGCCATTGAAAAACATCATGTTATTCATATACCAGAAATGTTTAAAGCTACTGACTGAATGAAAGGAGCTGGCATCTCACTCTCTTTGAATCTTCTTTATCATGCTAAGAGGAGCAGGAAAAAGCAAAAAATTTCAGAATTGCACCTTGCAATGCGGAGAAATTACTGTTTGTGCATTTACAATATTCATTGATTTTTGCCATTGAAAAACGTCCAGAAATGATTGAAGCTACTGACTGAATGAAAGGAGCTGGCATCTCACTCTCTTTGAATCTTCTTTATCATGCTAAGAGGAGCAGGAAAAGGCAAAAAATTTCAGAATTGCACCTTGCAATGCGGAGAAATTACTGTTTGTGCATTTACAATATTCATTGATTTTTGCCATTGAAAAACATCATGTTATTCATATACCAGAAATGTTTGAAGCTACTGACTGAATGAAAGGAGCTGGCATCTCACTCTCTTTGAATCTTCTTTATCATGCTAAGAGGAGCAGGAAAAAGCAAAAAATTTCAGAATTGCACCTTGCAATGCGAATAAATTACTGTTTGTGCATTTACAATATTCATTGATTTTTGCCATTGAAAAACATCATGTTATTCATATACCAGAAATGATTGAAGCTACTGACTGAATGAAAGGAGCTGGCATCTCACTCTCTTTGAATCTTCTTTATCATGCTAAGAGGAGCAGGAAAAAGCAAAAAATTTCAGAATTGCACCTTGCAATGCGGAGAAATTACTGTTTGTGCATTTACAATACTCATTTATTTTTGCCATTGAAAAACATCATGTTATTCATATACCAGAAATGATTGAAGCTACTGACTGAATGAAAGGAGCTGGCATCTCATTCTCTTTGAATCTTCTTTATCATGCTAAGAGGAGCAGGAAAAAGCAAAAAATTTCAGAATTGCACCTTGCAATGCGGAGAAATTACTGTTTGTGCATTTACAATATTCATTGATTTTTGCCATTGAAAAACGTCCAGAAATGATTGAAGCTACTGACTGAATGAAAGGAGCTGGCATCTCACTCTCTTTGAATCTTCTTTATCATGCTAAGAGGAGCAGGAAAAAGCAAAAAATTTCAGAATTGCACCTTGCAATGCGGAGAAATTACTGTTTGTGCATTTACAATATTCATTGATTTTTGCCATTGAAAAACATCATGTTATTCATATACCAGAAATGTTTGAAGCTACTGACTGAATGAAAGGAGCTGGCATCTCACTCTCTTTGAATCTTCTTTATCATGCTAAGAGGAGCAGGAAAAAGCAAAAAATTTCAGAATTGCACCTTGCAATGCGGAGAAATTACTGTTTGTGCATTTACAATATTCATTGATTTTTGCCATTGAAAAACGTCCAGAAATGATTGAAGCTACTGACTGAATGAAAGGAGCTGGCATCTCACTCTCTTTGAATCTTCTTTATCATGCTAAGAGGAGCAGGAAAAAGCAAAAAATTTCAGAATTGCACCTTGCAATGCGGAGAAATTACTGTTTGTGCATTTACAATATTCATTGATTTTTGCCATTGAAAAACATCATGTTATTCATATACCAGGAATGTTTGAAGCTACTGACTGAATGAAAGGAGCTGGCATCTCACTCTCTTTGAATCTTCTTTATCATGCTAAGAGGAGCAGGAAAAAGCAAAAAAATTCAGAATTGCATCTTGCAATGCGGAGTAATTACTGTTTGTGCATTTACAATATTCATTGATTTTTGCCATTGAAAAACATCATGTTATTCATATACCAGAAATGATTGAAGCTACTGACTGAATGAAAGGAGCTGGCATCTCAGTCTCTTTGAATCTTCTTTATCATGCTAAGAGGAGCAGGAAAAAGCAAAAAAATTCAGAATTGCACCTTGCAATGCTGAGAAATTACTGCTTGTGCATTTACAATATTCATTGATTTTTGCCATTGAAAAACGTCCAGAAATGATTGAAGCTACTGACTGAATGAAAGGAGCTGGCATCTCACTCTCTTTGAATCTTCTTTATCATGCTAAGAGGAGCAGGAAAAAGCAAAAAATTTCAGAATTGCACCTTGCAATACGGAGAAATTACTGTTTGTGCATTTACAATATTCATTGATTTTTGCCATTGAAAAACGTCCAGAAATGATTGAAGCTACTGACTGAATGAAAGGAGCTGGCATCTCACTCTCTTTGAATCTTCTTTATCATGCTAAGAGGAGCAGGAAAAAGCAAAAAATTTCAGAATTGCACCTTGCAATGCGGAGAAATTACTGTTTGTGCATTTACAATATTCATTGATTTTTGCCATTGAAAAACGTCCAGAAATGATTGAAGCTACTGACTGAATGAAAGGAGCTGGCATCTCACTCTCTTTGAATCTTCTTTATCATGCTAAGAGGAGCAGGAAAAAGCAAAAAATTTCAGAATTGCACCTTGCAATGCGGAGAAATTACTGTTTGTGCATTTACAATATTCATTTATTTTTGCCGTTGAAAAACGTCCAGAAATGATTGAAGCTACTGACTGAATGAAAGGAGCTGGCATCTCACTCTCTTTGAATCTTCTTTATCATGCTAAGAGGAGCAGGAAAAAGCAAAAAATTTCAGAATTGCACCTTGCAATGCGGAGAAATTACTGTTTGAGAATTTACAATATTCATTGATTTTTGCCATTGAAAAACATCCAGAAATGATTGAAGCTACTGACTGAATGAAAGGAGCTGGCATCTCACTCTCTTTGAATCTTCTTTATCATGCTAAGAGGAGCAGGAAAAATCAAAAAAATTCAGAATTGCACCTTGCAATGCGGAGAAATTACTGTTTGTGCAATTACAATATTCATTGATTTTTGCCATTGTTAAACATCATGTTATTCATATACCAGAAATGATTGAAGCTACTGACTGAATGAAAGGAGCTGGCATCTCACTCTCTTTGAATCTTCTTTATCATGCTAAGAGGAGCAGGAAAAAGCAAAAAATTTCAGAATTGCACCTTGCAATGCGGAGAAATTACTGTTTGTGCATTTACAATATTCATTGATTTTTGCCATTGAAAAACGTCCAGAAATGTCTGAAGCTACTGACTGAATGAAAGGAGCTGGCATCTCACTCTCTTTGAATCTTCTTTATCATGCTAAGAGGAGCAGGAAAAAGCAAAAAATTTCAGAATTGCACCTTGCAATGCGGAGAAATTACTGTTTGTGCATTTACAATATTCATTGATTTTTGCCATTGAAAAACGTCCAGAAATGATTGAAGCTACTGACTGAATGAAAGGAGCTGGCATCTCACTCTCTTTGAATCTTCTTTATCATGCTAAGAGGAGCAGGAAAAAGCAAAAAATTTCAGAATTGCTCCTTGCAATGCGGAGAAATTACTGTTTGTGCATTTACAATATTCATTGATTTTTGTGATTGAAAAACATCATGTTATTCATATACCAGAAATGTTTGAAGCTACTGACTGAATGAAAGGAGCTGGCATGTCACTCTCTTTGAATCTTCTTTATCATGCTAAAGGAGCAGGAAAAAGCAAAAAATTTCAGAATTGCACCTTGCAATGCGGAGAAATTACTGTTTGTGCATTTACAATATTCATTGATTTTTGCCATTGAAAAACGTCCAGAAATGATTGAAGCTACTGACTGAATGAAAGGAGCTGGCATCTCACTCTCTTTGAATCTTCTTTATCATGCTAAGAGGAGCAGGAAAAAGCAAAAAATTTCAGAATTGCACCTTGCAATGCGGAGAAATTACTGTTTGTGCATTTACAATATTCATTGATTTTTGCCATTGAAAAACATCATGTTATTCATATACCAGAAATGATTGAAGCTACTGACTGAATGAAAGGAGCTGGCATCTCACTCTCTTTGAATCTTCTTTATCATGCTAAGAGGAGCAGGAAAAAGCAAAAAATTTCAGAATTGCACCTTGCAATGCGGAGAAATTACTGTTTGTGCATTTACAATATTCATTGATTTTTGCCATTGAAAAACGTCCAGAAATGATTGAAGCTACTGACTGAATGAAAGGAGCTGGCATCTCACTCTCTTTGAATCTTCTTTATCATGCTAAGAGGAGCAGGAAAAAGCAAAAAATTTCAGAATTGCACCTTGCAATGCGGAGAAATTACTGTTTGTGCATTTACAATATTCATTGATTTTTGCCATTGAAAAACATCATGTTATTAATATACCAGAAATGATTGAAGCTACTGACTGAATGAAAGGAGCTGGCATCTCACTCTCTTTGAATCTTCTTTTTCATACTAAGAGGAGCAGGAAAAAGTAAAAAATTTCAGAATTGCACCTTGCAATGCGGAGAAATTACTGTTTGTGCATTTACAATATTCATTGATTTTTGCCATTGAAAAACGTCCAGAAATGATTGAAGCTACTGACTGAATGAAAGGAGCTGGCATCTCAGTCTCTTTGAATCTTCTTTATCATGCTAAGAGGAGCAGGAAAAAGCAAAAAATTTCAGAATTGCACCTTGCAATGCGGAGAAATTACTGCTTGTGCATTTACAATATTCATTGATTTTTGCCATTGAAAAACGTCCAGAAATGATTGAAGCTACTGACTGAATGAAAGGAGCTGGCATCTCACTCTCTTTGAATCTTCTTTATCATGCTAAGAGGAGCAGGAAAAAGCAAAAAATTTCAGAATTGCACCTTGCAATACGGAGAAATTACTGTTTGTGCATTTACAATATTCATTGATTTTTGCCATTGAAAAACGTCCAGAAATGATTGAAGCTACTGACTGAATGAAAGGAGCTGGCATCTCACTCTCTTTGAATCTTCTTTATCATGCTAAGAGGAGCAGGAAAAAGCAAAAAATTTCAGAATTGCTCCTTGCAATGCGGAGAAATTACTGTTTGTGCATTTACAATATTCATTGATTTTTGCCATTGAAAAACGTCCAGAAATGATTGAAGCTACTGACTGATTGAAAGGAGCTGGCATCTCACTCTCTTTGAATCTTGTTTATCATGCTAAGAGGAGCAGGAAAAAGCAAAAAATTTCAGAATTGCACCTTGCAATGCGGAGAAATTACTGTTTGTGCATTTACAATATTCATTGATTTTTGCCATTGAAAAACATCCAGAAATGATTGAAGCTACTGACTGAATGAAAGGAGCTGGCATCTCACTCTCTTTGAATCTTCTTTATCATGCTAAGAGGAGCAGGAAAAAGCAAAAAATTTCAGAATTGCACCTTGCAATGCGGAGAAATTACTGTTTGTGCATTTACAATATTCATTGATTTTTGCCATTGTTAAACATCATGTTATTCATATACCAGAAATGATTGAAGCTACTGACTGAATGAAAGGAGCTGGCATCTCACTCTCTTTGAATCTTCTTTATCATGCTAAGAGGAGCAGGAAAAAGCAAAAAATTTCAGAATTGCACCTTGCAATGCGGAGAAATTACTGTTTGTGCATTTACAATATTCATTGATTTTTGCCATTGTTAAACATCATGTTATTCATATACCAGAAATGATTGAAGCTACTGACTGAATGAAAGGAGCTGGCATCTCACTCTCTTTGAATCTTCTTTATCATGCTAAGAGGAGCAGGAAAAAGCAAAAAATTTCAGAATTGCACCTTGCAATGCGGAGAAATTACTGTTTGTGCATTTACAATATTCATTGATTTTTGCCATTGAAAAACGTCCAGAAATGTTTGAAGCTACTGACTGAATGAAAGGAGCTGGCATCTCACTCTCTTTGAATCTTCTTTATCATGATAAGAGGAGCAGGAAAAAGCAAAAAATTTCAGAATTGCACCTTGCAATGCGGAGAAATTACTGTTTGTGCATTTACAATATTCATTGATTTTTGCCATTGAAAAACGTCCAGAAATGATTGAAGCTACTGACTGAATGAAAGGAGCTGGCATCTCACTCTCTTTGAATCTTCTTTATCATGCTAAGAGGAGCAGGAAAAAGCAAAAAATTTCAGAATTGCTCCTTGCAATGCGGAGAAATTACTGTTTGTGCATTTACAATATTCATTGATTTTTGCCATTGAAAAACATCATGTTATTCATATACCATAAATGTTTGAAGCTACTGACTGAATGAAAGGAGCTGGCATGTCACTCTCTTTGAATCTTCTTTATCATGCTAAAAGGAGCAGGAAAAAGCAAAAAATTTCAGAATTGCACCTTGCAATGCGGAGAAATTACTGTTTGTGCATTTACAATATTCATTGATTTTTGCCATTGAAAAACGTCCAGAAATGATTGAAGCTACTGACTGAATGAAAGGAGCTGGCATCTCACTCTCTTTGAATCTTCTTTATCATGCTAAGAGGAGCAGGAAAAAGCAAAAAATTTCAGAATTGCACCTTGCAATGCGGAGAAATTACTGTTTGTGCATTTACAATATTCATTGATTTTTGCCATTGAAAAACATCATGTTATTCATATTCCAGAAATGATTGAAGCTACTGACTGAATGAAAGGAGCTGGCATCTCACTCTCTTTGAATCTTCTTTATCAAGCTAAGAGGAGCAGGAAAAAGCAAAAAATTTCAGAATTGCACCTTGCAATGCGGAGAAATTACTGTTTGTGCATTTACAATATTCATTGATTTTTGCCATTGAAAAACGTCCAGAAATGATTGAAGCTACTGACTGAATGAAAGGAGCTGGCATCTCACTCTCTTTGAATCTTCTTTATCATGCTAAGAGGAGCAGGAAAAAGCAAAAAATTTCAGAATTGCACCTTGCAATGCGGAGAAATTACTGTTTGTGCATTTACAATATTCATTGATTTTTGCCATTGAAAAACATCATGTTATTCATATACCAGAAATGATTGAAGCTACTGACTGAATGAAAGGAGCTGGCATCTCACTCTCTTTGAATCTTCTTTTTCATGCTAAGAGGAGCAGGAAAAAGTAAAAAATTTCAGAATTGCACCTTGCAATGCGGAGAAATTACTGTTTGTGCATTTACAATATTCATTGATTTTTGCCATTGAAAAACGTCCAGAAATGATTGAAGCTACTGACTGAATGAAAGGAGCTGGCATCTCAGTCTCTTTGAATCTTCTTTATCATGCTAAGAGGAGCAGGAAAAAGCAAAAAATTTCAGAATTGCACCTTGCAATGCGGAGAAATTACTGCTTGTGCATTTACAATATTCATTGATTTTTGCCATTGAAAAACGTCCAGAAATGATTGAAGCTACTGACTGAATGAAAGGAGCTGGCATCTCAGTCTCTTTGAATCTTCTTTATCATGCTAAGAGGAGCAGGAAAAAGCAAAAAATTTCAGAATTGCACCTTGCAATACGGAGAAATTACTGTTTGTGCATTTACAATATTCATTGATTTTTGCCATTGAAAAACGTCCAGAAATGATTGAAGCTACTGACTGAATGAAAGGAGCTGGCATCTCACTCTCTTTGAATCTTCTTTATCATGCTAAGAGGAGCAGGAAAAAGCAAAAAATTTCAGAATTGCACCTTGCAATGCGGAGAAATTACTGTTTGTGCATTTACAATATTCATTGATTTTTGCCATTGAAAAACGTCCAGAAATGATTGAAGCTACTGACTGAATGAAAGGAGCTGGCATCTCACTCTCTTTGAATCTTCTTTATCATGCTAAGAGGAGCAGGAAAAAGCAAAAAATTTCAGAATTGCACCTTGCAATGCGGAGAAATTACTGTTTGTGCATTTACAATATTCATTGATTTTTGCCGTTGAAAAACGTCCAGAAATGATTGAAGCTACTGACTGAATGAAAGGAGCTGGCATCTCACTCTCTTTGAATCTCCTTTATCATGCTAAGAGGAGCAGGAAAAAGCAAAAAATTTCAGAATTGCACCTTGCAATGCGGAGAAATTACTGTTTGTGCATTTACAATATTCATTGATTTTTGCCATTGAAAAACATCCAGAAATGATTGAAGCTACTGACTGAATGAAAGGAGCTGGCATCTCACTCTCTTTGAATCTTCTTTATCATGCTAAGAGGAGCAGGAAAAAGCAAAAAATTTCAGAATTGCAACTTGCAATGCGGAGAAATTACTGTTTGTGCATTTACAATATTCATTGATTTTTGATATTGAAAAACGTCCAGAAATGATTGAAGCTACTGACTGAATGAAAGGAGCTGGCATCTCACTCTCTTTGAATCTTCTTTATCATGCTAAGAGGAGCAGGAAAAAGCAAAAAATTTCAGAATTGCACCTTGCAATGCGGAGAAATTACTGTTTGTGCATTTACAATATTCATTGATTTTTGCCATTGAAAAACGTCCAGAAATGATTGAAGCTACTGACTGAATGAAAGGAGCTGGCATCTCACTCTCTTTGAATCTTCTTTATCATGCTAAGAGGAGCAGGAAAAAGCAAAAAATTTCAGAATTGCACCTTGCAATGCGGAGAAATTACTGTTTGTGCATTTACAATATTCATTGATTTTTGCCGTTGAAAAACGTCCAGAAATGATTGAAGCTACTGACTGAATGAAAGGAGCTGGCATCTCACTCTCTTTGAATCTTCTTTATCATGCTAAGCGGAGCAGGAAAAAGCAAAAAATTTCAGAATTGCACCTTGCAATGCGGAGAAATTACTGTTTGTGCATTTACAATATTCATTGATTTTTGCCATTGAAAAACATCCAGAAATGATTGAAGCTACTGACTGAATGAAAGGAGCTGGCATCTCACTCTCTTTGAATCTTCTTTATCATGCTAAGAGGAGCAGGAAAAAGCAAAAAATTTCAGAATTGCAACTTGCAATGCGGAGAAATTACTGTTTGTGCATTTACAATATTCATTGATTTTTGCCATTGTTAAACATCATGTTATTCATATACCAGAAATGATTGAAGCTACTGACTGAATGAAAGGAGCTGGCATCTCACTCTCTTTGAATCTTCTTTATCATGCTAAGAGGAGCAGGAAAAAGCAAAAAATTTCAGAATTGCACCTTGCAATGCGGAGAAATTACTGTTTGTGCATTTACAATATTCATTGATTTTTGCCATTGAAAAACATCATGTTATTCATATACCAGAAATGATTGAAGCTACTGACTGAATGAAAGGAGCTGGCATCTCACTCTCTTTGAATCTTCTTTTTCATGCTAAGAGGAGCAGGAAAAAGTAAAAAATTTCAGAATTGCACCTTGCAATGCGGAGAAATTACTGTTTGTGCATTTACAATATTCATTGATTTTTGCCATTGAAAAACGTCCAGAAATGATTGAAGCTACTGACTGAATGAAAGGAGCTGGCATCTCAGTCTCTTTGAATCTTCTTTATCATGCTAAGAGGAGCAGGAAAAAGCAAAAAATTTCAGAATTGCACCTTGCAATGCGGAGAAATTACTGCTTGTGCATTTACAATATTCATTGATTTTTGCCATTGAAAAACGTCCAGAAATGATTGAAGCTACTGACTGAATGAAAGGAGCTGGCATCTCACTCTCTTTGAATCTTCTTTATCATGCTAAGAGGAGCAGGAAAAAGCAAAAAATTTCAGAATTGCACCTTGCAATACGGAGAAATTACTGTTTGTGCATTTACAATATTCATTGATTTTTGCCATTGAAAAACGTCCAGAAATGATTGAAGCTACTGACTGAATGAAAGGAGCTGGCATCTCACTCTCTTTGAATCTTCTTTATCATGCTAAGAGGAGCAGGAAAAAGCAAAAAATTTCAGAATTGCACCTTGCAATGCGGAGAAATTACTGTTTGTGCATTTACAATATTCATTGATTTTTGCCATTGAAAAACGTCCAGAAATGATTGAAGCTACTGACTGAATGAAAGGAGCTGGCATCTCACTCTCTTTGAATCTTCTTTATCATGCTAAGAGGAGCAGGAAAAAGCAAAAAATTTCAGAATTGCACCTTGCAATGCGGAGAAATTACTGTTTGTGCATTTACAATATTCATTGATTTTTACCATTGAAAAACATCCAGAAATGATTGAAGCTACTGACTGAATGAAAGGAGCTGGCATCTCACTCTCTTTGAATCTTCTTTATCATGCTAAGAGGAGCAGGAAAAAGCAAAAAATTTCAGAATTGCACCTTGCAATGCGGAGAAATTACTGTTTGTGCATTTACAATATTCATTGATTTTTGCCATTGTTAAACATCATGTTATTCATATACCAGAAATGATTGAAGCTACTGACTGAATGAAAGGAGCTGGCATCTCACTCTCTTTGAATCTTCTTTATCATGCTAAGAGGAGCAGGAAAAAGCAAAAAATTTCAGAATTGCACCTTGCAATGCGGAGAAATTACTGTTTGTGCATTTACAATATTCATTGATTTTTGCCATTCAAAAACGTCCAGAAATGTTTGAAGCTACTGACTGAATGAAAGGAGCTGGCATCTCACTCTCTTTGAATCTTCTTTATCATGCTAAGAGGAGCAGGAAAAAGCAAAAAATTTCAGAATTGCACCTTGCAATGCGGAGAAATTACTGTTTGTGCATTTACAATATTCATTGATTTTTGCCATTGAAAAACGTCCAGAAATGATTGAAGCTACTGACTGAATGAAAGGAGCTGGCATCTCACTCTCTTTGAATCTTCTTTATCATGCTAAGAGGAGCAGGAAAAAGCAAAAAATTTCAGAATTGCTCCTTGCAATGCGGAGAAATTACTGTTTGTGCATTTACAATATTCATTGATTTTTGCCATTGAAAAACATCATGTTATTCATATACCAGAAATGTTTGAAGCTACTGACTGAATGAAAGGAGCTGGCATGTCACTCTCTTTGAATCTTCTTTATCATGCTAAAAGGAGCAGGAAAAAGCAAAAAATTTCAGAATTGCACCTTGCAATGCGGAGAAATTACTGTTTGTGCATTTACAATATTCATTGATTTTTGCCATTGAAAAACGTCCAGAAATGATTGAAGCTACTGACTGAATGAAAGGAGCTGGCATCTCACTCTCTTTGAATCTTCTTTATCATGCTAAGAGGAGCAGGAAAAAGCAAAAAATTTCAGAATTGCACCTTGCAATGCGGAGAAATTACTGTTTGTGCATTTACAATATTCATTGATTTTTGCCATTGAAAAACATCATGTTATTCATATACCAGAAATGATTGAAGCTACTGACTGAATGAAAGGAGCTGGCATCTCACTCTCTTTGAATCTTCTTTATCATGCTAAGAGGAGCAGGAAAAAGCAAAAAATTTCAGAATTGCACCTTGCAATGCGGAGAAATTACTGTTTGTGCATTTACAATATTCATTGATTTTTGCCATTGAAAAACGTCCAGAAATGATTGAAGCTACTGACTGAATGAAAGGAGCTGGCATCTCACTCTCTTTGAATCTTCTTTATCATGCTAAGAGGAGCAGGAAAAAGCAAAAAATTTCATAATTGCATCTTGCAATGCGGAGAAATTACTGTTTGTGCATTTACAATATTCATTGATTTTTTCCATTGAAAAACATCATGTTATTCATATACCAGAAATGTTTGAAGCTACTGACTGAATGAAAGGAGCTGGCATCTCACTCTCTTTGAATCTTCTTTATCATGCTAAGAGGAGCAGGAAAAAGCAAAAAATTTCAGAATTGCACCTTGCAATGCGGAGAAATTACTGTTTGTGCATTTACAATATTCATTGATTTTTGCCATTGAAAAACGTCCAGAAATGATTGAAGCTACTGACTGAATGAAAGGAGCTGGCATCTCACTCTCTTTGAATCTTCTTTATCATGCTAAGAGGAGCAGGAAAAGGCAAAAAATTTCAGAATTGCACCTTGCAATGCGGAGAAATTACTGTTTGTGCATTTACAATATTCATTGATTTTTGCCATTGAAAAACATCATGTTATTCATATACCAGAAATGTTTGAAGCTACTGACTGAATGAAAGGAGCTGGCATCTCACTCTCTTTGAATCTTCTTTATCATGCTAAGAGGAGCAGGAAAAAGCAAAAAATTTCAGAATTGCACCTTGCAATGCGAATAAATTACTGTTTGTGCATTTACAATATTCATTGATTTTTGCCATTGAAAAACATCATGTTATTCATATACCAGAAATGATTGAAGCTACTGACTGAATGAAAGGAGCTGGCATCTCACTCTCTTTGAATCTTCTTTATCATGCTAAGAGGAGCAGGAAAAAGCAAAAAATTTCAGAATTGCACCTTGCAATGCGGAGAAATTACTGTTTGTGCATTTACAATATTCATTGATTTTTGCCATTGAAAAACATCATGTTATTCATATACCAGAAATGATTGAAGCTACTGACTGAATGAAAGGAGCTGGCATCTCACTCTCTTTGAATCTTCTTTATCATGCTAAGAGGAGCAGGAAAAAGCAAAAAATTTCAGAATTGCACCTCGCAATGCGGAGAAATTACTGTTTGTGCATTTACAATATTCATTGATTTTCGCCATTGAAAAACGTCCAGAAATGATTGAAGCTACTGACTGAATGAAAGGAGCTGGCATCTCACTCTCTTTGAATCTTCTTTATCATGCTAAGAGGAGCAGGAAAAAGCAAAAAATTTCAGAATTGCACCTTGCAATGCGGAGAAATTGCTGTTTGTGCATTTACAAAATTCATTGATTTTTGCCATTGAAAAACATCATGTTATTCATATACCAGAAATGTTTGAAGCTACTGACTGAATGAAAGGAGCTGGCATCTCACTCTCTTTGAATCTTCTTTATCATGCTAAGAGGAGCAGGAAAAAGCAAAAAATTTCAGAATTGCACCTTGCAATGCGGAGAAATTACTGTTTGTGCATTTACAATATACATTGATTTTTGCCATTGAAAAACGTCCAGAAATGATTGAAGCTACTGACTGAATGAAAGGAGCTGGCATCTCACTCTCTTTGAATCTTCTTTATCATGCTAAGAGGAGCAGGAAAAAGCAAAAAATTTCAGAATTGCACCTTGCAATGCGGAGAAATTACTGTTTGTGCATTTACAATATACATTGATTTTTGCCATTGAAAAACGTCCAGAAATGATTGAAGCTACTGACTGAATGAAAGGATCTGGCATCTCACTCTCTTTGAATCGTCTTTATCATGCTAAGAGGAGCAGGAAAAAGCAAAAAATTTCAGAATTGCACCTTGCAATGCGGAGAAATTACTGTTTGTGCATTTACAATATTCATTGATTTTTGCCATTGAAAAACGTCCAGAAATGATTGAAGCTACTGACTGAATGAAAGGAGCTGGCATCTCACTCTCTTTGAATCTTCTTTATCATGCTAAGAGGAGCAGGAAAAAGCAAAAAATTTCAGAATTGCACCTTGTAATGCGGAGAAATTACTGTTTGTGCATTTACAATATTCATTGATTTTTGCCATTGAAAAACATCATGTTATTCATATACCAGAAATGTTTGAAGCTACTGACTGAATGAAAGGAGCTGGCATCTCACTCTCTTTGAATCTTCTTTATCATGCTAAGAGGAGCAGGAAAAAGCAAAAAATTTCAGAATTGCACCTTGCAATGCGGAGAAATTACTGTTTGTGCATTTACAATATTCATTGATTTTTGCCATTGAAAAACGTCCAGAAATGATTGAAGCTACTGACTGAATGAAAGGAGTTGGCATCTCACTCTCTTTGAATCTTCTTTATCATGCTAAGAGGAGCAGGAAAAAGCAAAAAAATTCAGAATTGCACCTTGCAATGCGGAGAAATTACTGTTTGTGCATTTACAATATTCATTGATTTTTGCCATTGATAAACATCATGTTATTCATATACCAGAAATGATTGAAGCTACTGACTGAATGAAAGGAGCTGACATCTCACTCTCTTTGAATCTTCTTTATCATGCTAAGAGGAGCAGGAAAAAGCAAAAAATTTCAGAATTGCACCTTGCAATGCGGAGAAATTACTGTTTGTGCATTTACAATATTCATTGATTTTTGCCATTGAAAAACGTCCAGAAATGATTGAAGCTACTGACTGAATGAAAGGAGTTGGCATCTCACTCTCTTTGAATCTTCTTTATCATGCTAAGAGGAGCAGGAAAAAGCAAAAAAATTCAGAATTGCACCTTGCAATGCGGAGAAATTACTGTTTGTGCATTTACAATATTCATTGATTTTTGCCATTGAAAAACATCATGTTATTCATATACCAGAAATGATTGAAGCTACTGACTGAATGAAAGGAGCTGGCATCTCACTCTCTTTGAATCTTCTTTTTCATGCTAAGAGGAGCAGGAAAAAGTAAAAAATTTCAGAATTGCACCTTGCAATGCGGAGAAATTACTGTTTGTGCATTTACAATATTCATTGATTTTTGCCATTGAAAAACGTCCAGAAATGATTGAAGCTACTGACTGAATGAAAGGAGCTGGCATCTCACTCTCTTTGAATCTTCTTTATCATGCTAAGAGGAGCAGGAAAAAGCAAAAAATTTCAGAATTGCACCTTGCAATGCGGAGAAATTACTGTTTGTGCATTTACAATATTCATTGATTTTTGCCGTTGAAAAACGTCCAGAAATGATTGAAGCTACTGACTGAATGAAAGGAGCTGGCATCTCACTCTCTTTGAATCTTCTTTATCATGCTAAGAGGAGCAGGAAAAAGCAAAAAATTTCAGAATTGCACCTTGCAATGCGGAGAAATTACTGTTTGTGCATTTACAATATTCATTGATTTTTGCCATTGAAAAACATCATGTTATTCATATACCAAAAATGATTGAAGCTACTGACTGAATGAAAGGAGCTGGCATCTCACTCTCTTTGAATCTTCTTTATCATGCTAAGAGGAGCAGGAAAAAGCAAAAAATTTCAGAATTGCACCTTGCAATGCGGAGAAATTACTGTTTGTGCATTTACAATATTCATTGATTTTTGCCATTGAAAAACGTCCAGAAATGTTTGAAGCTACTGACTGAATGAAAGGAGCTGGCATCTCACTCTCTTTGAATCTTCTTTATCATGCTAAGAGGAGCAGGAAAAAGCAAAAAATTTCAGAATTGCACCTTGCAATGCGGAGAAATTACTGTTTGTGCATTTACAATATTCATTGATTTTTGCCATTGAAAAACGTCCAGAAATGATTGAAGCTACTGACTGAATGAAAGGAGCTGGCATCTCACTCTCTTTGAATCTTCTTTATCATGCTAAGAGGAGCAGGAAAAAGCAAAAAATTTCAGAATTGCACCTTGCAATGCGGAGAAATTACTGTTTGTGCATTTACAATATTCATTGATTTTTGCCATTGAAAAACATCATGTTATTCATATACCAGAAATGTTTGAAGCTACTGACTGAATGAAAGGAGCTGGCATGTCACTCTCTTTGAATCTTCTTTATCATGCTAAGAGGAGCAGGAAAAAGCAAAAAATTTCAGAATTGCACCTTGCAATGCGGAGAAATTACTGTTTGTGCATTTACAATATTCATTGATTTTTGCCATTGAAAAACGTCCAGAAATGATTGAAGCTACTGACTGAATGAAAGGAGCTGGCATCTCACTCTCTTTGAATCTTCTTTATCATGCTAAGAGGAGCAGGAAAAAGCAAAAAATTTCAGAATTGCACCTTGCAATGCGGAGAAATTACTGTTTGTGCATTTACAATATTCATTGATTTTTGCCATTGAAAAACATCATGTTATTCATATACCAGAAATGATTGAAGCTACTGACTGAATGAAAGGAGCTGGCATATCACTCTCTTTGAATCTTCTTTATCATGCTAAGAGGAGCAGGAAAAAGCAAAAAATTTCAGAATTGCACCTTGCAATGCGGAGAAATTACTGTTTGTGCATTTACAATATTCATTGATTTTTGCCATTGAAAAACATCCAGAAATGATTGAAGCTACTGACTGAATGAAAGGAGCTGGCATCTCACTCTCTTTGAATATTTTTTATCATGCTAAGAGGAGCAGGAAAAAGCAAAAAATTTCAGAATTGCACCTTGCAATGCGGAGAAGTTACTGTTTGTGCATTTACAATATTCATTGATTTTTGCCATTGAAAAACATCATGTTATTCATATACCAGAAATGTTTGAAGCTACTGACTGAATGAAAGGAGCTGGAATCTCACTCTCTTTGAATCTTCTTTATCATGCTAAGAGGAGCAGGAAAAAGCAAAAAATTTCAGAATTGCACCTTGCAATGCGGAGAAATTACTGTTTGTGAATTTACAATATTCATTGATTTTTGCCATTGAAAAACGTCCAGAAATGATTGAAGCTACTGACTGAATGAAAGGAGCTGGCATCTCACTCTCTTTGAATCTTCTTTATCATGCTAAGAGGAGCAGGGAAAGGCAAAAAATTTCAGAATTGCACCTTGCAATGCGGAGAAATTACTGTTTGTGCATTTACAATATTCATTGATTTTTGCCATTGAAAAACATGATGTTATTCATATACCAGAAATGTTTGAAGCTACTGACTGAATGAAAGGAGCTGGCATGTCACTCTCTTTGAATCTTCTTTATCATGCTAAGAGGAGCAGGAAAAAGCAAAAAATTTCAGAATTGCACCTTGCAATGCGGAGAAATTACTGTTTGTGCATTTACAATATTCATTGATTTTTGCCATTGAAAAACGTCCAGAAATGATTGAAGCTACTGACTGAATGAAAGGAGCTGGCATCTCACTCTCTTTGAATCTTCTTTATCATGCTAAGAGGAGCAGGAAAAAGCAAAAAATTTCAGAATTGCACCTTGCAATGCGGAGAAATTACTGTTTGTGCATTTACAATATTCATTGATTTTTGCCATTGAAAAACATCATGTTATTCATATACCAGAAATGATTGAAGCTACTGACTGAATGAAAGGAGCTGGCATATCACTCTCTTTGAATCTTCTTTATCATGCTAAGAGGAGCAGGAAAAAGCAAAAAATTTCAGAATTGCACCTTGCAATGCGGAGAAATTACTGTTTGTGCATTTACAATATTCATTGATTTTTGCCATTGAAAAACATCCAGAAATGATTGAAGCTACTGACTGAATGAAAGGAGCTGGCATCTCACTCTCTTTGAATATTTTTTATCATGCTAAGAGGAGCAGGAAAAAGCAAAAAATTTCAGAATTGCACCTTGCAATGCGGAGAAGTTACTGTTTGTGCATTTACAATATTCATTGATTTTTGCCATTGAAAAACATCATGTTATTCATATACCAGAAATGTTTGAAGCTACTGACTGAATGAAAGGAGCTGGAATCTCACTCTCTTTGAATCTTCTTTATCATGCTAAGAGGAGCAGGAAAAAGCAAAAAATTTCAGAATTGCACCTTGCAATGCGGAGAAATTACTGTTTGTGAATTTACAATATTCATTGATTTTTGCCATTGAAAAACGTCCAGAAATGATTGAAGCTACTGACTGAATGAAAGGAGCTGGCATCTCACTCTCTTTGAATCTTCTTTATCATGCTAAGAGGAGCAGGAAAAGGCAAAAAATTTCAGAATTGCACCTTGCAATGCGGAGAAATTACTGTTTGTGCATTTACAATATTCATTGATTTTTGCCATTGAAAAACATGATGTTATTCATATACCAGAAATGTTTGAAGCTACTGACTGAATGAAAGGAGCTGGCATGTCACTCTCTTTGAATCTTCTTTATCATGCTAAGAGGAGCAGGAAAAAGCAAAAAATTTCAGAATTGCACCTTGCAATGCGGAGAAATTACTGTTTGTGCATTTACAATATTCATTGATTTTTGCCATTGAAAAACGTCCAGAAATGATTGAAGCTACTGACTGAATGAAAGGAGCTGGCATCTCACTCTCTTTGAATCTTCTTTATCATGCTAAGAGGAGCAGGAAAAAGCAAAAAATTTCAGAATTGCACCTTGCAATGCGGAGAAATTACTGTTTGTGCATTTACAATATTCATTGATTTTTGCCATTGAAAAACATCATGTTATTCATATACCAGAAATGATTGAAGCTACTGACTGAATGAAAGGAGCTGGCATCTCACTCTCTTTGAATCTTCTTTATCATGCTAAGAGGAGCAGGAAAAATCAAAAAATTTCAGAATTGCACCTTGCAATGCGGAGAAATTACTGTTTGTGCATTTACAATATTCATTGATTTTTGCCATTGAAAAACGTCCAGAAATGATTGAAGCTACTGACTGAATGAAAGGAGCTGGCATCTCACTCTCTTTGAATCTTCTTTATCATGCTAAGAGGAGCAGGAAAAAGCAAAAAATTTCAGAATTGCACCTTGCAATGCGGAGAAATTACTGTTTGTGCATTTACAATATTCATTGATTTTTGCCATTGAAAAACATCATGTTATTCATATACCAGAAATGATTGAAGCTACTGACTGAATGAAAGGAGCTGGCATCTCACTCTCTTTGAATCTTCTTTATCATGCTAAGAGGAGCAGGAAAAATCAAAAAATTTCAGAATTGCACCTTGCAATGCGGAGAAATTACTGTTTGTGCATTTACAATATTCATTGATTTTTGCCATTGAAAAACGTCCAGAAATGATTGAAGCTACTGACTGAATGAAAGGAGCTGGCATCTCACTCTCTTTGAATCTTCTTTATCATGCTAAGAGGAGCAGGAAAAAGCAAAAAATTTCAGAATTGCACCTTGCAATGCGGAGAAATTACTGTTTGTGCATTTACAATATTCATTGATTTTTGCCATTGAAAAACATCATGTTATTCATATACCAGAAATGTTTGAAGCTACTGACTGAATGAAAGGAGCTGGAATCTCACTCTCTTTGAATCTTCTTTATCATGCTAAGAGGAGCAGGAAAAAGCAAAAAATTTCAGAATTGCACCTTGCAATGCGGAGAAATTACTGTTTGTGAATTTACAATATTCATTGATTTTTGCCATTGAAAAACGTCCAGAAATGATTGAAGCTACTGACTGAATGAAAGGAGCTGGCATCTCACTCTCTTTGAATCTTCTTTATCATGCTAAGAGGAGCAGGAAAAGGCAAAAAATTTCAGAATTGCACCTTGCAATGCGGAGAAATTACTGTTTGTGCATTTACAATATTCATTGATTTTTGCCATTGAAAAACATGATGTTATTCATATACCAGAAATGTTTGAAGCTACTGACTGAATGAAAGGAGCTGGCATGTCACTCTCTTTGAATCTTCTTTATCATGCTAAGAGGAGCAGGAAAAAGCAAAAAATTTCAGAATTGCACCTTGCAATGCGGAGAAATTACTGTTTGTGCATTTACAATATTCATTGATTTTTGCCATTGAAAAACGTCCAGAAATGATTGAAGCTACTGACTGAATGAAAGGAGCTGGCATCTCACTCTCTTTGAATCTTCTTTATCATGCTAAGAGGAGCAGGAAAAAGCAAAAAATTTCAGAATTGCACCTTGCAATGCGGAGAAATTACTGTTTGTGCATTTACAATATTCATTGATTTTTGCCATTGAAAAACATCATGTTATTCATATACCAGAAATGATTGAAGCTACTGACTGAATGAAAGGAGCTGGCATCTCACTCTCTTTGAATCTTCTTTATCATGCTAAGAGGAGCAGGAAAAATCAAAAAATTTCAGAATTGCACCTTGCAATGCGGAGAAATTACTGTTTGTGCATTTACAATATTCATTGATTTTTGCCATTGAAAAACGTCCAGAAATGATTGAAGCTACTGACTGAATGAAAGGAGCTGGCATCTCACTCTCTTTGAATCTTCTTTATCATGCTAAGAGGAGCAGGAAAAAGCAAAAAATTTCAGAATTGCACCTTGCAATGCGGAGAAATTACTGTTTGTGCATTTACAATATTCATTGATTTTTGCCATTGAAAAACATCATGTTATTCATATACCAGAAATGTTTGAAGCTACTGACTGAATGAAAGGAGCTGGAATCTCACTCTCTTTGAATCTCCTGTATCATGCTAAGAGGAGCAGGAAAAAGCAAAAAATTTCAGAATTGCACCTTGCAATGCGGAGAAATTACTGTTTGTGCATTTACAATATTCATTGATTTTTGCCATTGAAAAACGTCCAGAAATGATTGAAGCTACTGACTGAATGAAAGGAGCTGGCATCTCACTCTCTTTGAATCTTCTTTATCATGCTAAGAGGAGCAGGAAAAGGCAAAAAATTTCAGAATTGCACCTTGCAATGCGGAGAAATTACTGTTTGTGCATTTACAATATTCATTGATTTTTGCCATTGAAAAACATCATGTTATTCATATACCAGAAATGTTTGAAGCTACTGACTGAATGAAAGGAGCTGGCATCTCACTCTCTTTGAATCTTCTTTATCATGCTAAGAGGAGCAGGAAAAAGCAAAAAATTTCAGAATTGCACCTTGCAATGCGGAGAAATTACTGTTTGTGCATTTACAATATTCATTGATTTTTGCCATTGAAAAACATCATGTTATTCATATACCAGAAATGATTGAAGCTACTGACTGAATGAAAGGAGCTGGCATCTCACTCTCTTTGAATCTTCTTTATCATGCTAAGAGGAGCAGGAAAAAGCAAAAAATTTCAGAATTGCACCTCGCAATGCGGAGAAATTACTGTTTGTGCATTTACAATATTCATTGATTTTTGCCATTGAAAAACGTCCAGAAATGATTGAAGCTACTGACTGAATGAAAGGAGCTGGCATCTCACTCTCTTTGAATCTTCTTTATCATGCTAAGAGGAGCAGGAAAAAGCAAAAAATTTCAGAATTGCACCTTGCAATGCGGAGAAATTGCTGTTTGTGCATTTACAAAATTCATTGATTTTTGCCATTGAAAAACATCATGTTATTCATATACCAGAAATGTTTGAAGCTACTGACTGAATGAAAGGAGCTGGCATCTCACTCTCTTTGAATCTTCTTTATCATGCTAAGAGGAGCAGGAAAAAGCAAAAAATTTCAGAATTGCACCTTGCAATGCGGAGAAATTACTGTTTGTGCATTTACAATATTCATTGATTTTTGCCATTGAAAAACGTCCAGAAATGATTGAAGCTACTGACTGAATGAAAGGAGCTGGCATCTCACTCTCTTTGAATCTTCTTTATCATGCTAAGAGGAGCAGGAAAAAGCAAAAAATTTCAGAATTGCACCTTGCAATGCGGAGAAATTACTGTTTGTGCATTTACAATATACATTGATTTTTGCCATTGAAAAACGTCCAGAAATGATTGAAGCTACTGACTGAATGAAAGGAGCTGGCATCTCACTCTCTTTGAATCTTCTTTATCATGCTAAGAGGAGCAGGAAAAAGCAAAAAATTTCAGAATTGCACCTTGCAATGCGGAGAAATTACTGTTTGTGCATTTACAATATTCATTGATTTTTGCCGTTGAAAAACGTCCAGAAATGATTGAAGCTACTGACTGAAAGAAAGGAGCTGGCATCTCACTCTCTTTGAATCTTCTTTATCATGCTAAGAGGAGCAGGAAAAAGCAAAAAATTTCAGAATTGCACCTTGCAATGCGGAGAAATTACTGTTTGTGCATTTACAATATTCATTGATTTTTGCCATTGAAAAACGTCCAGAAATGATTGAAGCTACTGACTGAATGAAAGGAGCTGGCATCTCACTCTCTTTGAATCTTCTTTATCATGCTAAGAGGAGCAGGAAAAAGCAAAAAATTTCAGAATTGCACCTTGCAATGCGGAGAAATTACTGTTTGTGCATTTACAATATTCATTGATTTTTGCCATTGAAAAACATCATGTTATTCATATACCAGAAATGATTGAAGCTACTGACTGAATGAAAGGAGCTGGCATCTCACTCTCTTTGAATCTTCTTTATCATGCTAAGAGGAGCAGGAAAAAGCAAAAAATTTCAGAATTGCACCTTGCAATGCGGAGAAATTACTGTTTGTGCATTTACAATATTCATTGATATTTGCCATTGAAAAACGTCCAGAAATGTTTGAAGCTACTGACTGAATGAAAGGAGCTGGCATCTCACTCTCTTTGAATCTTCTTTATCATGCTAAGAGGAGCAGGAAAAAGCAAAAAATTTCAGAATTGCACCTTGCAATGCGGAGAAATTACTGTTTGTGCATTTACAATATTCATTGATTTTTGCCATTGAAAAACGTCCAGAAATGATTGAAGCTACTGACTGAATGAAAGGAGCTGGCATCTCACTCTCTTTGAATCTTCTTTATCATGCTAAGAGGAGCAGGAAAAAGCAAGAAATTTCAGAATTGCACCTTGCAATGCGGAGAAATTACTGTTTGTGCATTTACAATATTCATTGATTTTTGCCATTGAAAAACATCATGTTATTCATATACCAGAAATGTTTGAAGCTACTGACTGAATGAAAGGAGCTGGCATCTCACTCTCTTTGAATCTTCTTTATCATGCTAAGAGGAGCAGGAAAAAGCAAAAAATTTCAGAATTGCACCTTGCAATGCGGAGAAATTACTGTTTGTGCATTTACAATATTCATTGATTTTTGCCATTGAAAAACGTCCAGAAATGATTGAAGCTACTGACTGAATGAAAGGAGCTGGCATCTCACTCTTTTTGAATCTTCTTTATCATGCTAAGAGGAGCAGGAAAAAGCAAAAAATTTCAGAATTGCACCTTGCAATGCGGAGAAATTACTGTTTGTGCATTTACAATATTCATTGATTTTTGCCATTGAAAAACATCATGTTATTCATATACCAGAAATGATTGAAGCTACTGACTGAATGAAAGGAGCTGGCATCTCACTCTCTTTGACTCTTCTTTATCATGCTAAGAGGAGCAGGAAAAAGCAAAAAATTTCAGAATTGCACCTTGCAATGCGGAGAAATTACTGTTTGTGCATTTACAATATTCATTGATTTTTGCCATTGAAAAACATCATGTTATTCATATACCAGAAATGTTTGAAGCTACTGACTGAATGAAAGGAGCTGGCATCTCACTCTCTTTGAATCTTCTTTATCATGCTAAGAGGAGCAGGAAAAAGCAAAAAATTTCAGAATTGCACCTTGCAATGTGGAGAAATTACTGTTTGTGCATTTACAATATTCATTGATTTTTACCATTGAAAAACGTCCAGAAATGATTGAAGCTACTGACTGAATGAAAGTAGCTGGCATCTCACTCTCTTTGAATCTTCTTTATCATGCTAAGAGGAGCAGGAAAAAGCAAAAAATTTCAGACTTGCACCTTGCAATGCGGAGAAATTACTGTTTGTGCATTTACAATATTCATTGATTTTTACCATTGAAAAACATCATGTTATTCATATACCAGAAATGTTTGAAGCTACTGACTGAATGAAAGGAGCTGGCATCTCACTCTCTTTGAATCTTCTTTATCATGCTAAGAGGAGCAGGAAAAAGCAAAAAATTTCAGAATTGCACCTTGCAATGCGGAGAAATTACTGTTTGTGCATTTACAATATTCATTGATTTTTGCCATTGAAAAACGTCCAGAAATGATTGAAGCTACTGACTGAATGAAAGGAGCTGGCATCTCACTCTCTTTGAATCTTCTTTATCATGCTAAGAGGAGCAGGAAAAAGCAAAAAATTTCAGAATTGCACCTTGCAATGCGGAGAAATTACTGTTTGTGCATTTACAATATTCATTGATTTTTGCCATTGAAAAACATGTAATTCATATACCAGAAATGTTTGAAGCTACTGACTGAATGAAAGGAGCTGGCACCTCACTCTCTTTGAATCTTCTTTATCATGCTAAGAGGAGCGGGAAAAAGCAAAAAATTTCAGAATTGCACCTTGCAATGCGGAGAAATTACTGTTTGTGCATTTACAATATTCATTGATTTTTGCCATTGAAAAACGTCCAGAAATGATTGAAGGTACTGACTGAATGAAAGGAGCTGGCATCTCACTCTCTTTGAATCTTCTTTATCATGCTAAGAGGAGCAGGAAAAAGCAAAAAATTTCAGAATTGCACCTTGCAATGCGGAGAAATTACTGTTTGTGCATTTACAATATTCATTGATTTTTGCCATTGAAAAACGTCCAGAAATGATTGAAGCTACTGACTGAATGAAAGGAGCTGGCATCTCACTCTCTTTGAATCTTCTTTATCATGCTAAGAGGAGCAGGAAAAAGCAAAAAAATTCAGAATTGCACCTTGCAATGCGGAGAAATTACAGTTTGTGCATTTACAATATTCATTGATTTTTGCCATTGAAAAACGTCCAGAAATGATTGAAGCTACTGACTGAATGAAAGGAGCTGGCATCTCACTCTCTTTGAATCTTCTTTATCATGCTAATAGGAACAGGAAAAAGCAAAAAATTTCAGAATTGCACCTTGCAATGCGGAGAAATTACTGTTTGTGCATTTACAATATTCATTGATTTTTGCCATTGAAAAACATCATGTTATTTATATACCAGAAATGTTTGAAGCTACTGACTGAATGAAAGGAGCTGGCATCTCACTCTCTTTGAATCTTCTTTATCATGCTAAGAGGAGCAGGAAAAAGCAAAAAATTTCAGAATTGCACCTTGCAATGTGGAGAAATTACTGTTTGTGCATTTACAATATTCATTGATTTTTACCATTGAAAAACGTCCAGAAATGATTGAAGCTACTGACTGAATGAAAGTAGCTGGCATCTCACTCTCTTTGAATCTTCTTTATCATGCTAAGAGGAGCAGGAAAAAGCAAAAAATTTCAGACTTGCACCTTGCAATGCGGAGAAATTACTGTTTGTGCATTTACAATATTCATTGATTTTTGCCATTGAAAAACATCATGTTATTCATATACCAGAAATGTTTGAAGCTACTGACTGAATGAAAGGAGCTGGCATCTCACTCTCTTTGAATCTTCTTTATCATGCTAAGAGGAGCAGGAAAAAGCAAAAAATTTCAGAATTGCACCTTGCAATGCGGAGAAATTACTGTTTGTGCATTTACAATATTCATTGATTTTTGCCATTGAAAAACATCATGTTATTCATATACAAGAAATGTTTGAAGCTACTGACTGAATGAAAGGAGCTGGCATCTCAATCTCTTTGAATCTTCTTTATCATGCTAAAAGGAGCAGGAAAAAGCAAAAAATTTCAGAATTGCACCTTGCAATGTGGAGAAATTACTGTTTGTGCATTTACAATATTCATTGATTTTTACCATTGAAAAACGTCCAGAAATGATTGAAGCTACTGACTGAATGAAAGTAGATGGCATCTCACTCTCTTTGAATCTTCTTTATCATGCTAAGAGGAGCAGGAAAAAGCAAAAAATTTCAGACTTGCACCTTGCAATGCGGAGAAATTACTGTTTGTGCATTTACAATATTCATTGATTTTTGCCATTGAAAAACATTATGTTATTCATATACCAGAAATGTTTGAAGCTACTGACTGAATGAAAGGAGCTGGCATCTCACTCTCTTTGAATCTTCTTTATCATGCTAAGAGGAGCAGGAAAAAGCAAAAAATTTCAGAATTGCACCTTGCAATGCGGAGAAATTACTGTTTGTGCATTTACAATATTCATTGATTTTTGCCATTGAAAAACATCATGTTATTCATATACCAGAAATGTTTGAAGCTACTGACTGAATGAAAGGAGCTGGCATCTCACTCTCTTTGAATCTTCTTTATCATGCTAAGAGGAGCAGGAAAAAGCAAAAAATTTCAGAATTGCACCTTGCAATGCGGAGAAATTACTGTTTGTGCATTTACAATATTCATTGATTTTTGCCATTGAAAAACGTCCAGAAATGATTGAAGCTACTGACTGAATGAAAGGAGCTGGCATCTCACTCTCTTTGAATCTTCTTTATCATGCTAAGAGGAGCAGGAAAAAGCAAAAAATTTCAGAATTGCACCTTGCAATGCGGAGAAATTACTGTTTGTGCATTTACAATATTCATTGATTTTTGCCATTGAAAAACGTCCAGAAATGATTGAAGCTACTGACTGAATGAAAGGAGCTGGCATCTCACTCTCTTTGAATCTTCTTTATCATGCTAAGAGGAGCAGGAAAAAGCAAAAAATTTCAGAATTGCACCTTGCAATGCGGAGAAATTACTGTTTGTGCATTTACAATATTCATTGATTTTTGCCATTGAAAAACATGTTATTCATATACCAGAAATGTTTGAAGCTACTGACTGAATGAAAGGAGCTGGCACCTCACTCTCTTTGAATCTTCTTTATCATGCTTAGAGGAGCGGGAAAAAGCAAAAAATTTCAGAATTGCACCTTGCAATGCGGAGAAATTACTGTTTGTGCATTTACAATATTCATTGATTTTTGCCATTGAAAAACGTCCAGAAATGATTGAAGGTACTGACTGAATGAAAGGAGTTGGCATCTCACTCTCTTTGAATCTTCTTTATCATGCTAAGAGGAGCAGGAAAAAGCAAAAAATTTCAGAATTGCACCTTGCAATGCGGAGAAATTACTGTTTGTGCATTTACAATATTCATTGATTTTTGCCATTGAAAAACGTCCAGAAATGATTGAAGCTACTGACTGAATGAAAGGAGCTGGCATCTCACTCTCTTTGAATCTTCTTTATCATGCTAAGAGGAGCAGGAAAAAGCAAAAAATTTCAGAATTGCACCTTGCAATGCGGAGAAATTACTTTTTGTGCATTTACAATATTCATTGATTTTTGCCATTGAAAAACATCATGTTATTCATATACCAGAAATGTTTGAAGCTACTGACTGAATGAAAGGAGCTGGCATCTCACTCTCTTTGAATCTTCTTTATCATGCTAAGAGAAGCAGGAAAAAGCAAAAAATTTCAGAATTGCACCTTGCAATGTGGAGAAATTACTGTTTGTGCATTTACAATATTCATTGATTTTTACCATTGAAAAACGTCCAGAAATGATTGAAGCTACTGACTGAATGAAAGTAGCTGGCATCTCACTCTCTTTGAATCTTCTTTATCATGCTAAGAGGAGCAGGAAAAAGCAAAAAATTTCAGACTTGCACCTTGCAATGCGGAGAAATTACTGTTTGTGCATTTACAATATTCATTGATTTTTGCCATTGAAAAACATCATGTTATTCATATACCAGAAATGTTTGAAGCTACTGACTGAATGAAAGGAGCTGGCATCTCACTCTCTTTGAATCTTCTTTATCATGCTAAGAGGAGCAGGAAAAAGCAAAAAATTTCAGAATTGCACCTTGCAATGCGGAGAAATTACTGTTTGTGCATTTACAATATTCATTGATTTTTGCCATTGAAAAACATCATGTTATTCATATACCAGAAATGTTTGAAGCTACTGACTGAATGAAAGGAGCTGGCATCTCAATCTCTTTGAATCTTCTTTATCATGCTAAGAGGAGCAGGAAAAAGCAAAAAATTTCAGAATTGCACCTTGCAATGTGGAGAAATTACTGTTTGTGCATTTACAATATTCATTGATTTTTACCATTGAAAAACGTCCAGAAATGATTGAAGCTACTGACTGAATGAAAGTAGCTGGCATCTCACTCTCTTTGAATCTTCTTTATCATGCTAAGAGGAGCAGGAAAAAGCAAAAAATTTCAGACTTGCACCTTGCAATGCGGAGAAATTACTGTTTGTGCATTTACAATATTCATTGATTTTTGCCATTGAAAAACATCATGTTATTCATATACCAGAAATGTTTGAAGCTACTGACTGAATGAAAGGAGCTGGCATCTCACTCTCTTTGAATCTTCTTTATCATGCTAAGAGGAGCAGGAAAAAGCAAAAAATTTCAGACTTGCACCTTGCAATGCGGAGAAATTACTGTTTGTGCATTTACAATATTCATTGATTTTTGCCATTGAAAAACATCATGTTATTCATATACCAGAAATGTTTGAAGCTACTGACTGAATGAAAGGAGCTGGCATCTCACTCTCTTTGAATCTTCTTTATCATGCTAAGAGGAGCAGGAAAAAGCAAAAAATTTCAGAATTGCACCTTGCAATGCGGAGAAATTACTGTTTGTGCATTTACAATATTCATTGATTTTTGCCATTGAAAAACGTCCAGAAATGATTGAAGGTACTGACTGAATGAAAGGAGCTGGCATCTCACTCTCTTTGAATCTTCTTTATCATTCTAAGAGGAGCAGGAAAAAGCAAAAAATTTCAGAATTGCACCTTGCAATGCGGAGAAATTACTGTTTGTGCATTTACAATATTCATTGATTTTTGCCATTGAAAAACGTCCAGAAATGATTGAAGCTACTGACTGAATGAAAGGAGCTGGCATCTCACTCTCTTTGAATCTTCTTTATCATGCTAAGAGGAGCAGGAAAAAGCAAAAAATTTCAGAATTGCACCTTGCAATGCGGAGAAATTACAGTTTGTGCATTTACAATATTCATTGATTTTTGCCATTGAAAAACGTCCAGAAATGATTGAAGCTACTGACTGAATGAAAGGAGCTGGCATCTCACTCTCTTTGAATCTTCTTTATCATGCTAAGAGGAGCAGGAAAAAGCAAAAAATTTCAGAATTGCACCTTGCAATGCGGAGAAATTACTGTTTGTGCATTTACAATATTCGTTGATTTTTGCCATTGAAAAACGTCCAGAAATGATTGAAGCTACTGACTGAATGAAAGGAGCTGGCATCTCACTCTCTTTGAATCTTCTTTATCATGCTAAGAGGAGCAGGAAAAAGCAAAAAATTTCAGAATTGCACCTTGCAATGCGGAGAAATTACAGTTTGTGCATTTACAATATTCATTGATTTTTGCCATTGAAAAACGTCCAGAAATGATTGAAGCTACTGACTGAATGAAAGGAGCTGGCATCTCACTCTCTTTGAATCTTCTTTATCATGCTAAGAGGAGCAGGAAAAAGCAAAAAATTTCAGAATTGCACCTTGCAATGCGGAGAAATTACTGTTTGTGCATTTACAATATTCATTGATTTTTGCCATTGAAAAACATGTTATTCATATACCAGAAATGTTTGAAGCTCCTGACTGAATGAAAGGAGCTGGCACCTCACTCTCTTTGAATCTTCTTTATCATGCTAAGAGGAGCAGGAAAAAGCAAAAAATTTCAGAATTGCACCTTGCAATGCGGAGAAATTACTGTTTGTGCATTTACAATATTCATTGATTTTTGCCATTGAAAAACGTCCAGAAATGATTGAAGGTACTGACTGAATGAAAGGAGCTGGCATCTCACTCTCTTTGAATCTTCTTTATCATGCTAAGAGGAGCAGGAAAAAGCAAAAAATTTCAGAATTGCACCTTGCAATGCGGAGAAATTACTGTTTGTGCATTTACAATATTCATTGATTTTTGCCATTGAAAAACGTCCAGAAATGATTGAAGCTACTGACTGAATGAAAGGAGCTGGCATCTCACTCTCTTTGAATCTTCTTTATCATGCTAAGAGGAGCAGGAAAAAGCAAAAAATTTCAGAATTGCACCTTGCAATGCGGAGAAATTACAGTTTGTGCATTTACAATATTCATTGATTTTTGCCATTGAAAAACATCCAGAAATGATTGAAGCTACTGACTGAATGAAAGGAGCTGGCATCTCACTCTCTTTGAATCTTCTTTATCATGCTAAGAGGAGCAGGAAAAAGCAAAAAATTTCAGAATTGCACCTTGCAATGCGGAGAAATTACTGTTTGTGCATTTACAATATTCATTGATTTTTGCCATTGAAAAACATCATGTTATTCATATACCAGAAATGTTTGAAGCTACTGACTGAATGAAAGGAGCTGGCATCTCACTCTCTTTGAATCTTCTTTATCATGCTAAGAGGAGCAGGAAAAAGCAAAAAATTTCAGAATTGCACCTTGCAATGTGGAGAAATTACTGTTTGTGCATTTACAATATTCATTGATTTTTACCATTGAAAAACGTCCAGAAATGATTGAAGCTACTGACTGAATGAAAGTAGCTGGCATCTCACTCTCTTTGAATCTTCTTTATCATGCTAAGAGGAGCAGGAAAAAGCAAAAATTTCAGACTTGCACCTTGCAATGCGGAGAAATTACTGTTTGTGCATTTTCAATATTCATTGATTTTTGCCATTGAAAAACATCATGTTATTCATATACCAGAAATGTTTGAAGCTACTGACTGAATGAAAGGAGCTGGCATCTCACTCTCTTTGAATCTTCTTTATCATGCTAAGAGGAGCAGGAAAAAGCAAAAAATTTCAGAATTGCACCTTGCAATGCGGAGAAATTACTGTTTGTGCATTTACAATATTCATTGATTTTTGCCATTGAAAAACATCATGTTATTCATATACCAGAAATGTTTGAAGCTACTCACTGAATGAAAGGAGCTGGCATCTCAATCTCTTTGAATCTTCTTTATCATGCTAAGAGGAGCAGGAAAAAGCAAAAAATTTCAGAATTGCACCTTGCAATGTGGAGAAATTACTGTTTGTGCATTTACAATATTCATTGATTTTTACCATTGAAAAACGTCCAGAAATGATTGAAGCTACTGACTGAATGAAAGTAGCTGGCATCTCACTCTCTTTGAATCTTCTTTATCATGCTAAGAGGAGCAGGAAAAAGCAAAAAATTTCAGACTTGCACCTTGCAATGCGGAGAAATTACTGTTTGTGCATTTACAATATTCATTGATTTTTGCCATTGAAAAACATCATGTTATTCATATACCAGAAATGTTTGAAGCTACTGACTGAATGAAAGGAGCTGGCATCTCACTCTCTTTGAATCTTCTTTATCATGCTAAGAGGAGCAGGAAAAAGCAAAAAATTTCAGACTTGCACCTTGCAATGCGGAGAAATTACTGTTTGTGCATTTACAATATTCATTGATTTTTGCCATTGAAAAACATCATGTTATTCATATACCAGAAATGTTTGAAGCTACTGACTGAATGAAAGGAGCTGGCATCTCACTCTCTTTGAATCTTCTTTATCATGCTAAGAGGAGCAGGAAAAAGCAAAAAATTTCAGAATTGCACCTTGCAATGCGGAGAAATTACTGTTTGTGCATTTACAATATTCATTGATTTTTGCCATTGAAAAACGTCCAGAAATGATTGAAGGTACTGACTGAATGAAAGGAGCTGGCATCTCACTCTCTTTGAATCTTCTTTATCATTCTAAGAGGAGCAGGAAAAAGCAAAAAATTTCAGAATTGCACCTTGCAATGCAGAGAAATTACTGTTTGTGCATTTACAATATTCATTGATTTTTGCCATTGAAAAACGTCCAGAAATGATTGAAGCTACTGACTGAATGAAAGGAGCTGGCATCTCACTCTCTTTGAATCTTCTTTATCATGCTAAGAGGAGCAGGAAAAAGCAAAAAATTTCAGAATTGCACCTTGCAATGCGGAGAAATTACTGTTTGTGCATTTACAATATTCATTGATTTTTGCCATTGAAAAACGTCCAGAAATGATTGAAGCTACTGACTGAATGAAAGGAGCTGGCATCTCACTCTCTTTGAATCTTCTTTATCATGCTAAGAGGAGCAGGAAAAAGCAAAAAATTTCAGAATTGCACCTTGCAATGCGGAGAAATTACAGTTTGTGCATTTACAATATTCATTGATTTTTGCCATTGAAAAACATCCAGAAATGATTGAAGCTACTGACTGAATGAAAGGAGCTGGCATCTCACTCTCTTTGAATCTTCTTTATCATGCTAAGGGAAGCAGGAAAAAGCAAAAAATTTCAGAATTGCACCTTGCAATGCGGAGAAATTACTGTTTGTGCATTTACAATATTCATTGATTTTTGCCATTGAAAAACATCATGTTATTCATATACCAGAAATGTTTGAAGCTACTGACTGAATGAAAGGAGCTGGCATCTCACTCTCTTTGAATCTTCTTTATCATGCTAAGAGGAGCAGGAAAAAGCAAAAAATTTCAGAATTGCACCTTGCAATGTGGAGAAATTACTGTTTGTGCATTTACAATATTCATTGATTTTTACCATTGAAAAACGTCCAGAAATGATTGAAGCTACTGACTGAATGAAAGTAGCTGGCATCTCACTCTCTTTGAATCTTCTTTATCATGCTAAGAGGAGCAGGAAAAAGCAAAAAATTTCAGACTTGCACCTTGCAATGCGGAGAAATTACTGTTTGTGCATTTACAATATTCATTGATTTTTGCCATTGAAAAACATCATGTTATTCATATACCAGAAATGTTTGAAGCTACTGACTGAATGAAAGGAGCTGGCATCTCACTCTCTTTGAATCTTCTTTATCATGCTAAGAGGAGCAGGAAAAAGCAAAAAATTTCAGAATTGCACCTTGCAATGCGGAGAAATTACTGTTTGTGCATTTACAATATTCATTGATTTTTGCCATTGAAAAACATCATGTTATTCATATACCAGAAATGTTTGAAGCTACTCACTGAATGAAAGGAGCTGGCATCTCAATCTCTTTGAATCTTCTTTATCATGCTAAGAGGAGCAGGAAAAAGCAAAAAATTTCAGAATTGCACCTTGCAATGTGGAGAAATTACTGTTTGTGCATTTACAATATTCATTGATTTTTACCATTGAAAAACGTCCAGAAATGATTGAAGCTACTGACTGAATGAAAGTAGCTGGCATCTCACTCTCTTTGAATCTTCTTTATCATGCTAAGAGGAGCAGGAAAAAGCAAAAAATTTCAGACTTGCACCTTGCAATGCGGAGAAATTACTGTTTGTGCATTTACAATATTCATTGATTTTTGCCATTGAAAAACATCATGTTATTCATATACCAGAAATGTTTGAAGCTACTGACTGAATGAAAGGAGCTGGCATCTCACTCTCTTTGAATCTTCTTTATCATGCTAAGAGGAGCAGGAAAAAGCAAAAAATTTCAGACTTGCACCTTGCAATGCGGAGAAATTACTGTTTGTGCATTTACAATATTCATTGATTTTTGCCATTGAAAAACATCATGTTATTCATATACCAGAAATGTTTGAAGCTACTGACTGAATGAAAGGAGCTGGCATCTCACTCTCTTTGAATCTTCTTTATCATGCTAAGAGGAGCAGGAAAAAGCAAAAAATTTCAGAATTGCACCTTGCAATGCGGAGAAATTACTGTTTGTGCATTTACAATATTCATTGATTTTTGCCATTGAAAAACGTCCAGAAATGATTGAAGGTACTGACTGAATGAAAGGAGCTGGCATCTCACTCTCTTTGAATCTTCTTTATCATTCTAAGAGGAGCAGGAAAAAGCAAAAAATTTCAGAATTGCACCTTGCAATGCGGAGAAATTACTGTTTGTGCATTTACAATATTCATTGATTTTTGCCATTGAAAAACGTCCAGAAATGATTGAAGCTACTGACTGAATGAAAGGAGCTGGCATCTCACTCTCTTTGAATCTTCTTTATCATGCTAAGAGGAGCAGGAAAAAGCAAAAAATTTCAGAATTGCACCTTGCAATGCGGAGAAATTACAGTTTGTGCATTTACAATATTCATTGATTTTTGCCATTGAAAAACGTCCAGAAATGATTGAAGCTACTGACTGAATGAAAGGAGCTGGCATCTCACTCTCTTTGAATCTTCTTTATCATGCTAAGAGGAGCAGGAAAAAGCAAAAAATTTCAGAATTGCACCTTGCAATGCGGAGAAATTACTGTTTGTGCATTTACAATATTCGTTGATTTTTGCCATTGAAAAACGTCCAGAAATGATTGAAGCTACTGACTGAATGAAAGGAGCTGGCATCTCACTCTCTTTGAATCTTCTTTATCATGCTAAGAGGAGCAGGAAAAAGCAAAAAATTTCAGAATTGCACCTTGCAATGCGGAGAAATTACAGTTTGTGCATTTACAATATTCATTGATTTTTGCCATTGAAAAACGTCCAGAAATGATTGAAGCTACTGACTGAATGAAAGGAGCTGGCATCTCACTCTCTTTGAATCTTCTTTATCATGCTAAGAGGAGCAGGAAAAAGCAAAAAATTTCAGAATTGCACCTTGCAATGCGGAGAAATTACTGTTTGTGCATTTACAATATTCATTGATTTTTGCCATTGAAAAATGTCCAGAAATGATTGAAGCTACTGACTGAATGAAAGGAGCTGGCATCTCACTCTCTTTGAATCTTCTTTATCATGCTAAGAGGAGCAGGAAAAAGCAAAAAATTTCAGAATTGCACCTTGCAATGCGGAGAAATTACTGTTTGTGCATTTACAAAATTCATTGATTTTTGCCATTGAAAAACATCATGTTATTCATATACCAGAAATGATTGAAGCTACTGACTGAAGGAAAGGAGCTGGCATCTCACTCTCTTTGAATCTTCTTTATCATGCTAAGAGGAGCAGGAAAAAGCAAAAAATTTCAAAATTGCACCTTGCAATGCGGAGAAATTACTGTTTGTGCATTTACAATATTCATTGATTTTTGCCATTGAAAAACGTCATGTTATTCATATACCAGAAATGTTTGAAGCTACTGACTGAATGAAAGGAGCTGGCATCTCACTCTCTTTGAATCTTCTTTATCATGCTAAGAGGAGCAGGAAAAAGCAAAAAATTTCAGAATTGCACCTTGCAATGCGGAGAAATTACTGTTTGTGCATTTACAATATTCATTGATTTTTGCGATTGAAAAACATCATGTTATTCATATACCAGAAATGATTGAAGCTACTGACTGAATGAAAGGAGCTGGCATCTCATTCTCTTTGAATCTTCTTTATCATGCTAAGAGGAGCAGGAAAAAGTAAAAAAATTTCAGAATTGCACCTTGCAATGCGGAGAAATTACTGTTTGTGCATTTACAATATTCAATGATTTTTGCCATTGAAAAACGTCCAGAAATGATTGAAGCTACTGACTGAATGAAAGGAGCTGGCATCTCACTCTCTTTGAATCTTGTTTATCATGCTAAGAGGAGCAGGAAAAAGCAAAAAATTTCAGAATTGCACCTTGCAATGCGGAGAAATTACTGTTTGTGCATTTACAATATTCATTGATTTTTGACATTGAAAAACGTCCAGAAATGATTGAAGCTACTGACTGAATGAAAGGAGCTGGCATCTCACTCTCTTTGAATCTTCTTTATCATGCTAAGAGGAGCAGGAAAAAGCAAAAAATTTCAGAATTGCACCTTGCAATGCGGAGAAATTACTGTTTGTGCATTTACAATATTCATTGATTTTTGCTATTGAAAAACATCATGTTATTCATATACCAGAAATGATTGAAGCTACTGACTGAATGAAAGGAGCTGGCATCTCACTCTCTTTGAATCTTCTTTATCATGCTAAGAGGAGCAGGAAAAAGCAAAAAATTTCAGAATTGCACCTTGCAATTCGGAGAAATTACAGTTTGTGCATTTACAATATTCATTGATTTTTGCCATTGAAAAACGTCCAGAAATGATTGAAGCTACTGACTGAATGAAAGGAGCTGGCATCTCACTCTCTTTGAATCTTCTTTATCATGCTAAGAGGAGCAGGAAAAAGCAAAAAATTTCAGAATTGCACCTTGCAATGCGGAGAAATTACTGTTTGTGCATTTACAATATTCATTGATTTTTGCCATTGAAAAACGTCCAGAAATGATTGAAGGTACTGACTGAATGAAAGGAGCTGGCATCTCACTCTCTTTGAATCTGCTTTATCATGCTAAGAGGAGCAGGAAAAAGCAAAAAATTTCAGAATTGCACCTTGCAATGCGGAGAAATTACTGTTTGTGCATTTACAATATTCATTGATTTTTGCCATTGAAAAACATCATGTTATTCATATACCAGAAATGATTGAAGCTACTGACTGAACGAAAGAAGCTGGCATCTCACTCTCTTTGAATCTTCTTTATCATGCTAAGAGGAGCAGGAAAAAGCAAAAAATTTCAGAATTGCACCTTGCTATGCGGAGAAATTACTGTTTGTGCATTTACAATATTCATTGATTTTTGCCATTGAAAAACATCATGTTATTCATATACCAGAAATGTTTGAAGCTACTGACTGAATGAAAGGAGCTGGCATCTCACTCTCTTTGAATCTTCTTTATCATGCTAAGGGGAGCAGGAAAAAGCAAAAAATTTCAGAATTGCACCTTGCAATGCGGAGAAATTACTGTTTGTGCATTTACAATATTCATTGATTTTTGCCATTGAAAAACGTCCAGAAATGATTGAAGCTACTGACTGAATGAAAGGAGCTGGCATCTCACTCTCTTTGAATCTTCTTTATCATGCTAAGAGGAGCAGGAAAAAGCAAAAAATTTCAGAATTGCACCTTGCAATGCGGAGAAATTACTGTTTGTGCATTTACAATATTCATTGATTTTTGCCATTGAAAAACGTCCAGAAATGATTGAAGCTACTGACTGAATGAAAGGAGCTGGCATCTCACTCTCTTTGAATCTTGTTTATCATGCTAAGAGGAGCAGGAAAAAGCAAAAAATTTCAGAATTGCACCTTGCAATGCGGAGAAATTACTGTTTGTGCATTTACAATATTCATTGATTTTTGCCATTGAAAAACGTCCAGAAATGATTGAAGCTACTGACTGAATGAAAGGAGCTGGCATCTCACTCTCTTTGAATCTTCTTTATCATGCTAAGAGGAGCAGGAAAAAGCAAAAAATTTCAGAATTGCACCTTGCAATGCGGAGAAATTACTGTTTGTGCATTTACAATATTCATTGATTTTTGCCATTGAAAAACATCATGTTATTCATATACCAGAAATGTTTGAAGCTACTGACTGAATGAAAGGAGCTGGCATCTCACTCTCTTTGAATCTTCTTTATCATGCTAAGAGGAGTAGGAAAAAGTAAAAAATTTCAGAATTGCACCTTGCAATGCGGAGAAATTACTGTTTGTGCATTTACAATATTCATTGATTTTTGCCATTGAAAAACATCCAGAAATGATTGAAGCTACTGACTGAATGAAAGGAGCTGGCATCTCACTCTCTTTGAATCTTCTTTATCATGCTAATAGGAGCAGGAAAAAGCAAAAAATTTCAGAATTGCACCTTGCAATGCGGAGAAATTACTGTTTGTGCATTTACAATATTCATTGATTTTTGCCATTGAAAAACATCATGTTATTCATATACCAGAAATGTTTGAAGCTACTGACTGAATGAAAGGAGCTGGCATCTCACTCTCTTTGAATCTTCTTTATCATGCTAAGAGGAGCAGGAAAAAGCAAAAAATTTCAGAATTGCACCTTGCAATGCGGAGAAATTACTGTTTGTGCATTTACAATATTCATTGATTTTTGCCATTGAAAAACATCATGTTATTCATATACCAGAAATGTTTGAAGCTACTGACTGAATGAAAGGAGCTGGCATCTCACTCTCTTTGAATCTTCTTTATCATGCTAAGAGGAGCAGGAAAAAGCAAAAAATTTCAGAATTGCACCTTGCAATGCGGAGAAATTACTGTTTGTGCATTCACAATATTCATTGATTTTTGCCATTGAAAAATGTCCAGAAATGATTGAAGCTACTGACTGAATGAAAGGAGCTGGCATCTCACTCTCTTTGAATCTTCTTTATCATGCTAAGAGGAGCAGGAAAAAGCAAAAAATTTCAGAATTGCACCTTGCAATGCGGAGAAATTACTGTTTGTGCATTTACAATATTCATTGATTTTTGCCATTGAAAAACGTCCAGAAATGATTGAAGCTACTGACTGAATGAAAGGAGCTGGCATCTCACTCTCTTTGAATCTTCTTTATCATGCTAAGAGGAGCAGGAAAAATCAAAAAATTTCAGAATTGCACCTTGCAATGCGGAGAAATTACTGTTTGTGCATTTACAATATTCATTGATTTTTGCCATTGAAAAACATGTTATTCATATACCAGAAATGTTTGAAGCTACTGACTGAATGAAAGGAGCTGGCACCTCACTCTCTTTGAATCTTCTTTATCATGCTAAGAGGAGCGGGAAAAAGCAAAAAATTTCAGAATTGCACCTTGCAATGCGGAGAAATTACTGTTTGTGCATTTACAATATTCATTGATTTTTGCCATTGAAAAACGTCCAGAAATGATTGAAGCTACTGACTGAATGAAAGGAGCTGGCATCTCACTCTCTTTGAATCTTGTTTATCATGCTAAGAGGAGCAGGAAAAAGCAAAAAATTTCAGAATTGCACCTTGCAATGCGGAGAAATTACTGTTTGTGCATTTACAATATTCATTGATTTTTGCCATTGAAAAACGTCCAGAAATGATTGAAGCTACTGACTGAATGAAAGGAGCTGGCATCTCACTCTCTTTGAATCTTCTTTATCATGCTAAGAGGAGCAGGAAAAAGCAAAAAATTTCAGAATTGCACCTTGCAATGCGGAGAAATTACTGTTTGTGCATTTACAATATTCATTGATTTTTGCCATTGAAAAACATCATGTTATTCATATACCAGAAATGTTTGAAGCTACTGACTGAATGAAAGGAGCTGGCATCTCACTCTCTTTGAATCTTCTTTATCATGCTAAGAGGAGTAGGAAAAAGTAAAAAATTTCAGAATTGCACCTTGCAATGCGGAGAAATTACTGTTTGTGCATTTACAATATTCATTGATTTTTGCCATTGAAAAACGTCCAGAAATGATTGAAGCTACTGACTGAATGAAAGGAGCTGGCATCTCACTCTCTTTGAATCTTCTTTATCATGCTAATAGGAGCAGGAAAAAGCAAAAAATTTCAGAATTGCACCTTGCAATGCGGAGAAATTACTGTTTGTGCATTTACAATATTCATTGATTTTTGCCATTGAAAAACATCATGTTATTCATATACCAGAAATGTTTGAAGCTACTGACTGAATGAAAGGAGCTGGCATCTCACTCTCTTTGAATCTTCTTTATCATGCTAAGAGGAGCAGGAAAAAGCAAAAAATTTCAGAATTGCACCTTGCAATGCGGAGAAATTACTGTTTGTGCATTTACAATATTCATTGATTTTTGCCATTGAAAAACATCATGTTATTCATATACCAGAAATGTTTGAAGCTACTGACTGAATGAAAGGAGCTGGCATCTCACTCTCTTTGAATCTTCTTTATCATGCTAAGAGGAGCAGGAAAAAGCAAAAAATTTCAGAATTGCACCTTGCAATGCGGAGAAATTACTGTTTGTGCATTCACAATATTCATTGATTTTTGCCATTGAAAAACGTCTAGAAATGATTGAAGCTACTGACTGAATGAAAGGAGCTGGCATCTCACTCTCTTTGAATCTTCTTTATCATGCTAAGAGGAGCAGGAAAAAGCAAAAAATTTCAGAATTGCACCTTGCAATGCGGAGAAATTACTGTTTGTGCATTTACAATATTCATTGATTTTTGCCATTGAAAAACGTCCAGAAATGATTGAAGCTACTGACTGAATGAAAGGAGCTGGCATCTCACTCTCTTTGAATCTTCTTTATCATGCTAAGAGGAGCAGGAAAAATCAAAAAATTTCAGAATTGCACCTTGCAATGCGGAGAAATTACTGTTTGTGCATTTACAATATTCATTGATTTTTGCCATTGAAAAACATGTTATTCATATACCAGAAATGTTTGAAGCTACTGACTGAATGAAAGGAGCTGGCACCTCACTCTCTTTGAATCTTCTTTATCATGCTAAGAGGAGCGGGAAAAAGCAAAAAATTTCAGAATTGCACCTTGCAATGCGGAGAAATTACTGTTTGTGCATTTACAATATTCATTGATTTTTGCCATTGAAAAACGTCCAGAAATGATTGAAGGTACTGACTGAATGAAAGGAGCTGGCATCTCACTCTCTTTGAATCTTCTTTATCATGCTAAGAGGAGCAGGAAAAAGCAAAAAATTTCAGAATTGCACCTTGCAATGCGGAGAAATTACTGTTTGTGCATTTACAATATTCATTGATTTTTGCCATTGAAAAACGTCCAGAAATGATTGAAGCTACTGACTGAATGAAAGGAGCTGGCATCTCACTCTCTTTGAATCTTCTTTATCATGCTAAGAGGAGCAGGAAAAAGCAAAAAATTTCAGAATTGCACCTTGCAATGCGGAGAAATTACAGTTTGTGCATTTACAATATTCATTGATTTTTGCCATTGAAAAACATCCAGAAATGATTGAAGCTACTGACTGAATGAAAGGAGCTGGCATCTCACTCTCTTTGAATCTTCTTTATCATGCTAAGAGGAGCAGGAAAAAGCAAAAAATTTCAGAATTGCACCTTGCAATGCGGAGAAATTACTGTTTGTGCATTTACAATATTCATTGATTTTTGCCATTGAAAAACATCATGTTATTCATATACCAGAAATGTTTGAAGCTACTGACTGAATGAAAGGAGCTGGCATCTCACTCTCTTTGAATCTTCTTTATCATGCTAAGAGGAGCAGGAAAAAGCAAAAAATTTCAGAATTGCACCTTGCAATGTGGAGAAATTACTGTTTGTGCATTTACAATATTCATTGATTTTTACCATTGAAAAACGTCCAGAAATGATTGAAGCTACTGACTGAATGAAAGGAGCTGGCATCTCACTCTCTTTGAATCTTCTTTATCATGCTAAGAGGAGCAGGAAAAAGCAAAAAATTTCAGAATTGCACCTTGCAATGCGGAGAAATTACTGTTTGTGCATTTACAATATTCATTGATTTTTGCCATTGAAAAACATCATGTTATTCATATACCAGAAATGTTTGAAGCTACTGACTGAATGAAAGGAGCTGGCATCTCACTCTCTTTGAATCTTCTTTATCATGCTAAGAGGAGCAGGAAAAAGCAAAAAATTTCAGAATTGCACCTTGCAATGTGGAGAAATTACTGTTTGTGCATTTACAATATTCATTGATTTTTACCATTGAAAAACGTCCAGAAATGATTGAAGCTACTGACTGAATGAAAGTAGCTGGCATCTCACTCTCTTTGAATCTTCTTTATCATGCTAAGAGGAGCAGGAAAAAGCAAAAAATTTCAGACTTGCACCTTGCAATGCGGAGAAATTACTGTTTGTGCATTTACAATATTCATTGATTTTTGCCATTGAAAAACATCATGTTATTCATATACCAGAAATGTTTGAAGCTACTGACTGAATGAAAGGAGCTGGCATCTCACTCTCTTTGAATCTTCTTTATCATGCTAAGAGGAGCAGGAAAAAGCAAAAAATTTCAGAATTGCACCTTGCAATGCGGAGAAATTACTGTTTGTGCATTTACAATATTCATTGATTTTTGCCATTGAAAAACGTCCAGAAATGATTGAAGCTACTGACTGAATGAAAGGAGCTGGCATCTCACTCTCTTTGAATCTTGTTTATCATGCTAAGAGGAGCAGGAAAAAGCAAAAAATTTCAGAATTGCACCTTGCAATGCGGAGAAATTACTGTTTGTGCATTTACAATATTCATTGATTTTTGCCATTGAAAAACGTCCAGAAATGATTGAAGCTACTGACTGAATGAAAGGAGCTGGCATCTCACTCTCTTTGAATCTTCTTTATCATGCTAAGAGGAGCAGGAAAAAGCAAAAAATTTCAGAATTGCACCTTGCAATGCGGAGAAATTACTGTTTGTGCATTTACAATATTCATTGATTTTTGCCATTGAAAAACATCATGTTATTCATATACCAGAAATGATTGAAGCTACTGACTGAATGAAAGGAGCTGGCATCTCACTCTCTTTGAATCTTCTTTATCATGCTAAGAGGAGCAGGAAAAAGTAAAAAATTTCAGAATTGCACCTTGCAATGCGGAGAAATTACTGTTTGTGCATTTATAATATTCAATGATTTTTGCCATTGAAAAACGTCCAGAAATGATTGAAGCTACTGACTGAACGAAAAGAGCTGGCATCTCACTCTCTTTGAATCTTCTTTATCATGCTAAGAGGAGCAGGAAAAAGCAAAAAATTTCAGAATTGCACCTTGCAATGCGGAGAAATTACTGTTTGTGCATTTACAATATTCATTGATTTTTGCCATTGAAAAACGTCCAGAAATGATTGAAGCTACTGACTGAATGAAAGGAACTGGCATCTCACTCTCTTTGAATCTTCTTTATCATGCTAAGAGGAGCAGGAAAAAGCAAAAAATTTCAGAATTGCACCTTGCAATGCGGAGAAATTACTGTTTGGGCATTTACAAAATTCATTGATTTTTGCCATTGAAAAACATCATGTTATTCATATACCAGAAATGTTTGAAGCTACTGACTGAATGAAAGGAGCTGAAATCTCACTCTCTTTGAATCTTCTTTATCATGCTAAGAGGAGCAGGAAAAAGCAAAAAATTTCAGAATTGCACCTTGCAATGCGGAGAAATTACTGTTTGTGCATTTACAATATTCATTGATTTTTGCCATTGAAAAACGTCCAGAAATGATTGAAGCTACTGACTGAATGAAAGGAGCTGGCATCTCACTCTCTTTGAATCTTCTTTATCATGCTAAGAGGAGCAGGAAAAAGCAAAAAATTTCAGAATTGCACCTTGCAATGCGGAGAAATTACTGTTTGTGCATTTACAATATTCATTGATTTTTGCCATTGAAAAACATCATGTTATTCATATACCAGAAATGTTTGAAGCTACTGACTGAATGAAAGGAGCTGGCATCTCACTCTCTTTGAATCTTCTTTATCATGCTAAGAGGAGCAGGAAAAAGCAAAAAATTTCAGAATTGCACCTTGCAATGCGGAGAAATTACTGTTTGTGCATTTACAATATTCATTGATTTTTGCCATTGAAAAACATCATGTTATTCATATACCAGAAATGTTTGAAGCTACTGACTGAATGAAAGGAGCTGGCATCTCACTCTCTTTGAATCTTCTTTATCATGCTAAGAGGAGCAGGAAAAAGCAAAAAATTTCAGAATTGCACCTTGCAATGCGGAGAAATTACTGTTTGTGCATTTACAATATTCATTGATTTTTGCCATTGAAAAACGTCCAGAAATGATTGAAGGTACTGACTGAATGAAAGGAGCTGGCATCTCACTCTCTTTGAATCTTCTTTATCATGCTAAGAGGAGCAGGAAAAAGCAAAAAATTTCAGAATTGCACCTTGCAATGCGGAGAAATTACAGTTTGTGCATTTACAATATTCATTGATTTTTGCCATTGAAAAACATCCAGAAATGATTGAAGCTACTGACTGAAAGAAAGGAGCTGGCATCTCACTCTCTTTGAATCTTCTTTATCATGCTAAGAGGAGCAGGAAAAAGCAAAAAATTTCAGAATTGCACCTTGCAATGCGGAGAAATTACTGTTTGTGCATTTACAATATTCATTGATTTTTGCCATTGAAAAACATCATGTTATTCATATACCAGAAATGTTTGAAGCTACTGACTGAATGAAAGGAGCTGGCATCTCACTCTCTTTGAATCTTCTTTATCATGCTAAGAGGAGCAGGAAAAAGCAAAAAATTTCAGAATTGCACCTTGCAATGTGGAGAAATTACTGTTTGTGCATTTACAATATTCATTGATTTTTACCATTGAAAAACGTCCAGAAATGATTGAAGCTACTGACTGAATGAAAGTAGCTGGCATCTCACTCTCTTTGAATCTACTTTATCATGCTAAGAGGAGCAGGAAAAAGCAAAAAATTTCAGACTTGCACCTTGCAATGCGGAGAAATTACTGTTTGTGCATTTACAATATTCATTGATTTTTGCCATTGAAAAACATCATGTTATTCATATACCAGAAATGTTTGAAGCTACTGACTGAATGAAAGGAGCTGGCATCTCACTCTCTTTGAATCTTCTTTATCATGCTAAGAGGAGCAGGAAAAAGCAAAAAATTTCAGAATTGCACCTTGCAATGCGGAGAAATTACAGTTTGTGCATTTACAATATTCATTGATTTTTGCCATTGAAAAACATCCAGAAATGATTGAAGCTACTGACTGAATGAAAGGAGCTGGCATCTCACTCTCTTTGAATCTTCTTTATCATGCTAAGAGGAGCAGGAAAAAGCAAAAAATTTCAGAATTGCACCTTGCAATGCGGAGAAATTACTGTTTGTGCATTTACAATATTCATTGATTTTTGCCATTGAAAAACATCATGTTATTCATATACCAGAAATGTTTGAAGCTACTGACTGAATGAAAGGAGCTGGCATCTCACTCTCTTTGAATCTTCTTTATCATGCTAAGAGGAGCAGGAAAAAGCAAAAAATTTCAGAATTGCACCTTGCAATGTGGAGAAATTACTGTTTGTGCATTTACAATATTCATTGATTTTTACCATTGAAAAACGTCCAGAAATGATTGAAGCTACTGACTGAATGAAAGGAGCTGGCATCTCACTCTCTTTGAATCTTCTTTATCATGCTAAGAGGAGCAGGAAAAAGCAAAAAATTTCAGAATTGCACCTTGCAATGCGGAGAAATTACTGTTTGTGCATTTACAATATTCATTGATTTTTGCCATTGAAAAACATCATGTTATTCATATACCAGAAATGTTTGAAGCTACTGACTGAATGAAAGGAGCTGGCATCTCACTCTCTTTGAATCTTCTTTATCATGCTAAGAGGAGCAGGAAAAAGCAAAAAATTTCAGAATTGCACCTTGCAATGTGGAGAAATTACTGTTTGTGCATTTACAATATTCATTGATTTTTACCATTGAAAAACGTCCAGAAATGATTGAAGCTACTGACTGAATGAAAGTAGCTGGCATCTCACTCTCTTTGAATCTTCTTTATCATGCTAAGAGGAGCAGGAAAAAGCAAAAAATTTCAGACTTGCACCTTGCAATGCGGAGAAATTACTGTTTGTGCATTTACAATATTCATTGATTTTTGCCATTGAAAAACATCATGTTATTCATATACCAGAAATGTTTGAAGCTACTGACTGAATGAAAGGAGCTGGCATCTCACTCTCTTTGAATCTTCTTTATCATGCTAAGAGGAGCAGGAAAAAGCAAAAAATTTCAGAATTGCACCTTGCAATGCGGAGAAATTACTGTTTGTGCATTTACAATATTCATTGATTTTTGCCATTGAAAAACGTCCAGAAATGATTGAAGCTACTGACTGAATGAAAGGAGCTGGCATCTCACTCTCTTTGAATCTTGTTTATCATGCTAAGAGGAGCAGGAAAAAGCAAAAAATTTCAGAATTGCACCTTGCAATGCGGAGAAATTACTGTTTGTGCATTTACAATATTCATTGATTTTTGCCATTGAAAAACGTCCAGAAATGATTGAAGCTACTGACTGAATGAAAGGAGCTGGCATCTCACTCTCTTTGAATCTTCTTTATCATGCTAAGAGGAGCAGGAAAAAGCAAAAAATTTCAGAATTGCACCTTGCAATGCGGAGAAATTACTGTTTGTGCATTTACAATATTCATTGATTTTTGCCATTGAAAAACATCATGTTATTCATATACCAGAAATGATTGAAGCTACTGACTGAATGAAAGGAGCTGGCATCTCACTCTCTTTGAATCTTCTTTATCATGCTAAGAGGAGCAGGAAAAAGTAAAAAATTTCAGAATTGCACCTTGCAATGCGGAGAAATTACTGTTTGTGCATTTATAATATTCAATGATTTTTGCCATTGAAAAACGTCCAGAAATGATTGAAGCTACTGACTGAACGAAAAGAGCTGGCATCTCACTCTCTTTGAATCTTCTTTATCATGCTAAGAGGAGCAGGAAAAAGCAAAAAATTTCAGAATTGCACCTTGCAATGCGGAGAAATTACTGTTTGTGCATTTACAATATTCATTGATTTTTGCCATTGAAAAACGTCCAGAAATGATTGAAGCTACTGACTGAATGAAAGGAACTGGCATCTCACTCTCTTTGAATCTTCTTTATCATGCTAAGAGGAGCAGGAAAAAGCAAAAAATTTCAGAATTGCACCTTGCAATGCGGAGAAATTACTGTTTGGGCATTTACAAAATTCATTGATTTTTGCCATTGAAAAACATCATGTTATTCATATACCAGAAATGTTTGAAGCTACTGACTGAATGAAAGGAGCTGAAATCTCACTCTCTTTGAATCTTCTTTATCATGCTAAGAGGAGCAGGAAAAAGCAAAAAATTTCAGAATTGCACCTTGCAATGCGGAGAAATTACTGTTTGTGCATTTACAATATTCATTGATTTTTGCCATTGAAAAACGTCCAGAAATGATTGAAGCTACTGACTGAATGAAAGGAGCTGGCATCTCACTCTCTTTGAATCTTCTTTATCATGCTAAGAGGAGCAGGAAAAAGCAAAAAATTTCAGAATTGCACCTTGCAATGCGGAGAAATTACTGTTTGTGCATTTACAATATTCATTGATTTTTGCCATTGAAAAACATCATGTTATTCATATACCAGAAATGTTTGAAGCTACTGACTGAATGAAAGGAGCTGGCATCTCACTCTCTTTGAATCTTCTTTATCATGCTAAGAGGAGCAGGAAAAAGCAAAAAATTTCAGAATTGCACCTTGCAATGCGGAGAAATTACTGTTTGTGCATTTACAATATTCATTGATTTTTGCCATTGAAAAACATCATGTTATTCATATACCAGAAATGTTTGAAGCTACTGACTGAATGAAAGGAGCTGGCATCTCACTCTCTTTGAATCTTCTTTATCATGCTAAGAGGAGCAGGAAAAAGCAAAAAATTTCAGAATTGCACCTTGCAATGCGGAGAAATTACTGTTTGTGCATTTACAATATTCATTGATTTTTGCCATTGAAAAACGTCCAGAAATGATTGAAGCTACTGACTGAATGAAAGGAGCTGGCATCTCACTCTCTTTGAATCTTCTTTATCATGCTAAGAGGAGCAGGAAAAAGCAAAAAATTTCAGAATTGCACCTTGCAATGCGGAGAAATTACAGTTTGTGCATTTACAATATTCATTGATTTTTGCCATTGAAAAACATCCAGAAATGATTGAAGCTACTGACTGAAAGAAAGGAGCTGGCATCTCACTCTCTTTGAATCTTCTTTATCATGCTAAGAGGAGCAGGAAAAAGCAAAAAATTTCAGAATTGCACCTTGCAATGCGGAGAAATTACTGTTTGTGCATTTACAATATTCATTGATTTTTGCCATTGAAAAACATCATGTTATTCATATACCAGAAATGTTTGAAGCTACTGACTGAATGAAAGGAGCTGGCATCTCACTCTCTTTGAATCTTCTTTATCATGCTAAGAGGAGCAGGAAAAAGCAAAAAATTTCAGAATTGCACCTTGCAATGTGGAGAAATTACTGTTTGTGCATTTACAATATTCATTGATTTTTACCATTGAAAAACGTCCAGAAATGATTGAAGCTACTGACTGAATGAAAGTAGCTGGCATCTCACTCTCTTTGAATCTTCTTTATCATGCTAAGAGGAGCAGGAAAAAGCAAAAAATTTCAGACTTGCACCTTGCAATGCGGAGAAATTACTGTTTGTGCATTTACAATATTCATTGATTTTTGCCATTGAAAAACATCATGTTATTCATATACCAGAAATGTTTGAAGCTACTGACTGAATGAAAGGAGCTGGCATCTCACTCTCTTTGAATCTTCTTTATCATGCTAAGAGGAGCAGGAAAAAGCAAAAAATTTCAGAATTGCACCTTGCAATGCGGAGAAATTACTGTTTGTGCATTTACAATATTCATTGATTTTTGCCATTGAAAAACATCATGTTATTCATATACCAGAAATGATTGAAGCTACTGACTGAATGAAAGGAGCTGGCATCTCACTCTCTTTGAATCTTCTTTATCATGCTAAGAGGAGCAGGAAAAAGTAAAAAATTTCAGAATTACACCTTGCAATGCGGAGAAATTACTGTTTGTGCATTTATAATATTCAATGATTTTTGCCATTGAAAAACGTCCAGAAATGATTGAAGCTACTGACTGAACGAAAAGAGCTGGCATCTCACTCTCTTTGAATCTTCTTTATCATGCTAAGAGGAGCAGGAAAAAGCAAAAAATTTCAGAATTGCACCTTGCAATGCGGAGAAATTACTGTTTGTGCATTTACAATATTCATTGATTTTTGCCATTGAAAAACGTCCAGAAATGATTGAAGCTACTGACTGAATGAAAGGAACTGGCATCTCACTCTCTTTGAATCTTCTTTATCATGCTAAGAGGAGCAGGAAAAAGCAAAAAATTTCAGAATTGCACCTTGCAATGCGGAGAAATTACTGTTTGTGCATTTACAAAATTCATTGATTTTTGCCATTGAAAAACATCATGTTATTCATATACCAGAAATGTTTGAAGCTACTGACTGAATGAAAGGAGCTGACATCTCACTCTCTTTGAATCTTCTTTATCATGCTAAGAGGAGCAGGAAAAAGCAAAAAATTTCAGAATTGCACCTTGCAATGCGGAGAAATTACTGTTTGTGCATTTACAATATTCATTGATTTTTGCCATTGAAAAACGTCCAGAAATGATTGAAGCTACTGACTGAATGAAAGGAGCTGGCATCTCACTCTCTTTGAATCTTCTTTATCATGCTAAGAGGAGCAGGAAAAAGCAAAAAATTTCAGAATTGCACCTTGCAATGCGGAGAAATTACTGTTTGTGCATTTACAATATTCATTGATTTTTGCCATTGAAAAACATCATGTTATTCATATACCAGAAATGTTTGAAGCTACTGACTGAATGAAAGGAGCTGGCATCTCACTCTCTTTGAATCTTCTTTATCATGCTAAGAGGAGCAGGAAAAAGCAAAAAATTTCAGAATTGCACCTTGCAATGCGGAGAAATTACTGTTTGTGCATTTACAATATTCATTGATTTTTGCCATTGAAAAACATCATGTTATTCATATACCAGAAATGTTTGAAGCTACTGACTGAATGAAAGGAGCTGGCATCTCACTCTCTTTGAATCTTCTTTATCATGCTAAGAGGGGCAGGAAAAAGCAAAAAATTTCAGAATTGCACCTTGCAATGTGGAGAAATTACTGTTTGTGCATTTACAATATTCATTGATTTTTACCATTGAAAAACGTCCAGAAATGATTGAAGCTACTGACTGAATGAAAGTAGCTGGCATCTCACTCTCTTTGAATCTTCTTTATCATGCTAAGAGGAGCAGGAAAAAGCAAAAAATTTCAGACTTGCACCTTGCAATGCGGAGAAATTACTGTTTGTGCATTTACAATATTCATTGATTTTTGCCATTGAAAAACATCATGTTATTCATATACCAGAAATGTTTGAAGCTACTGACTGAATGAAAGGAGCTGGCATCTCACTCTCTTTGAATCTTCTTTATCATGCTAAGAGGAGCAGGAAAAAGCAAAAAATTTCAGAATTGCACCTTGCAATGCGGAGAAATTACTGTTTGTGCATTTACAATATTCATTGATTTTTGCCATTGAAAAACGTCCAGAAATGATTGAAGCTACTGACTGAATGAAAGGAGCTGGCATCTCACTCTCTTTGAATCTTCTTTATCATGGTAAGAGGAGCAGGAAAAAGCAAAAAATTTCAGAATTGCACCTTGCAATGCGGAGAAATTACTGTTTGTGCATTTACAATATTCATTGATTTTTGCCATTGAAAAACATGTTATTCATATACCAGAAATGTTTGAAGCTACTGACTGAATGAAAGGAGCTGGCACCTCACTCTCTTTGAATCTTCTTTATCATGCTAAGAGGAGCGGGAAAAAGCAAAAAATTTCAGAATTGCACCTTGCAATGTGGAGAAATTACTGTTTGTGCATTTACAATATTCATTGATTTTTACCATTGAAAAACGTCCAGAAATGATTGAAGCTACTGACTGAATGAAAGTAGCTGGCATCTCACTCTCTTTGAATCTTCTTTATCATGCTAAGAGGAGCAGGAAAAAGCAAAAAATTTCAGACTTGCACCTTGCAATGCGGAGAAATTACTGTTTGTGCATTTACAATATTCATTGATTTTTGCCATTGAAAAACATCATGTTATTCATATACCAGAAATGTTTGAAGCTACTGACTGAATGAAAGGAGCTGGCATCTCACTCTCTTTGAATCTTCTTTATCATGCTAAGAGGAGCAGGAAAAAGCAAAAAATTTCAGAATTGCACCTTGCAATGCGGAGAAATTACTGTTTGTGCATTTACAATATTCATTGATTTTTGCCATTGAAAAACATCATGTTATTCATATACCAGAAATGATTGAAGCTACTGACTGAATGAAAGGAGCTGGCATCTCACTCTCTTTGAATCTTCTTTATCATGCTAAGAGGAGCAGGAAAAAGTAAAAAATTTCAGAATTGCACCTTGCAATGCGGAGAAATTACTGTTTGTGCATTTATAATATTCAATGATTTTTGCCATTGAAAAACGTCCAGAAATGATTGAAGCTACTGACTGAACGAAAAGAGCTGGCATCTCACTCTCTTTGAATCTTCTTTATCATGCTAAGAGGAGCAGGAAAAAGCAAAAAATTTCAGAATTGCACCTTGCAATGCGGAGAAATTACTGTTTGTGCATTTACAATATTCATTGATTTTTGCCATTGAAAAACGTCCAGAAATGATTGAAGCTACTGACTGAATGAAAGGAACTGGCATCTCACTCTCTTTGAATCTTCTTTATCATGCTAAGAGGAGCAGGAAAAAGCAAAAAATTTCAGAATTGCACCTTGCAATGCGGAGAAATTACTGTTTGTGCATTTACAAAATTCATTGATTTTTGCCATTGAAAAACATCATGTTATTCATATACCAGAAATGTTTGAAGCTACTGACTGAATGAAAGGAGCTGACATCTCACTCTCTTTGAATCTTCTTTATCATGCTAAGAGGAGCAGGAAAAAGCAAAAAATTTCAGAATTGCACCTTGCAATGCGGAGAAATTACTGTTTGTGCATTTACAATATTCATTGATTTTTGCCATTGAAAAACGTCCAGAAATGATTGAAGCTACTGACTGAATGAAAGGAGCTGGCATCTCACTCTCTTTGAATCTTCTTTATCATGCTAAGAGGAGCAGGAAAAAGCAAAAAATTTCAGAATTGCACCTTGCAATGCGGAGAAATTACTGTTTGTGCATTTACAATATTCATTGATATTTGCCATTGAAAAACATCATGTTATTCATATACCAGAAATGTTTGAAGCTACTGACTGAATGAAAGGAGCTGGCATCTCACTCTCTTTGAATCTTCTTTATCATGCTAAGAGGAGCAGGAAAAAGCAAAAAATTTCAGAATTGCACCTTGCAATGCGGAGAAATTACTGTTTGTGCATTTACAATATTCATTGATTTTTGCCATTGAAAAACATCATGTTATTCATATACCAGAAATGTTTGAAGCTACTGACTGAATGAAAGGAGCTGGCATCTCACTCTCTTTGAATCTTCTTTATCATGCTAAGAGGGGCAGGAAAAAGCAAAAAATTTCAGAATTGCACCTTGCAATGTGGAGAAATTACTGTTTGTGCATTTACAATATTCATTGATTTTTACCATTGAAAAACGTCCAGAAATGATTGAAGCTACTGACTGAATGAAAGTAGCTGGCATCTCACTCTCTTTGAATCTTCTTTATCATGCTAAGAGGAGCAGGAAAAAGCAAAAAATTTCAGACTTGCACCTTGCAATGCGGAGAAATTACTGTTTGTGCATTTACAATATTCATTGATTTTTGCCATTGAAAAACATCATGTTATTCATATACCAGAAATGTTTGAAGCTACTGACTGAATGAAAGGAGCTGGCATCTCACTCTCTTTGAATCTTCTTTATCATGCTAAGAGGAGCAGGAAAAAGCAAAAAATTTCAGAATTGCACCTTGCAATGCGGAGAAATTACTGTTTGTGCATTTACAATATTCATTGATTTTTGCCATTGAAAAACGTCCAGAAATGATTGAAGCTACTGACTGAATGAAAGGAGCTGGCATCTCACTCTCTTTGAATCTTCTTTATCATGGTAAGAGGAGCAGGAAAAAGCAAAAAATTTCAGAATTGCACCTTGCAATGCGGAGAAATTACTGTTTGTGCATTTACAATATTCATTGATTTTTGCCATTGAAAAACATGTTATTCATATACCAGAAATGTTTGAAGCTACTGACTGAATGAAAGGAGCTGGCACCTCACTCTCTTTGAATCTTCTTTATCATGCTAAGAGGAGCGGGAAAAAGCAAAAAATTTCAGAATTGCACCTTGCAATGCGGAGAAATTACTGTTTGTGCATTTACAATATTCATTGATTTTTGCCATTGAAAAACATCCAGAAATGATTGAAGCTACTGACTGAATGAAAGGAGCTGGCATCTCACTCTCTTTGAATCTTCTTTATCATGCTAAGAGGAGCAGGAAAAAGCAAAAAATTTCAGAATTGCACCTTGCAATGCGGAGAAATTACTGTTTGTGCATTTACAATATTCATTGATTTTTGCCATTGAAAAACGTCCAGAAACGATTGAAGCTACTGACTGAATGAAAGGAGCTGGCATCTCACTCTCTTTGAATCTTCTTTATCATGCTAAGAGGAGCAGGAAAAAGCAAAAAATTTCAGAATTGCACCTTGCAATGCGGAGAAATTACAGTTTGTGCATTTACAATATTCATTGATTTTTGCCATTGAAAAACATCCAGAAATGATTGAAGCTACTGACTGAATGAAAGGAGTTGGCATCTCACTCTCTTTGAATCTTCTTTATCATGCTAAGAGGAGCAGGAAAAAGCAAAAAATTTCAGAATTGCACCTTGCAATGCGGAGAAATTACTGTTTGTGCATTTACAATATTCATTGATTTTTGCCATTGAAAAACATCATGTTATTCATATACCAGAAATGTTTGAAGCTACTGACTGAATGAAAGGAGCTGGCATCTCACTCTCTTTGAATCTTCTTTATCATGCTAAGAGGAGCAGGAAAAAGCAAAAAATTTCAGAATTGCACCTTGCAATGTGGAGAAATTACTGTTTGTGCATTTACAATATTCATTGATTTTTACCATTGAAAAACGTCCAGAAATGATTGAAGCTACTGACTGAATGAAAGTAGCTGGCATCTCACTCTCTATGAATCTTCTTTATCATGCTAAGAGGAGCAGGAAAAAGCAAAAAATTTCAGACTTGCACCTTGCAATGCGGAGAAATTACTGTTTGTGCATTTACAATATTCATTGATTTTTGCCATTGAAAAACATCATGTTATTCATATACCAGAAATGTTTGAAGCTACTGACTGAATGAAAGGAGCTGGCATCTCACTCTCTTTGAATCTTCTTTATCATGCTAAGAGGAGCAGGAAAAAGCAAAAAATTTCAGAATTGCACCTTGCAATGTGGAGAAATTACTGTTTGTGCATTTACAATATTCATTGATTTTTACCATTGAAAAACGTCCAGAAATGATTGAAGCTACTGACTGAATGAAAGTAGCTGGCATCTCACTCTCTTTGAATCTTCTTTATCATGCTAAGAGGAGCAGGAAAAAGCAAAAAATTTCAGACTTGCACCTTGCAATGCGGAGAAATTACTGTTTGTGCATTTACAATATTCATTGATTTTTGCCATTGAAAAACATCATGTTATTCATATACCAGAAATGTTTGAAGCTACTGACTGAATGAAAGGAGCTGGCATCTCACTCTCTTTGAATCTTCTTTATCATGCTAAGAGGAGCAGGAAAAAGCAAAAAATTTCAGAATTGCACCTTGCAATGCGGAGAAATTACTGTTTGTGCATTTACAATATTCATTGATTTTTGCCATTGAAAAACATCATGTTATTCATATACCAGAAATGTTTGAAGCTACTGACTGAATGAAAGGAGCTGGCATCTCACTCTCTTTGAATCTTCTTTATCATGCTAAGAGGAGCAGGAAAAAGCAAAAAATTTCAGAATTGCACCTTGCAATGTGGAGAAATTACTGTTTGTGCATTTACAATATTCATTGATTTTTACCATTGAAAAACGTCCAGAAATGATTGAAGCTACTGACTGAATGAAAGTAGCTGGCATCTCACTCTCCTTGAATCTTCTTTATCATGCTAAGAGGAGCAGGAAAAAGCAAAAAATGTCAGACTTGCACCTTGCAATGCGGAGAAATTACTGTTTGTGCATTTACAATATTCATTGATTTTTGCCATTGAAAAACATCATGTTATTCATATACCAGAAATGTTTGAAGCTACTGACTGAATGAAAGGAGCTGGCATCTCACTCTCTTTGAATCTTCTTTATCATGCTAAGAGGAGCAGGAAAAAGCAAAAAATTTCAGAATTGCACCTTGCAATGCGGAGAAATTACTGTTTGTGCATTTACAATATTCATTGATTTTTGCCATTGAAAAACGTCCAGAAATGATTGAAGCTACTGACTGAATGAAAGGAGCTGGCATCTCACTCTCTTTGAATCTTGTTTATCATGCTAAGAGGAGCAGGACAAAGCAAAAAATTTCAGAATTGCGCCTTGCAATGCGGAGAAATTACTGTTTGTGCATTTACAATATTCATTGATTTTTGCCATTGAAAAACATCCAGAAATGATTGAAGCTACTGACTGAATGAAAGGAGCTGGCATCTCACTCTCTTTGAATCTTCTTTATCATGCTAAGAGGAGCAGGAAAAAGCAAAAAATTTCAGAATTGCACCTTGCAATGCGGAGAAATTACTGTTTGTGCATTTACAATATTCATTGATTTTTGCCATTGAAAAACATCATGTTATTCATATACCAGAAATGTTTGAAGCTACTGACTGAATGAAAGGAGCTGGCATCTCACTCTCTTTGAATCTTCTTTATCATGCTAAGAGGAGCAGGAAAAAGCAAAAAATTTCAGAATTGCACCTTGCAATGCGGAGAAATTACTGTTTGTGCATTTACAATATTCATTGATTTTTGCCATTGAAAAACGTCCAGAAATGATTGAAGCTACTGACTGAATGAAAGGAGCTGGCATCTCACTCTCTTTGAATCTTCTTTATCATGCTAAGAGGAGCAGGAAAAAGCAAAAAATTTCAGAATTGCACCTTGCAATGCGGAGAAATTACTGTTTGTGCATTTACAATATTCATTGATTTTTGCCATTGAAAAACATCATGTTATTCATATACCAGAAATGATTGAAGCTACTGACTGAATGAAAGGAGCTGGCATCTCACTCTCTTTGAATCTTCTTTATCATGCTAAGAGGAGCAGGAAAAAGTAAAAAATTTCAGAATTGCACCTTGCAATGCGGAGAAATTACTGTTTGTGCATTTATAATATTCAATGATTTTTGCCATTGAAAAACGTCCAGAAATGATTGAAGCTACTGACTGAACGAAAGGAGCTGGCATGTCACTCTCTTTGAATCTTCTTTATCATGCTAAGAGGAGCAGGAAAAAGCAAAAAATTTCAGAATTGCACCTTGCAATGCGGAGAAATTACTGTTTGTGCATTTACAATATTCATTGATTTTTGCCATTGAAAAACATCATGTTATTCATATACCAGAAATGTTTGAAGCTACTGACTGAATGAAAGGAGCTGGCATCTCACTCTCTTTGAATCTTCTTTATCATGCTAAGAGGAGCAGGAAAAAGCAAAAAATTTCAGAATTGCACCTTGCAATGCGGAGAAATTACTGTTTGTGCATTTACAATATTCATTGATTTTTGCCATTGAAAAACGTCCAGAAATGATTGAAGCTACTGACTGAATGAAAGGAGCTGGCATCTCACTCTCTTTGAATCTTCTTTATCATGCTAAGAGGAGCAGGTAAAAGCAAAAAATTTCAGAATTGCACCTTGCAATGCGGAGAAATTACTGTTTGTGCATTTACAATATTCATTGATTTTTGCCATTGAAAAACGTCCAGAAATGATTGAAGCTACTGACTGAATGAAAGGAGCTGGCATCTCACTCTCTTTGAATCTTGTTTATCATGCTAAGAGGAGCAGGAAAAAGCAAAAAATTTCAGAATTGCACCTTGCAATGCGGAGAAATTACTGTTTGTGCATTTGCAATATTCATTGATTTTTGCCATTGAAAAACGTCCAGAAATGATTGAAGCTACTGACTGAATGAAAGGAGCTGGCATCTCACTCTCTTTGAATCTTCTTTATCATGCTGAGAGAAGCAGGAAAAAGCAAAAAATTTCAGAATTGCACCTTGCAATGCGGAGAAATTACTGTTTTTGCATTTACAATATTCATTGATTTTTGCCATTGAAAAACATCATGTTATTCATATACCAGAAATGATTGAAGCTACTGACTGAATGAAAGGGGCTGGCATCTCACTCTCTTTGAATCTTCTTTATCATGCTAAGAGGAGCAGGAAAAAGTAAAAAATTTCAGAATTGCACCTTGCAATGCGGAGAAATTACTGTTTGTGCATTTATAATATTCAATGATTTTTGCCATTGAAAAACGTCCAGAAATGATTGAAGCTATTGACTGAACGAAAGGAGCTGGCATCTCAGTCTCTTTGAATCTTCTTTATCATGCTAAGAGGAGCAGGAAAAAGCAAAAAATTTCAGAATTGCACCTTGCAATGCGGAGAAATTACTGTTTGTGCATTTACAATATTCATTGATTTTTGCCATTGAAAAACGTCCAGAAATGATTGAAGCTACTGACTGAATGAAAGGAGCTGGCATCTCACTCTCTTTGAATCTTCTTTATCATGCTAAGAGGAGCAGGAAAAAGCAAAAAATTTCAGAATTGCACCTTGCAATGCGGAGAAATTACTGTTTGTGCATTTACAATATTCATTGATTTTTGCCATTGAAAAACATCATGTTATTCATATACCAGAAATGTTTGAAGCTACTGACTGAATGAAAGGAGCTGGCATCTCACTCTCTTTGAATCTTCTTTATCATGCTAAGAGGAGCAGGAAAAAGCAAAAAATTTCAGAATTGCACCTTGCAATGTGGAGAAATTACTGTTTGTGCATTTACAATATTCATTGATTTTTACCATTGAAAAACGTCCAGAAATGATTGAAGCTACTGACTGAATGAAAGTAGCTGGCATCTCACTCTCTTTGAATCTTCTTTATCATGCTAAGAGGAGCAGGAAAAAGCAAAAAATTTCAGACTTGCACCTTGCAATGCGGAGAAATTACTGTTTGTGCATTTACAATATTCTTTGATTTTTGCCATTGAAAAACAACCTGTTATTCATATATCAGAAATGTTTGAAGCTACTGACTGAATGAAAGGAGCTGGCATCTCACTCTCTTTGAATCTTCTTTATCATGCTAAGAGGAGCAGGAAAAAGCAAAAAATTTCAGAATTGCACCTTGCAATGCGGAGAAATTACTGTTTGTGCATTTACAATATTCATTGATTTTTGCCATTGAAAAACGTCCAGAAATGATTGAAGCTACTGACTGAATGAAAGGAGCTGGCATCTCACTCTCTTTGAATCTTCTTTATCATGCTAAGAGGAGCAGGAAAAAGCAAAAAATTTCAGAATTGCACCTTGCAATGCGGAGAAATTACTGTTTGTGCATTTACAATATTCATTGATTTTTGCCATTGAAAAACATGTTATTCATATACCAGAAATGTTTGAAGCTACTGACTGAATGAAAGGAGCTGGCACCTCACTCTCTTTGAATCTTCTTTATCATGCTAAGAGGAGCGGGAAAAAGCAAAAAATTTCAGAATTGCACCTTGCAATGCGGAGAAATTACTGTTTGTGCATTTACAATATTCATTGATTTTTGCCATTGAAAAACGTCCAGAAATGATTGAAGGTACTGACTGAATGAAAGGAGCTGGCATCTCACTCTCTTTGAATCTTCTTTATCATGCTAAGAGGAGCAGGAAAAAGCAAAAAATTTCAGAATTGCACCTTGCAATGTGGAGAAATTACTGTTTGTGCATTTACAATATTCATTGATTTTTACCATTGAAAAACGTCCAGAAATGATTGAAGCTACTGACTGAATGAAAGTAGCTGGCATCTCACTCTCTTTGAATCTTCTTTATCATGCTAAGAGGAACAGGAAAAAGCTAAAAATTTCAGACTTGCACCTTGCAATGCGGAGAAATTACTGTTTGTGCATTTACAATATTCATTGATTTTTGCCATTGAAAAACGTCCAGAAATGATTGAAGCTACTGACTGAATGAAAGGAGCTGGCATCTCACTCTCTTTGAATCTTCTTTATCATGCTAAGAGGAGCAGGAAAAAGCAAAAAATTTCAGAATTGCACCTTGCAATGCGGAGAAATTACTGTTTGTGCATTTACAATATTCATTGATTTTTGCCATTGAAAAACATGTTATTCATATACCAGAAATGTTTGAAGCTACTGACTGAATGAAAGGAGCTGGCACCTCACTCTCTTTGAATCTTCTTTATCATGCTAAGAGGAGCGGGAAAAAACAAAAAATTTCAGAATTGCACCTTGCAATGCGGAGAAATTACTGTTTGTGCATTTACAATATTCATTGATTTTTGCCATTGAAAAACGTCCAGAAATGATTGAAGGTACTGACTGAATGAAAGGAGCTGGCATCTCACTCTCTTTGAATCTTCTTTATCATGCTAAGAGGAGCAGGAAAAAGCAAAAAATTTCAGAATTGCACCTTGCAATGCGGAGAAATTACTGTTTGTGCATTTACAATATTCATTGATTTTTGCCATTGAAAAACGTCCAGAAATGATTGAAGCTACTGACTGAATGAAAGGAGCTGGCATCTCACTCTCTTTGAATCTTCTTTATCATGCTAAGAGGAGCAGGAAAAAGCAAAAAATTTCAGAATTGAACCTTGCAATGCGGAGAAATTACAGTTTGTGCATTTACAATATTCATTGATTTTTGCCATTGAAAAACATCCAGAAATGATTGAAGCTACTGAATGAATGAAAGGAGCTGGCATCTCACTCTCTTTGAATCTTCTTTATCATGCTAAGAGGAGCAGGAAAAAGCAAAAAATTTCAGAATTGCACCTTGCAATGCGGAGAAATTACTGTTTGTGCATTTACAATATTCATTGATTTTTGCCATTGAAAAACATCATATTATTCATATACCAGAAAAGTTTGAAGCTACTGACTGAATGAAAGGAGCTGGCATCTCACTCTCTTTGAATCTTCTTTATCATGCTAAGAGGAGCAGGAAAAAGCAAAAAATTTCAGACTTGCACCTTGCAATGCGGAGAAATTACTGTTTGTGCATTTACAATATTCATTGATTTTTGCCATTGAAAAACATCATATTATTCATATACCAGAAAAGTTTGAAGCTACTGACTGAATGAAAGTAGCTGGCATCTCACTCTCTTTGAATCTTCTTTATCATGCTAAGAGGAGCAGGAAAAAGCAAAAAATTTCAGACTTGCACCTTGCAATGCGGAGAAATTACTGTTTGTGCATTTACAATATTCATTGATTTTTGCCATTGAAAAACATCATGTTATTCATATACCAGAAATGATTGAAGCTACTGACTGAATGAAAGGAGCTGGCATCTCACTCTCTTTGAATCTTCTTTATCATGCTAAGAGGAGCAGGAAAAAGTAAAAAATTTCAGAATTGCACCTTGCAATGCGGAGAAATTACTGTTTGTGCATTTATAATATTCAATGATTTTTGCCATTGAAAAACGTCCAGAAATGATTGAAGCTACTGACTGAACGAAAAGAGCTGGCATCTCACTCTCTTTGAATCTTCTTTATCATGCTAAGAGGAGCAGGAAAAAGCAAAAAATTTCAGAATTGCACCTTGCAATGCGGAGAAATTACTGTTTGTGCATTTACAATATTCATTGATTTTTGCCATTGAAAAACGTCCAGAAATGATTGAAGCTACTGACTGAATGAAAGGAACTGGCATCTCACTCTCTTTGAATCTTCTTTATCATGCTAAGAGGAGCAGGAAAAAGCAAAAAATTTCAGAATTGCACCTTGCAATGCGGAGAAATTACTGTTTGTGCATTTACAAAATTCATTGATTTTTGCCATTGAAAAACATCATGTTATTCATATACCAGAAATGTTTGAAGCTACTGACTGAATGAAAGGAGCTGACATCTCACTCTCTTTGAATCTTCTTTATCATGCTAAGAGGAGCAGGAAAAAGCAAAAAATTTCAGAATTGCACCTTGCAATGCGGAGAAATTACTGTTTGTGCATTTACAATATTCATTGATTTTTGCCATTGAAAAACGTCCAGAAATGATTGAAGGTACTGACTGAATGAAAGGAGCTGGCATCTCACTCTCTTTGAATCTTCTTTATCATGCTAAGAGGAGCAGGAAAAAGCAAAAAATTTCAGAATTGCACCTTGCAATGTGGAGAAATTACTGTTTGTGCATTTACAATATTCATTGATTTTTACCATTGAAAAACGTCCAGAAATGATTGAAGCTACTGACTGAATGAAAGTAGCTGGCATCTCACTCTCTTTGAATCTTCTTTATCATGCTAAGAGGAACAGGAAAAAGCTAAAAATTTCAGACTTGCACCTTGCAATGCGGAGAAATTACTGTTTGTGCATTTACAATATTCATTGATTTTTGCCATTGAAAAACGTCCAGAAATGATTGAAGCTACTGACTGAATGAAAGGAGCTGGCATCTCACTCTCTTTGAATCTTCTTTATCATGCTAAGAGGAGCAGGAAAAAGCAAAAAATTTCAGAATTGCACCTTGCAATGCGGAGAAATTACTGTTTGTGCATTTACAATATTCATTGATTTTTGCCATTGAAAAACATGTTATTCATATACCAGAAATGTTTGAAGCTACTGACTGAATGAAAGGAGCTGGCACCTCACTCTCTTTGAATCTTCTTTATCATGCTAAGAGGAGCGGGAAAAAACAAAAAATTTCAGAATTGCACCTTGCAATGCGGAGAAATTACTGTTTGTGCATTTACAATATTCATTGATTTTTGCCATTGAAAAACGTCCAGAAATGATTGAAGGTACTGACTGAATGAAAGGAGCTGGCATCTCACTCTCTTTGAATCTTCTTTATCATGCTAAGAGGAGCAGGAAAAAGCAAAAAATTTCAGAATTGCACCTTGCAATGCGGAGAAATTACTGTTTGTGCATTTACAATATTCATTGATTTTTGCCATTGAAAAACGTCCAGAAATGATTGAAGCTACTGACTGAATGAAAGGAGCTGGCATCTCACTCTCTTTGAATCTTCTTTATCATGCTAAGAGGAGCAGGAAAAAGCAAAAAATTTCAGAATTGAACCTTGCAATGCGGAGAAATTACAGTTTGTGCATTTACAATATTCATTGATTTTTGCCATTGAAAAACATCCAGAAATGATTGAAGCTACTGAATGAATGAAAGGAGCTGGCATCTCACTCTCTTTGAATCTTCTTTATCATGCTAAGAGGAGCAGGAAAAAGCAAAAAATTTCAGAATTGCACCTTGCAATGCGGAGAAATTACTGTTTGTGCATTTACAATATTCATTGATTTTTGCCATTGAAAAACATCATATTATTCATATACCAGAAAAGTTTGAAGCTACTGACTGAATGAAAGGAGCTGGCATCTCACTCTCTTTGAATCTTCTTTATCATGCTAAGAGGAGCAGGAAAAAGCAAAAAATTTCAGACTTGCACCTTGCAATGCGGAGAAATTACTGTTTGTGCATTTACAATATTCATTGATTTTTGCCATTGAAAAACATCATATTATTCATATACCAGAAAAGTTTGAAGCTACTGACTGAATGAAAGTAGCTGGCATCTCACTCTCTTTGAATCTTCTTTATCATGCTAAGAGGAGCAGGAAAAAGCAAAAAATTTCAGACTTGCACCTTGCAATGCGGAGAAATTACTGTTTGTGCATTTACAATATTCATTGATTTTTGCCATTGAAAAACATCATGTTATTCATATACCAGAAATGATTGAAGCTACTGACTGAATGAAAGGAGCTGGCATCTCACTCTCTTTGAATCTTCTTTATCATGCTAAGAGGAGCAGGAAAAAGTAAAAAATTTCAGAATTGCACCTTGCAATGCGGAGAAATTACTGTTTGTGCATTTATAATATTCAATGATTTTTGCCATTGAAAAACGTCCAGAAATGATTGAAGCTACTGACTGAACGAAAAGAGCTGGCATCTCACTCTCTTTGAATCTTCTTTATCATGCTAAGAGGAGCAGGAAAAAGCAAAAAATTTCAGAATTGCACCTTGCAATGCGGAGAAATTACTGTTTGTGCATTTACAATATTCATTGATTTTTGCCATTGAAAAACGTCCAGAAATGATTGAAGCTACTGACTGAATGAAAGGAACTGGCATCTCACTCTCTTTGAATCTTCTTTATCATGCTAAGAGGAGCAGGAAAAAGCAAAAAATTTCAGAATTGCACCTTGCAATGCGGAGAAATTACTGTTTGTGCATTTACAAAATTCATTGATTTTTGCCATTGAAAAACATCATGTTATTCATATACCAGAAATGTTTGAAGCTACTGACTGAATGAAAGGAGCTGACATCTCACTCTCTTTGAATCTTCTTTATCATGCTAAGAGGAGCAGGAAAAAGCAAAAAATTTCAGAATTGCACCTTGCAATGCGGAGAAATTACTGTTTGTGCATTTACAATATTCATTGATTTTTGCCATTGAAAAACGTCCAGAAATGATTGAAGCTACTGACTGAATGAAAGGAGCTGGCATCTCACTCTCTTTGAATCTTCTTTATCATGCTAAGAGGAGCAGGAAAAAGCAAAAAATTTCAGAATTGCACCTTGCAATGCGGAGAAATTACTGTTTGTGCATTTACAATATTCATTGATTTTTGCCATTGAAAAACATCATGTTATTCATATACCAGAAATGTTTGAAGCTACTGACTGAATGAAAGGAGCTGGCATCTCACTCTCTTTGAATCTTCTTTATCATGCTAAGAGGAGCAGGAAAAAGCAAAAAATTTCAGAATTGCACCTTGCAATGCGGAGAAATTACTGTTTGTGCATTTACAATATTCATTGATTTTTGCCATTGAAAAACATCATGTTATTCATATACCAGAAATGTTTGAAGCTACTGACTGAATGAAAGGAGCTGGCATCTCACTCTCTTTGAATCTTCTTTATCATGCTAAGAGGGGCAGGAAAAAGCAAAAAATTTCAGAATTGCACCTTGCAATGTGGAGAAATTACTGTTTGTGCATTTACAATATTCATTGATTTTTACCATTGAAAAACGTCCAGAAATGATTGAAGCTACTGACTGAATGAAAGTAGCTGGCATCTCACTCTCTTTGAATCTTCTTTATCATGCTAAGAGGAGCAGGAAAAAGCAAAAAATTTCAGACTTGCACCTTGCAATGCGGAGAAATTACTGTTTGTGCATTTACAATATTCATTGATTTTTGCCATTGAAAAACATCATGTTATTCATATACCAGAAATGTTTGAAGCTACTGACTGAATGAAAGGAGCTGGCATCTCACTCTCTTTGAATCTTCTTTATCATGCTAAGAGGAGCAGGAAAAAGCAAAAAATTTCAGAATTGCACCTTGCAATGCGGAGAAATTACTGTTTGTGCATTTACAATATTCATTGATTTTTGCCATTGAAAAACGTCCAGAAATGATTGAAGCTACTGACTGAATGAAAGGAGCTGGCATCTCACTCTCTTTGAATCTTCTTTATCATGGTAAGAGGAGCAGGAAAAAGCAAAAAATTTCAGAATTGCACCTTGCAATGCGGAGAAATTACTGTTTGTGCATTTACAATATTCATTGATTTTTGCCATTGAAAAACATGTTATTCATATACCAGAAATGTTTGAAGCTACTGACTGAATGAAAGGAGCTGGCACCTCACTCTCTTTGAATCTTCTTTATCATGCTAAGAGGAGCGGGAAAAAGCAAAAAATTTCAGAATTGCACCTTGCAATGCGGAGAAATTACTGTTTGTGCATTTACAATATTCATTGATTTTTGCCATTGAAAAACGTCCAGAAATGATTGAAGCTACTGACTGAATGAAAGGAGCTGGCATCTCACTCTCTTTGAATCTTCTTTATCATGCTAAGAGGAGCAGGAAAAAGCAAAAAATTTCAGAATTGCACCTTGCAATGCGGAGAAATTACTGTTTGTGCATTTACAATATTCATTGATTTTTGCCATTGAAAAACGTCCAGAAACGATTGAAGCTACTGACTGAATGAAAGGAGCTGGCATCTCACTCTCTTTGAATCTTCTTTATCATGCTAAGAGGAGCAGGAAAAAGCAAAAAATTTCAGAATTGCACCTTGCAATGCGGAGAAATTACAGTTTGTGCATTTACAATATTCATTGATTTTTGCCATTGAAAAACATCCAGAAATGATTGAAGCTACTGACTGAATGAAAGGAGCTGGCATCTCACTCTCTTTGAATCTTCTTTATCATGCTAAGAGGAGCAGGAAAAAGCAAAAAATTTCAGAATTGCACCTTGCAATGCGGAGAAATTACTGTTTGTGCATTTACAATATTCATTGATTTTTGCCATTGAAAAACATCATGTTATTCATATACCAGAAATGTTTGAAGCTACTGACTGAATGAAAGGAGCTGGCATCTCACTCTCTTTGAATCTTCTTTATCATGCTAAGAGGAGCAGGAAAAAGCAAAAAATTTCAGAATTGCACCTTGCAATGTGGCGAAATTACTGTTTGTGCATTTACAATATTCATTGATTTTTACCATTGAAAAACGTCCAGAAATGATTGAAGCTACTGACTGAATGAAAGTAGCTGGCATCTCACTCTCTATGAATCTTCTTTATCATGCTAAGAGGAGCAGGAAAAAGCAAAAAATTTCAGACTTGCACCTTGCAATGCGGAGAAATTACTGTTTGTGCATTTACAATATTCATTGATTTTTGCCATTGAAAAACATCATGTTATTCATATACCAGAAATGTTTGAAGCTACTGACTGAATGAAAGGAGCTGGCATCTCACTCTCTTTGAATCTTCTTTATCATGCTAAGAGGAGCAGGAAAAAGCAAAAAATTTCAGAATTGCACCTTGCAATGCGGAGAAATTACTGTTTGTGCATTTACAATATTCATTGATTTTTGCCATTGAAAAACATCATGTTATTCATATACCAGAAATGTTTGAAGCTACTGACTGAATGAAAGGAGCTGGCATCTCACTCTCTTTGAATCTTCTTTATCATGCTAAGAGGAGCAGGAAAAAGCAAAAAATTTCAGAATTGCACCTTGCAATGTGGAGAAATTACTGTTTGTGCATTTACAATATTCATTGATTTTTACCATTGAAAAACGTCCAGAAATGATTGAAGCTACTGACTGAATGAAAGTAGCTGGCATCTCACTCTCTTTGAATCTTCTTTATCATGCTAAGAGGAGCAGGAAAAAGCAAAAAATTTCAGACTTGCACCTTGCAATGCGGAGAAATTACTGTTTGTGCATTTACAATATTCATTGATTTTTGCCATTGAAAAACATCATGTTATTCATATACCAGAAATGTTTGAAGCTACTGACTGAATGAAAGGAGCTGGCATCTCACTCTCTTTGAATCTTCTTTATCATGCTAAGAGGAGCAGGAAAAAGCAAAAAATTTCAGAATTGCACCTTGCAATGCGGAGAAATTACTGTTTGTGCATTTACAATATTCATTGATTTTTGCCATTGAAAAACATCATGTTATTCATATACCAGAAATGTTTGAAGCTACTGACTGAATGAAAGGAGCTGGCATCTCACTCTCTTTGAATCTTCTTTATCATGCTAAGAGGAGCAGGAAAAAGCAAAAAATTTCAGAATTGCACCTTGCAATGTGGAGAAATTACTGTTTGTGCATTTACAATATTCATTGATTTTTACCATTGAAAAACGTCCAGAAATGATTGAAGCTACTGACTGAATGAAAGTAGCTGGCATCTCACTCTCCTTGAATCTTCTTTATCATGCTAAGAGGAGCAGGAAAAAGCAAAAAATGTCAGACTTGCACCTTGCAATGCGGAGAAATTACTGTTTGTGCATTTACAATATTCATTGATTTTTGCCATTGAAAAACATCATGTTATTCATATACCAGAAATGTTTGAAGCTACTGACTGAATGAAAGGAGCTGGCATCTCACTCTCTTTGAATCTTCTTTATCATGCTAAGAGGAGCAGGAAAAAGCAAAAAATTTCAGAATTGCACCTTGCAATGCGGAGAAATTACTGTTTGTGCATTTACAATATTCATTGATTTTTGCCATTGAAAAACGTCCAGAAATGATTGAAGCTACTGACTGAATGAAAGGAGCTGGCATCTCACTCTCTTTGAATCTTGTTTATCATGCTAAGAGGAGCAGGACAAAGCAAAAAATTTCAGAATTGCGCCTTGCAATGCGGAGAAATTACTGTTTGTGCATTTACAATATTCATTGATTTTTGCCATTGAAAAACATCCAGAAATGATTGAAGCTACTGACTGAATGAAAGGAGCTGGCATCTCACTCTCTTTGAATCTTCTTTATCATGCTAAGAGGAGCAGGAAAAAGCAAAAAATTTCAGAATTGCACCTTGCAATGCGGAGAAATTACTGTTTGTGCATTTACAATATTCATTGATTTTTGCCATTGAAAAACATCATGTTATTCATATACCAGAAATGTTTGAAGCTACTGACTGAATGAAAGGAGCTGGCATCTCACTCTCTTTGAATCTTCTTTATCATGCTAAGAGGAGCAGGAAAAAGCAAAAAATTTCAGAATTGCACCTTGCAATGCGGAGAAATTACTGTTTGTGCATTTACAATATTCATTGATTTTTGCCATTGAAAAACGTCCAGAAATGATTGAAGCTACTGACTGAATGAAAGGAGCTGGCATCTCACTCTCTTTGAATCTTCTTTATCATGCTAAGAGGAGCAGGAAAAAGCAAAAAATTTCAGAATTGCACCTTGCAATGCGGAGAAATTACTGTTTGTGCATTTACAATATTCATTGATTTTTGCCATTGAAAAACATCATGTTATTCATATACCAGAAATGATTGAAGCTACTGACTGAATGAAAGGAGCTGGCATCTCACTCTCTTTGAATCTTCTTTATCATGCTAAGAGGAGCAGGAAAAAGTAAAAAATTTCAGAATTGCACCTTGCAATGCGGAGAAATTACTGTTTGTGCATTTATAATATTCAATGATTTTTGCCATTGAAAAACGTCCAGAAATGATTGAAGCTACTGACTGAACGAAAGGACCTGGCATGTCACTCTCTTTGAATCTTCTTTATCATGCTAAGAGGAGCAGGAAAAAGCAAAAAATTTCAGAATTGCACCTTGCAATGCGGAGAAATTACTGTTTGTGCATTTACAATATTCATTGATTTTTGCCATTGAAAAACATCAGGTTATTCATACACCAGAAATGTTTGAAGCTACTGACTGAATGAAAGGAGCTGGCATCTCACTCTCTTTGAATCTTCTTTATCATGCTAAGAGGAGCAGGAAAAAGCAAAAAATTTCAGAATTGCACCTTGCAATGCGGAGAAATTACTGTTTGTGCATTTACAATATTCATTGATTTTTGCCATTGAAAAACGTCCAGAAATGATTGAAGCTACTGACTGAATGAAAGGAGCTGGCATCTCACTCTCTTTGAATCTTCTTTATCATGCTAAGAGGAGCAGGTAAAAGCAAAAAATTTCAGAATTGCACCTTGCAATGCGGAGAAATTACTGTTTGTGCATTTACAATATTCATTGATTTTTGCCATTGAAAAACGTCCAGAAATGATTGAAGCTACTGACTGAATGAAAGGAGCTGGCATCTCACTCTCTTTGAATCTTGTTTATCATGCTAAGAGGAGCAGGAAAAAGCAAAAAATTTCAGAATTGCACCTTGCAATGCGGAGAAATTACTGTTTGTGCATTTGCAATATTCATTGATTTTTGCCATTGAAAAACGTCCAGAAATGATTGAAGCTACTGACTGAATGAAAGGAGCTGGCATCTCACTCTCTTTGAATCTTCTTTATCATGCTGAGAGGAGCAGGAAAAAGCAAAAAATTTCAGAATTGCACCTTGCAATGCGGAGAAATTACTGTTTTTGCATTTACAATATTCATTGATTTTTGCCATTGAAAAACATCATGTTATTCATATACCAGAAATGATTGAAGCTACTGACTGAATGAAAGGGGCTGGCATCTCACTCTCTTTGAATCTTCTTTATCATGCTAAGAGGAGCAGGAAAAAGTAAAAAATTTCAGAATTGCACCTTGCAATGCGGAGAAATTACTGTTTGTGCATTTATAATATTCAATGATTTTTGCCATTGAAAAACGTCCAGAAATGATTGAAGCTATTGACTGAACGAAAGGAGCTGGCATCTCACTCTCTTTGAATCTTCTTTATCATGCTAAGAGGAGCAGGAAAAAGCAAAAAATTTCAGAATTGCACCTTGCAATGCGGAGAAATTACTGTTTGTGCATTTACAATATTCATTGATTTTTGCCATTGAAAAACGTCCAGAAATGATTGAAGCTACTGACTGAATGAAAGGAGCTGGCATCTCACTCTCTTTGAATCTTCTTTATCATGCTAAGAGGAGCAGGAAAAAGCAAAAAATTTCAGAATTGCACCTTGCAATGCGGAGAAATTACTGTTTGTGCATTTACAATATTCATTGATTTTTGCCATTGAAAAACATCATGTTATTCATATACCAGAAATGTTTGAAGCTACTGACTGAATGAAAGGAGCTGGCATCTCACTCTCTTTGAATCTTCTTTATCATGCTAAGAGGAGCAGGAAAAAGCAAAAAATTTCAGAATTGCACCTTGCAATGTGGAGAAATTACTGTTTGTGCATTTACAATATTCATTGATTTTTACCATTGAAAAACGTCCAGAAATGATTGAAGCTACTGACTGAATGAAAGTAGCTGGCATCTCACTCTCTTTGAATCTTCTTTATCATGCTAAGAGGAGCAGGAAAAAGCAAAAAATTTCAGACTTGCACCTTGCAATGCGGAGAAATTACTGTTTGTGCATTTACAATATTCTTTGATTTTTGCCATTGAAAAACAACCTGTTATTCATATACCAGAAATGTTTGAAGCTACTGACTGAATGAAAGGAGCTGGCATCTCACTCTCTTTGAATCTTCTTTATCATGCTAAGAGGAGCAGGAAAAAGCAAAAAATTTCAGAATTGCACCTTGCAATGCGGAGAAATTACTGTTTGTGCATTTACAATATTCATTGATTTTTGCCATTGAAAAACGTCCAGAAATGATTGAAGCTACTGACTGAATGAAAGGAGCTGGCATCTCACTCTCTTTGAATCTTCTTTATCATGCTAAGAGGAGCAGGAAAAAGCAAAAAATTTCAGAATTGCACCTTGCAATGCGGAGAAATTACTGTTTGTGCATTTACAATATTCATTGATTTTTGCCATTGAAAAACATGTTATTCATATACCAGAAATGTTTGAAGCTACTGACTGAATGAAAGGAGCTGGCACCTCACTCTCTTTGAATCTTCTTTATCATGCTAAGAGGAGCGGGAAAAAGCAAAAAATTTCAGAATTGCACCTTGCAATGCGGAGAAATTACTGTTTGTGCATTTACAATATTCATTGATTTTTGCCATTGAAAAACGTCCAGAAATGATTGAAGGTACTGACTGAATGAAAGGAGCTGGCATCTCACTCTCTTTGAATCTTCTTTATCATGCTAAGAGGAGCAGGAAAAAGCAAAAAATTTCAGAATTGCACCTTGCAATGTGGAGAAATTACTGTTTGTGCATTTACAATATTCATTGATTTTTACCATTGAAAAACGTCCAGAAATGATTGAAGCTACTGACTGAATGAAAGTAGCTGGCATCTCACTCTCTTTGAATCTTCTTTATCATGCTAAGAGGAACAGGAAAAAGCTAAAAATTTCAGACTTGCACATTGCAATGCGGAGAAATTACTGTTTGTGCATTTACAATATTCATTGATTTTTGCCATTGAAAAACGTCCAGAAATGATTGAAGCTACTGACTGAATGAAAGGAGCTGGCATCTCACTCTCTTTGAATCTTCCTTATCATGCTAAGAGGAGCAGGAAAAAGCAAAAAATTTCAGAATTGCACCTTGCAATGCGGAGAAATTACTGTTTGTGCATTTACAATATTCATTGATTTTTGCCATTGAAAAACATGTTATTCATATACCAGAAATGTTTGAAGCTACTGACTGAATGAAAGGAGCTGGCACCTCACTCTCTTTGAATCTTCTTTATCATGCTAAGAGGAGCGGGAAAAAACAAAAAATTTCAGAATTGCACCTTGCAATGCGGAGAAATTACTGTTTGTGCATTTACAATATTCATTGATTTTTGCCATTGAAAAACGTCCAGAAATGATTGAAGGTACTGACTGAATGAAAGGAGCTGGCATCTCACTCTCTTTGAATCTTCTTTATCATGCTAAGAGGAGCAGGAAAAAGCAAAAAATTTCAGAATTGCACCTTGCAATGCGGAGAAATTACTGTTTGTGCATTTACAATATTCATTGATTTTTGCCATTGAAAAACATCATGTTATTCATGTACCAGAAATGTTTGAAACTACTGACTGAATGAAAGGAGCTGGCATCTCACTCTCTTTGAATCTTCTTTATCATGCTAAGAGGAGCAGGAAAAAGCAAAAAATTTCAGAATTGCACCTTGCAATGTGGAGAAATTACTGTTTGTGCATTTACAATATTCATTGATTTTTACCATTGAAAAACGTCCAGAAATGATTGAAGCTGCTGACTGAATGAAAGTAGCTGGCATCTCACTCTCCTTGAATCTTCTTTATCATGCTAAGAGGAGCAGGAAAAAGCAAAAAATTTCAGACTTGCACCTTGCAATGCGGAGAAATTACTGTTTGTGCATTTACAATATTCATTGATTTTTGCCATTGAAAAACATCATGTTATTCATATACCAGAAATGTTTGAAGCTACTGACTGAATGAAAGGAGCTGGCATCTCACTCTTTTTGAATCTTCTTTATCATGCTAAGAGGAGCAGGAAAAAGCAAAAAATTTCAGAATTGCACCTTGCAATGCGGAGAAATTACTGTTTGTGCATTTACAATATTCATTGATTTTTGCCATTGAAAAACGTCCAGAAATGATTGAAGCTACTGACTGAATGAAAGGAGCTGGCATCTCACTCTCTTTGAATCTTGTTTATCATGCTAAGAGGAGCAGGAAAAATCAAAAAATTTCAGAATTGCACCTTGCAATGCGGAGAAATTACTGTTTGTGCATTTACAATATTCATTGATTTTTGCCATTGAAAAACGTCCAGAAATGATTGAAGCTACTGACTGAATGAAAGAAGCTGGCATCTCACTCTCTTTGAATCTTCTTTATCATGCTAAGAGGAGCAGGAAAAAGCAAAAAATTTCAGAATTGCACCTTGCAATGCGGAGAAATTACTGTTTGTGCATTTACAATATTCATTGATTTTTGCCATTGAAAAACATCATGTTATTCATATACCAGAAATGATTGAAGCTACTGACTGAATGAAAGGAGCTGGCATCTCACTCTCTTTGAATCTTCTTTATCATGCTAAGAGGAGCAGGAAAAAGTAAAAAATTTCAAAATTGCACCTTGCAATGCGGAGAAATTACTGTTTGTGCATTTATAATATTCAATGATTTTTGCCATTGAAAAACGTCCAGAAATGATTGAAGCTACTGACTGAACGAAAGGAGCTGGCATCTCACTCTCTTTGAATCTTCTTTATCATGCTAAGAGGAGCAGGAAAAAGCAAAAAATTTCAGAATTGCACCTTGCAATGCGGAGAAATTACTGTTTGTGCATTTACAATATTCATTGATTTTTGCCATTGAAAAACGTCCAGAAATGATTGAAGCTACTGACTGAATGAAAGGAGCTGGCATCTCACTCTCTTTGAATCTTCTTTATCATGCTAAGAGGAGCAGGAAAAAGCAAAAAATTTCAGAATTGAACCTTGCAATGCGGAGAAATTACAGTTTGTGCATTTACAATATTCATTGATTTTTGCCATTGAAAAACATCCAGAAATGATTGAAGCTACTGAATGAATGAAAGGAGCTGGCATCTCACTCTCTTTGAATCTTCTTTATCATGCTAAGAGGAGCAGGAAAAAGCAAAAAATTTCAGAATTGCACCTTGCAATGCGGAGAAATTACTGTTTGTGCATTTACAATATTCATTGATTTTTGCCATTGAAAAACATCATATTATTCATATACCAGAAAAGTTTGAAGCTACTGACTGAATGAAAGGAGCTGGCATCTCACTCTCTTTGAATCTTCTTTATCATGCTAAGAGGAGCAGGAAAAAGCAAAAAATTTCAGACTTGCACCTTGCAATGCGGAGAAATTACTGTTTGTGCATTTACAATATTCATTGATTTTTGCCATTGAAAAACATCATATTATTCATATACCAGAAAAGTTTGAAGCTACTGACTGAATGAAAGTAGCTGGCATCTCACTCTCTTTGAATCTTCTTTATCATGCTAAGAGGAGCAGGAAAAAGCAAAAAATTTCAGACTTGCACCTTGCAATGCGGAGAAATTACTGTTTGTGCATTTACAATATTCATTGATTTTTGCCATTGAAAAACATCATGTTATTCATATACCAGAAATGTTTGAAGCTACTGACTGAATGAAAGGAGCTGGCATCTCACTCTCTTTGAATCTTCTTTATCATGCTAAGAGGAGCAGGAAAAAGCAAAAAATTTCAGAATTGCACCTTGCAATGTGGAGAAATTACTGTTTGTGCATTTACAATATTCATTGATTTTTACCATTGAAAAACGTCCAGAAATGATTGAAGCTGCTGACTGAATGAAAGTAGCTGGCATCTCACTCTCCTTGAATCTTCTTTATCATGCTAAGAGGAGCAGGAAAAAGCAAAAAATTTCAGACTTGCACCTTGCAATGCGGAGAAATTACTGTTTGTGCATTTACAATATTCATTGATTTTTGCCATTGAAAAACATCATGTTATTCATATACCAGAAATGTTTGAAGCTACTGACTGAATGAAAGGAGCTGGCATCTCACTCTTTTTGAATCTTCTTTATCATGCTAAGAGGAGCAGGAAAAAGCAAAAAATTTCAGAATTGCACCTTGCAATGCGTAGAAATTACTGTTTGTGCATTTACAATATTCATTGATTTTTGCCATTGAAAAACGTCCAGAAATGATTGAAGCTACTGACTGAATGAAAGGAGCTGGCATCTCACTCTCTTTGAATCTTGTTTATCATGCTAAGAGGAGCAGGAAAAAGCAAAAAATTTCAGAATTGCACCTTGCAATGCGGAGAAATTACTGTTTGTGCATTTACAATATTCATTGATTTTTGCCATTGAAAAACGTCCAGAAATGATTGAAGCTACTGACTGAATGAAAGAAGCTGGCATCTCACTCTCTTTGAATCTTCTTTATCATGCTAAGAGGAGCAGGAAAAAGCAAAAAATTTCAGAATTGCACCTTGCAATGCGGAGAAATTACTGTTTGTGCATTTACAATATTCATTGATTTTTGCCATTGAAAAACATCATGTTATTCATATACCAGAAATGATTGAAGCTACTGACTGAATGAAAGGAGCTGGCATCTCACTCTCTTTGAATCTTCTTTATCATGCTAAGAGGAGCAGGAAAAAGTAAAAAATTTCAAAATTGCACCTTGCAATGCGGAGAAATTACTGTTTGTGCATTTATAATATTCAATGATTTTTGCCATTGAAAAACGTCCAGAAATGATTGAAGCTACTGACTGAACGAAAGGAGCTGGCATCTCACTCTCTTTGAATCTTCTTTATCATGCTAAGAGGAGCAGGAAAAAGCAAAAAATTTCAGAATTGCACCTTGCAATGCGGAGAAATTACTGTTTGTGCATTTACAATATTCATTGATTTTTGCCATTGAAAAACGTCCAGAAATGATTGAAGCTACTGACTGAATGAAAGGAGCTGGCATCTCACTCTCTTTGAATCTTCTTTATCATGCTAAGAGGAGCAGGAAAAAGCAAAAAATTTCAGAATTGCACCTTGCAATGCGGATAAATTACTGTTTGTGCATTTACAATATTCATTGATTTTTGCCATTGAAAAACATCATGTTATTCATATACCAGAAATGTTTGAAGCTACTGACTGAATGAAATGAGCTGACATCTCACTCTCTTTGAATCTTCTTTATCATGCTAAGAGGAGCAGGAAAAAGCAAAAAATTTCAGAATTGCACCTTGCAATGCGGAGAAATTACTGTTTGTGCATTTATAATATTCAATGATTTTTGCCATTGAAAAACGTCCAGAAATGATTGAAGCTACTGACTGAACGAAAGGAGCTGGCATCTCACTCTCTTTGAATCTTCTTTATCATGCTAAGAGGAGCAGGAAAAAGCAAAAAATTTCAGAATTGCACCTTGCAATGCGGAGAAATTACTGTTTGTGCATTTACAATATTCATTGATTTTTGCCATTGAAAAACGTCCAGAAATGATTGAAGCTACTGACTGAATGAAAGGAGCTGGCATCTCACTCTCTTTGAATCTTCTTTATCATGCTAAGAGGAGCAGGAAAAAGCAAAAAATTTCAGAATTGCACCTTGCAATGCGGATAAATTACTGTTTGTGCATTTACAATATTCATTGATTTTTGCCATTGAAAAACATCATGTTATTCATATACCAGAAATGTTTGAAGCTACTGACTGAATGAAAGGAGCTGACATCTCACTCTCTTTGAATCTTCTTTATCATGCTAAGAGGAGCAGGAAAAAGCAAAAAATTTCAGAATTGCACCTTGCAATGCGGAGAAATTACTGTTTGTGCATTTACAATATTCATTGATTTTTGCCATTGAAAAACGTCCAGAAATGATTGAAGCTACTGACTGAATGAAAGGAGCTGGCATCTCACTCTCTTTGAATCTTCTTTATCATGCTAAGAGGAGCAGGAAAAAGCAAAAAATTTCAGAATTGCACCTTGCAATGCGGAGAAATTACTGTTTGTGCATTTACAATATTCATTGATTTTTGCCATTGAAAAACATCATGTTATTCATATACCAGAAATGTTTGAAGCTACTGACTGAATGAAAGGAGCTGGCATCTCACTCTCTTTGAATCTTCTTTATCATGCTAAGAGGAGCAGGAAAAAGCAAAAAATTTCAGAATTGCACCTTGCAATGCGGAGAAATTACTGTTTGTGCATTTACAATATTCATTGATTTTTGCCATTGAAAAACATCATGTTATTCATATACCAGAAATGTTTGAAGCTACTGACTGAATGAAAGGAGCTGGCATCTCACTCTCTTTGAATCTTCTTTATCATGCTAAGAGGAGCAGGAAAAAGCAAAAAATTTCAGAATTGCACTTTGCAATGTGGAGAAATTACTGTTTGTGCATTTACAATATTCATTGATTTTTACCATTGAAAAACGTCCAGAAATGATTGAAGCTACTGACTGAATGAAAGTAGCTGGCATCTCACTCTCTTTGAATCTTCTTTATCATGCTAAGAGGAGCAGGAAAAAGCAAAAAATTTCAGACTTGCACCCTGCAATGCGGAGAAATTACTGTTTGTGCATTTACAATATTCATTGATTTTTGTCATTGAAAAACGTCCAGAAATGATTGAAGGTACTGACTGAATGAAAGGAGCTGGCATCTCACTCTCTTTGAATATTCTTTATCATGCTAAGAGGAGCAGGAAAAAGCAAAAAATTTCAGAATTGCACCTTGCAATGCGGAGAAATTACTGTTTGTGCATTTACAATATTCATTGATTTTTGCCATTGAAAAACGTCCAGAAATGATTGAAGCTACTGACTGAATTAAAGGAGCTGGCATCTCACTCTCTTTGAATCTTCTTTATCATGCTAAGAGGAGCAGGAAAAAGCAAAAAATTTCAGAATTGCACCTTGCAATGCGGAGAAATTACTGTTTGTGCATTTACAATATTCATTGATTTTTGCCATTGAAAAACATCCAGAAATGATTGAAGCTACTGACTGAATGAAAGGAGCTGGCATCTCACTCTCTTTGAATCTTCTTTATCATGCTAAGAGGAGCAGGAAAAAGCAAAAAATTTCAGAATTGCACCTTGCAATGCGGAGAAATTACTGTTTGTGCATTTACAATATTCATTGATTTTTGCCATTGAAAAACGTCCAGAAATGATTGAAGCTACTGACTGAATGAAAGGAGCTGGCATCTCACTCTCTTTGAATCTTCTTTATCATGCTAAGAGGAGCAGGAAAAAGCAAAAAATTTCAGAATTGCTCCTTGCAATGCGGAGAAATTACAGTTTGTGCATTTACAATATTCATTGATTTTTGCCATTGAAAAACATCCAGAAATGATTGAAGCTACTGACTGAATGAAAGGAGCTGGCATCTCACTCTCTTTGAATCTTCTTTATCATGCTAAGAGGAGCAGGAAAAAGCAAAAAATTTCAGAATTGCACCTTGCAATGCGGAGAAATTACTGTTTGTGCATTTACAATATTCATTGATTTTTGCCATTGAAAAACATCATGTTATTCATATACCAGAAAAGTTTGAAGCTACTGACTGAATGAAAGGAGCTGGCATCTCACTCTCTTTGAATCTTCTTTATCATGCTAAGAGGAGCAGGAAAAAGCAAAAAATTTCAGAATTGCACCTTGCAATGTGGAGAAATTACTGTTTGTGCATTTACAATATTCATTGATTTTTACCATTGAAAAACGTCCAGAAATGATTGAAGCTACTGACTGAATGAAAGTAGCTGGCATCTCACTCTCTTTGAATCTTCTTTATCATGCTAAGAGGAGCAGGAAAAAGCAAAAAATTTCAGACTTGCACCTTGCAATGCGGAGAAATTACTGTTTGTGCATTTACAATATTCATTGATTTTTGCCATTGAAAAACATCATGTTATTCATATACCAGAAATGTTTGAAGCTACTGACTGAATGAAAGGAGCTGGCATCTCACTCTCTTTGAATCTTCTTTATCATGCTAAGAGGAGCAGGAAAAAGCAAAAAATTTCAGAATTGCACCTTGCAATGTGGAGAAATTACTGTTTGTGCATTTACAATATTCATTGATTTTTACCATTGAAAAACGTCCAGAAATGATTGAAGCTACTGACTGAATGAAAGTAGCTGGCATCTCACTCTCTTTGAATCTTCTTTATCATGCTAAGAGGAGCAGGAAAAAGCAAAAAATTTCAGACTTGCACCTTGCAATGCGGAGAAATTACTGTTTGTGCATTTACAATATTCATTGATTTTTGCCATTGAAAAACGTCCAGAAATGATTGAAGCTACTGACTGAATGAAAGGAGCTGGCATCTCACTCTCTTTGAATCTTCTTTATCATGCTAAGAGGAGCAGGAAAAAGCAAAAAATTTCAGAATTGCACCTTGCAATGCGGAGAAATTACTGTTTGTGCATTTACAATATTCATTGATTTTTGCCATTGAAAAACATGTTATTCATATACCAGAAATGTTTGAAGCTACTGACTGAATGAAAGGAGCTGGCACCTCACTCTCTTTGAATCTTCTTGATCATGCTAAGAGGAGCGGGAAAAAGCAAAAAATTTCAGAATTGCACCTTGCAATGCGGAGAAATTACTGTTTGTGCATTTACAATATTCATTGATTTTTGCCATTGAAAAACGTCCAGAAATGATTGAAGGTACTGACTGAATGAAAGGAGCTGGCATCTCACTCTCTTTGAATCTTCTTTATCATGCTAAGAGGAGCAGGAAAAAGCAAAAAATTTCAGAATTGCACCTTGCAATGCGGAGAAATTACTGTTTGTGCATTTACAATATTCATTGATTTTTGCCATTGAAAAACATCATGTTATTCATATACCAGAAAAGTTTGAAGCTACTGACTGAATGAAAGGAGCTGGCATCTCACTCTCTTTGAATCTTCTTTATCATGCTAAGAGGAGCAGGAAAAAGCAAAAAATTTCAGAATTGCACCTTGCAATGTGGAGTAATTACTGTTTGTGCATTTACAATATTCATTGATTTTTACCATTGAAAAACGTCCAGAAATGATTGAAGCTACTGACTGAATGAAAGTAGCTGGCATCTCACTCTCTTTGAATCTTCTTTATCATGCTAAGAGGAGCAGGAAAAAGCAAAAAATTTCAGACTTGCACCTTGCAATGCGGAGAAATTACTGTTTGTGCATTTACAATATTCATTGATTTTTGCCATTGAAAAACATCATGTTATTCATATACCAGAAATGTTTGAAGCTACTGACTGAATGAAAGGAGCTGGCATCTCACTCTCTTTGAATCTTCTTTATCATGCTAAGAGGAGCAGGAAAAAGCAAAAAATTTCAGAATTGCACCTTGCAATGTGGAGAAATTACTGTTTGTGCATTTACAATATTCATTGATTTTTACCATTGAAAAATGTCCAGAAATGATTGAAGCTACTGACTGAATGAAAGTAGCTGGCATCTCACTCTCCTTGAATCTTCTTTATCATGCTAAGAGGAGCAGGAAAAAGCAAAAAATTTCAGACTTGCACCTTGCAATGCGGAGAAATTACTGTTTGTGCATTTACAATATTCATTGATTTTTGCCATTGAAAAACATCATGTTATTCATATACCAGAAATGTTTGAAGCTACTGACTGAATGAAAGGAGCTGGCATCTCACTCTCTTTGAATCTTCTTTATCATGCTAAGAGGAGCAGGAAAAAGCAAAAAATTTCAGAATTGCACCTTGCAATGCGGAGAAATTACTGTTTGTGCATTTACAATATTCATTGATTTTTGCCATTGAAAAACGTCCAGAAATGATTGAAGCTACTGACTGAATGAAAGGAGCTGGCATCTCACTCTCTTTGAATCTTGTTTATCATGCTAAGAGGAGCAGGAAAAAGCAAAAAATTTCAGAATTGCACCTTGCAATGCGGAGAAATTACTGTTTGTGCATTTACAATATTCATTGATTTTTGCCATTGAAAAACGTCCAGAAATGATTGAAGCTACTGACTGAATGAAAGAAGCTGGCATCTCACTCTCTTTGAATCTTCTTTATCATGCTAAGAGGAGCAGGAAAAAGCAAAAAATTTCAGACTTGCACCTTGCAATGCGGAGAAATTACTGTTTGTGCATTTACAATATTCATTGATTTTTGCCATTGAAAAACATCATGTTATTCATATACCAGAAATGTTTGAAGCTACTGACTGAATGAAAGGAGCTGGCATCTCACTCTCTTTGAATCTTCTTTATCATGCTAAGAGGAGCAGGAAAAAGCAAAAAATTTCAGAATTGCACCTTGCAATGTGGAGAAATTACTGTTTGTGCATTTACAATATTCATTGATTTTTACCATTGAAAAACGTCCAGAAATGATTGAAGCTACTGACTGAATGAAAGTAGCTGGCATCTCACTCTCCTTGAATCTTCTTTATCATGCTAAGAGGAGCAGGAAAAAGCAAAAAATTTCAGACTTGCACCTTGCAATGCGGAGAAATTACTGTTTGTGCATTTACAATATTCATTGATTTTTGCCATTGAAAAACATCATGTTATTCATATACCAGAAATGTTTGAAGCTACTGACTGAATGAAAGGAGCTGGCATCTCACTCTCTTTGAATCTTCTTTATCATGCTAAGAGGAGCAGGAAAAAGCAAAAAATTTCAGAATTGCACCTTGCAATGCGGAGAAATTACTGTTTGTGCATTTACAATATTCATTGATTTTTGCCATTGAAAAACGTCCAGAAATGATTGAAGCTACTGACTGAATGAAAGGAGCTGACATCTCACTCTCTTTGAATCTTGTTTATCATGCTAAGAGGAGCAGGAAAAAGCAAAAAATTTCAGAATTGCACCTTGCAATGCGGAGAAATTACTGTTTGTGCATTTACAATATTCATTGATTTTTGCCATTGAAAAACATGTTTTTCATATACCAGAAATGTTTGAAGCTACTGACTGAATGAAAGGAGCTGGCATCTCACTCTCTTTGAATCTTCTTTATCATGCTAGGATTAGCAGGAAAAAGCAAAAAATTTCAGAATTGCACCTTGCAATGTGGAGATATTACTGTTTGTGCATTTACAATATTCATTGATTTTTGCCATTGAAAAACATGTTTTTCATATACCAGAAATGTTTGAAGCTACTGACTGAATGAAAGGAGCTGGCATCTCACTCTCTTTGAATCTTCTTTATCATGCTAGGATTAACAGGAAAAAGCAAAAAATTTCAGAATTGCACCTTGCAATGTGGAGATATTACTGTTTGTGCATTTACAATATTCATTGATTTTTGCCATTGAAAAACGTCCAGAAATGTTTGAAGCTACTGACTGAATGAAAGGAGCTGGCATCTCACTCTCTTTGAATCTTCTTTATCATGCTAGGATTAACAGGAAAAAGCTAAAAATTTCAGAATTACACCTTGCAATGTGGAGATATTACTGTTTGTGCATTTACAATATTCATTGATTTTTGCCATTGAAAAACATGTTTTTCATATACCAGAAATGTTTGAAGCTACTGACTGAATGAAAGGAGCTGGCATCTCACTCTCTTTGAATCTTCTTTATCATGCTAGGATTAGCAGGAAAAAGCAAAAAATTTCAGAATTGCACCTTGCAATGTGGAGATATTACTGTTTGTGCATTTACAATATTCATTGATTTTTGCCATTGAAAAACATGTTTTTCATATACCAGAAATGTTTGAAGCTACTGATTGAATGAAAGGAGCTGGCATCTCACTCTCTTTGAATCTTCTTTATCATGCTAGGATTAGCAGGAAAAAGCAAAAAATTTCAGAATTGCACCTTGCAATGTGGAGATATTACTGTTTGTGCATTTACAATATTCATTGATTTTTGCCATTGAAAAACATCATGTTATTCATATACCAGAAATGTTTGAAGCTACTGACTGAATGAAAGTAGCTGGCATCTCACTCTCCTTGAATCTTCTTTATCATGCTAAGAGGAGCAGGAAAAAGCAAAAAATTTCAGACTTGCACCTTGCAATGCGGAGAAATTACTGTTTGTGCATTTACAATATTCATTGATTTTTGCCATTGAAAAACATCATGTTATTCATATACCAGAAATGTTTGAAGCTACTGACTGAATGAAATGAGCTGACATCTCACTCTCTTTGAATCTTCTTTATCATGCTAAGAGGAGCAGGAAAAAGCAAAAAATTTCAGAATTGCACCTTGCAATGCGGAGAAATTACTGTTTGTGCATTTATAATATTCAATGATTTTTGCCATTGAAAAACGTCCAGAAATGATTGAAGCTACTGACTGAACGAAAGGAGCTGGCATCTCACTCTCTTTGAATCTTCTTTATCATGCTAAGAGGAGCAGGAAAAAGCAAAAAATTTCAGAATTGCACCTTGCAATGCGGAGAAATTACTGTTTGTGCATTTACAATATTCATTGATTTTTGCCATTGAAAAACGTCCAGAAATGATTGAAGCTACTGACTGAATGAAAGGAGCTGGCATCTCACTCTCTTTGAATCTTCTTTATCATGCTAAGAGGAGCAGGAAAAAGCAAAAAATTTCAGAATTGCACCTTGCAATGCGGATAAATTACTGTTTGTGCATTTACAATATTCATTGATTTTTGCCATTGAAAAACATCATGTTATTCATATACCAGAAATGTTTGAAGCTACTGACTGAATGAAAGGAGCTGACATCTCACTCTCTTTGAATCTTCTTTATCATGCTAAGAGGAGCAGGAAAAAGCAAAAAATTTCAGAATTGCACCTTGCAATGCGGAGAAATTACTGTTTGTGCATTTACAATATTCATTGATTTTTGCCATTGAAAAACGTCCAGAAATGATTGAAGCTACTGACTGAATGAAAGGAGCTGGCATCTCACTCTCTTTGAATCTTCTTTATCATGCTAAGAGGAGCAGGAAAAAGCAAAAAATTTCAGAATTGCACCTTGCAATGCGGAGAAATTACTGTTTGTGCATTTACAATATTCATTGATTTTTGCCATTGAAAAACATCATGTTATTCATATACCAGAAATGTTTGAAGCTACTGACTGAATGAAAGGAGCTGGCATCTCACTCTCTTTGAATCTTCTTTATCATGCTAAGAGGAGCAGGAAAAAGCAAAAAATTTCAGAATTGCACCTTGCAATGCGGAGAAATTACTGTTTGTGCATTTACAATATTCATTGATTTTTGCCATTGAAAAACATCATGTTATTCATATACCAGAAATGTTTGAAGCTACTGACTGAATGAAAGGAACTGGCATCTCACTCTCTTTGAATCTTCTTTATCATGCTAAGAGGAGCAGGAAAAAGCAAAAAATTTCAGAATTGCACTTTGCAATGTGGAGAAATTACTGTTTGTGCATTTACAATATTCATTGATTTTTACCATTGAAAAACGTCCAGAAATGATTGAAGCTACTGACTGAATGAAAGTAGCTGGCATCTCACTCTCTTTGAATCTTCTTTATCATGCTAAGAGGAGCAGGAAAAAGCAAAAAATTTCAGACTTGCACCCTGCAATGCGGAGAAATTACTGTTTGTGCATTTACAATATTCATTGATTTTTGTCATTGAAAAACGTCCAGAAATGATTGAAGGTACTGACTGAATGAAAGGAGCTGGCATCTCACTCTCTTTGAATATTCTTTATCATGCTAAGAGGAGCAGGAAAAAGCAAAAAATTTCAGAATTGCACCTTGCAATGCGGAGAAATTACTGTTTGTGCATTTACAATATTCATTGATTTTTGCCATTGAAAAACGTCCAGAAATGATTGAAGCTACTGACTGAATTAAAGGAGCTGGCATCTCACTCTCTTTGAATCTTCTTTATCATGCTAAGAGGAGCAGGAAAAAGCAAAAAATTTCAGAATTGCACCTTGCAATGCGGAGAAATTACTGTTTGTGCATTTACAATATTCATTGATTTTTGCCATTGAAAAACATCCAGAAATGATTGAAGCTACTGACTGAATGAAAGGAGCTGGCATCTCACTCTCTTTGAATCTTCTTTATCATGCTAAGAGGAGCAGGAAAAAGCAAAAAATTTCAGAATTGCACTTTGCAATGTGGAGAAATTACTGTTTGTGCATTTACAATATTCATTGATTTTTACCATTGAAAAACGTCCAGAAATGATTGAAGCTACTGACTGAATGAAAGTAGCTGGCATCTCACTCTCTTTGAATCTTCTTTATCATGCTAAGAGGAGCAGGAAAAAGCAAAAAATTTCAGACTTGCACCTTGCAATGCGGAGAAATTACTGTTTGTGCATTTACAATATTCATTGATTTTTGCCATTGAAAAACGTCCAGAAATGATTGAAGGTACTGACTGAATGAAAGGAGCTGGCATCTCACTCTCTTTGAATCTTCTTTATCATGCTAAGAGGAGCAGGAAAAAGCAAAAAATTTCAGAATTGCACCTTGCAATGCGGAGAAATTACTGTTTGTGCATTTACAATATTCATTGATTTTTGCCATTGAAAAACGTCCAGAAATGATTGAAGCTACTGACTGAATGAAAGGAGCTGGCATCTCACTCTCTTTGAATCTTCTTTATCATGCTAAGAGGAGCAGGAAAAAGCAAAAAATTTCAGAATTGCTCCTTGCAATGCGGAGAAATTACAGTTTGTGCATTTACAATATTCATTGATTTTTGCCATTGAAAAACATCCAGAAATGATTGAAGCTACTGACTGAATGAAAGGAGCTGGCATCTCACTCTCTTTGAATCTTCTTTATCATGCTAAGAGGAGCAGGAAAAAGCAAAAAATTTCAGAATTGCACCTTGCAATGCGGAGAAATTACTGTTTGTGCATTTACAATATTCATTGATTTTTGCCATTGAAAAACATCATGTTATTCATATACCAGAAAAGTTTGAAGCTACTGACTGAATGAAAGGAGCTGGCATCTCACTCTCTTTGAATCTTCTTTATCATGCTAAGAGGAGCAGGAAAAAGCAAAAAATTTCAGAATTGCACCTTGCAATGTGGAGAAATTACTGTTTGTGCATTTACAATATTCATTGATTTTTACCATTGAAAAACGTCCAGAAATGATTGAAGCTACTGACTGAATGAAAGTAGCTGGCATCTCACTCTCTTTGAATCTTCTTTATCATGCTAAGAGGAGCAGGAAAAAGCAAAAAATTTCAGACTTGCACCTTGCAATGCGGAGAAATTACTGTTTGTGCATTTACAATATTCATTGATTTTTGCCATTGAAAAACATCATGTTATTCATATACCAGAAATGTTTGAAGCTACTGACTGAATGAAAGGAGCTGGCATCTCACTCTCTTTGAATCTTCTTTATCATGCTAAGAGGAGCAGGAAAAAGCAAAAAATTTCAGAATTGCACCTTGCAATGTGGAGAAATTACTGTTTGTGCATTTACAATATTCATTGATTTTTACCATTGAAAAACGTCCAGAAATGATTGAAGCTACTGACTGAATGAAAGTAGCTGGCATCTCACTCTCTTTGAATCTTCTTTATCATGCTAAGAGGAGCAGGAAAAAGCAAAAAATTTCAGACTTGCACCTTGCAATGCGGAGAAATTACTGTTTGTGCATTTACAATATTCATTGATTTTTGCCATTGAAAAACGTCCAGAAATGATTGAAGCTACTGACTGAATGAAAGGAGCTGGCATCTCACTCTCTTTGAATCTTCTTTATCATGCTAAGAGGAGCAGGAAAAAGCAAAAAATTTCAGAATTGCACCTTGCAATGCGGAGAAATTACTGTTTGTGCATTTACAATATTCATTGATTTTTGCCATTGAAAAACATGTTATTCATATACCAGAAATGTTTGAAGCTACTGACTGAATGAAAGGAGCTGGCACCTCACTCTCTTTGAATCTTCTTGATCATGCTAAGAGGAGCGGGAAAAAGCAAAAAATTTCAGAATTGCACCTTGCAATGCGGAGAAATTACTGTTTGTGCATTTACAATATTCATTGATTTTTGCCATTGAAAAACGTCCAGAAATGATTGAAGCTACTGACTGAATGAAAGTAGCTGGCATCTCACTCTCTTTGAATCTTCTTTATCATGCTAAGAGGAGCAGGAAAAAGCAAAAAATTTCAGACTTGCACCTTGCAATGCGGAGAAATTACTGTTTGTGCATTTACAATATTCATTGATTTTTGCCATTGAAAAACATCATGTTATTCATATACCAGAAATGTTTGAAGCTACTGACTGAATGAAAGGAGCTGGCATCTCACTCTCTTTGAATCTTCTTTATCATGCTAAGAGGAGCAGGAAAAAGCAAAAAATTTCAGAATTGCACCTTGCAATGTGGAGAAATTACTGTTTGTGCATTTACAATATTCATTGATTTTTACCATTGAAAAATGTCCAGAAATGATTGAAGCTACTGACTGAATGAAAGTAGCTGGCATCTCACTCTCCTTGAATCTTCTTTATCATGCTAAGAGGAGCAGGAAAAAGCAAAAAATTTCAGACTTGCACCTTGCAATGCGGAGAAATTACTGTTTGTGCATTTACAATATTCATTGATTTTTGCCATTGAAAAACATCATGTTATTCATATACCAGAAATGTTTGAAGCTACTGACTGAATGAAAGGAGCTGGCATCTCACTCTCTTTGAATCTTCTTTATCATGCTAAGAGGAGCAGGAAAAAGCAAAAAATTTCAGAATTGCACCTTGCAATGCGGAGAAATTACTGTTTGTGCATTTACAATATTCATTGATTTTTGCCATTGAAAAACGTCCAGAAATGATTGAAGCTACTGACTGAATGAAAGGAGCTGGCATCTCACTCTCTTTGAATCTTGTTTATCATGCTAAGAGGAGCAGGAAAAAGCAAAAAATTTCAGAATTGCACCTTGCAATGCGGAGAAATTACTGTTTGTGCATTTACAATATTCATTGATTTTTGCCATTGAAAAACGTCCAGAAATGATTGAAGCTACTGACTGAATGAAAGAAGCTGGCATCTCACTCTCTTTGAATCTTCTTTATCATGCTAAGAGGAGCAGGAAAAAGCAAAAAATTTCAGACTTGCACCTTGCAATGCGGAGAAATTACTGTTTGTGCATTTACAATATTCATTGATTTTTGCCATTGAAAAACATCATGTTATTCATATACCAGAAATGTTTGAAGCTACTGACTGAATGAAAGGAGCTGGCATCTCACTCTCTTTGAATCTTCTTTATCATGCTAAGAGGAGCAGGAAAAAGCAAAAAATTTCAGAATTGCACCTTGCAATGTGGAGAAATTACTGTTTGTGCATTTACAATATTCATTGATTTTTACCATTGAAAAACGTCCAGAAATGATTGAAGCTACTGACTGAATGAAAGTAGCTGGCATCTCACTCTCCTTGAATCTTCTTTATCATGCTAAGAGGAGCAGGAAAAAGCAAAAAATTTCAGACTTGCACCTTGCAATGCGGAGAAATTACTGTTTGTGCATTTACAATATTCATTGATTTTTGCCATTGAAAAACATCATGTTATTCATATACCAGAAATGTTTGAAGCTACTGACTGAATGAAAGGAGCTGGCATCTCACTCTCTTTGAATCTTCTTTATCATGCTAAGAGGAGCAGGAAAAAGCAAAAAATTTCAGAATTGCACCTTGCAATGCGGAGAAATTACTGTTTGTGCATTTACAATATTCATTGATTTTTGCCATTGAAAAACGTCCAGAAATGATTGAAGCTACTGACTGAATGAAAGGAGCTGACATCTCACTCTCTTTGAATCTTGTTTATCATGCTAAGAGGAGCAGGAAAAAGCAAAAAATTTCAGAATTGCACCTTGCAATGCGGAGAAATTACTGTTTGTGCATTTACAATATTCATTGATTTTTGCCATTGAAAAACATGTTTTTCATATACCAGAAATGTTTGAAGCTACTGACTGAATGAAAGGAGCTGGCATCTCACTCTCTTTGAATCTTCTTTATCATGCTAGGATTAGCAGGAAAAAGCAAAAAATTTCAGAATTGCACCTTGCAATGTGGAGATATTACTGTTTGTGCATTTACAATATTCATTGATTTTTGCCATTGAAAAACATGTTTTTCATATACCAGAAATGTTTGAAGCTACTGACTGAATGAAAGGAGCTGGCATCTCACTCTCTTTGAATCTTCTTTATCATGCTAGGATTAACAGGAAAAAGCAAAAAATTTCAGAATTGCACCTTGCAATGTGGAGATATTACTGTTTGTGCATTTACAATATTCATTGATTTTTGCCATTGAAAAACGTCCAGAAATGTTTGAAGCTACTGACTGAATGAAAGGAGCTGGCATCTCACTCTCTTTGAATCTTCTTTATCATGCTAGGATTAACAGGAAAAAGCTAAAAATTTCAGAATTACACCTTGCAATGTGGAGATATTACTGTTTGTGCATTTACAATATTCATTGATTTTTGCCATTGAAAAACATGTTTTTCATATACCAGAAATGTTTGAAGCTACTGACTGAATGAAAGGAGCTGGCATCTCACTCTCTTTGAATCTTCTTTATCATGCTAGGATTAGCAGGAAAAAGCAAAAAATTTCAGAATTGCACCTTGCAATGTGGAGATATTACTGTTTGTGCATTTACAATATTCATTGATTTTTGCCATTGAAAAACATGTTTTTCATATACCAGAAATGTTTGAAGCTACTGATTGAATGAAAGGAGCTGGCATCTCACTCTCTTTGAATCTTCTTTATCATGCTAGGATTAGCAGGAAAAAGCAAAAAATTTCAGAATTGCACCTTGCAATGTGGAGATATTACTGTTTGTGCATTTACAATATTCATTGATTTTTGCCATTGAAAAACATCATGTTATTCATATACCAGAAATGTTTGAAGCTACTGACTGAATGAAAGTAGCTGGCATCTCACTCTCCTTGAATCTTCTTTATCATGCTAAGAGGAGCAGGAAAAAGCAAAAAATTTCAGACTTGCACCTTGCAATGCGGAGAAATTACTGTTTGTGCATTTACAATATTCATTGATTTTTGCCATTGAAAAACATCATGTTATTCATATACCAGAAATGTTTGAAGCTACTGACTGAATGAAAGGAGCTGGCATCTCACTCTCTTTGAATCTTCTTTATCATGCTAAGAGGAGCAGGAAAAAGCAAAAAATTTCAGAATTGCACCTTGCAATGCGGAGAAATTACTGTTTGTGCATTTACAATATTCATTGATTTTTGCCATTGAAAAACGTCCAGAAATGATTGAAGCTACTGACTGAATGAAAGGAGCTGACATCTCACTCTCTTTGAATCTTGTTTATCATGCTAAGAGGAGCAGGAAAAAGCAAAAAATTTCAGAATTGCACCTTGCAATGCGGAGAAATTACTGTTTGTGCATTTACAATATTCATTGATTTTTGCCATTGAAAAACATGTTTTTCATATACCAGAAATGTTTGAAGCTACTGACTGAATGAAAGGAGCTGGCATCTCACTCTCTTTGAATCTTCTTTATCATGCTAGGATTAGCAGGAAAAAGCAAAAAATTTCAGAATTGCACCTTGCAATGTGGAGATATTACTGTTTGTGCATTTACAATATTCATTGATTTTTGCCATTGAAAAACATGTTTTTCATATACCAGAAATGTTTGAAGCTACTGACTGAATGAAAGGAGCTGGCATCTCACTCTCTTTGAATCTTCTTTATCATGCTAGGATTAACAGGAAAAAGCAAAAAATTTCAGAATTGCACCTTGCAATGTGGAGATATTACTGTTTGTGCATTTACAATATTCATTGATTTTTGCCATTGAAAAACGTCCAGAAATGTTTGAAGCTACTGACTGAATGAAAGGAGCTGGCATCTCACTCTCTTTGAATCTTCTTTATCATGCTAGGATTAACAGGAAAAAGCTAAAAATTTCAGAATTACACCTTGCAATGTGGAGATATTACTGTTTGTGCATTTACAATATTCATTGATTTTTGCCATTGAAAAACATGTTTTTCATATACCAGAAATGTTTGAAGCTACTGACTGAATGAAAGGAGCTGGCATCTCACTCTCTTTGAATCTTCTTTATCATGCTAGGATTAGCAGGAAAAAGCAAAAAATTTCAGAATTGCACCTTGCAATGTGGAGATATTACTGTTTGTGCATTTACAATATTCATTGATTTTTGCCATTGAAAAACATGTTTTTCATATACCAGAAATGTTTGAAGCTACTGATTGAATGAAAGGAGCTGGCATCTCACTCTCTTTGAATCTTCTTTATCATGCTAGGATTAGCAGGAAAAAGCAAAAAATTTTAGAATTGCACCTTGCAATGTGGAGATATTACTGTTTGTGCATTTACAATATTCATTGATTTTTGCCATTGAAAAACATGTTTTTCATATACCAGAAATGTTTGAAGCTACTGACTGAATGAAAGGAGCTGGCATCTCACTCTCTTTGAATCTTCTTTATCATGCTAGGATTAACAGGAAAAAGCAAAAAATTTCAGAATTGCACCTTGAAATGTGGAGATATTACTGTTTGTGCATTTACAATATTCATTGATTTTTGCCATTGAAAAACATGTTTTTCATATACCAGAAATGTTTGAAGCTACTGACTGAATGAAAGGAGCTAGCATCTCACTCTCTTTGAATCTTCTTTATCATGCTAGGATTAACAGGAAAAAGCAAAAAATTTCAGAATTGCACCTTGCAATGCGGAGAAATTACTGTTTGTGCATTTACAATATTCATTGATTTTTGCCATTGAAAAACGTCCAGAAATGATTGAAGCTACTGACTGAATGAAAGAAGCTGGCATCTCACTCTCTTTGAATCTTCTTTATCATGCTAAGAGGAGCAGGAAAAAGCAAAAAATTTCAGAATTGCACCTTGCAATGCGGAGAAATTACTGTTTGTGCATTTACAATATTCATTGATTTTTGCCATTGAAAAACATCATGTTATTCATATACCAGAAATGATTGAAGCTACTGACTGAATGAAAGGAGCTGGCATCTCACTCTCTTTGAATCTTCTTTATCATGCTAAGAGGAGCAGGAAAAAGTAAAAAATTTCAGAATTGCACCTTGCAATGCGGAGAAATTACTGTTTGTGCATTTATAATATTCAATGATTTTTGCCATTGAAAAACGTCCAGAAATGACTGAAGCTACTGACTGAACGAAAGGAGCTGGCATCTCACTCTCTTTGAATCTTCTTTATCATGCTAAGAGGAGCAGGAAAAAGCAAAAAATTTCAGAATTGCACCTTGCAATGCGGAGAAATTACTGTTTGTGCATTTACAATATTCATTGATTTTTGCCATTGAAAAACGTCCAGAAATGATTGAAGCTACTGACTGTCTGAAAGGAGCTGGCATCTCACTCTCTTTGAATCTTCTTTATCATGCTAAGAGGAGCAGGAAAAAGCAAAAAATTTCAGAATTGCACCTTGCAATGCGGATAAATTACTGTTTGTGCATTTACAATATTCATTGATTTTTGCCATTGAAAAACATCATGTTATTCATATACCAGAAATGTTTGAAGCTACTGACTGAATGAAAGGAGCTGACATCTCACTCTCTTTGAATCTTCTTTATCATGCTAAGAGGAGCAGGAAAAAGCAAAAAATTTCAGAATTGCACCTTGCAATGCGGAGAAATTACTGTTTGTGCATTTACAATATTCATTGATTTTTGCCATTGAAAAACGTCCAGAAATGATTGAAGCTACTGACTGAATGAAAGGAGCTGGCATCTCACTCTCTTTGAATCTTCTTTATCATGCTAAGAGGAGCAGGAAAAAGCAAAAAATTTCAGAATTGCACCTTGCAATGCGGAGAAATTACTGTTTGTGCATTTACAATATTCATTGATTTTTGCCATTGAAAAACATCATGTTATTCATATACCAGAAATGTTTGAAGCTACTGACTGAATGAAAGGAGCTGGCATCTCACTCTCTTTGAATCTTCTTTATCATGCTAAGAGGAGCAGGAAAAAGCAAAAAATTTCAGAATTGCACCTTGCAATGCGGAGAAATTACTGTTTGTGCATTTACAATATTCATTGATTTTTGCCATTGAAAAACATCATGTTATTCATATACCAGAAATGTTTGAAGCTACTGACTGAATGAAAGGAGCTGGCATCTCACTCTCTTTGAATCTTCTTTACCATGCTAAGAGGAGCAGGAAAAAGCAAAAAATTTCAGAATTGCACTTTGCAATGTGGAGAAATTACTGTTTGTGCATTTACAATATTCATTGATTTTTACCATTGAAAAACGTCCAGAAATGATTGAAGCTACTGACTGAATGAAAGTAGCTGGCATCTCACTCTCTTTGAATCTTCTTTATCATGCTAAGAGGAGCAGGAAAAAGCAAAAAATTTCAGACTTGCACCTTGCAATGCGGAGAAATTACTGTTTGTGCATTTACAATATTCATTGATTTTTGCCATTGAAAAACGTCCAGAAATGATTGAAGGTACTGACTGAATGAAAGGAGCTGGCATCTCACTCTCTTTGAATCTTCTTTATCATGCTAAGAGGAGCAGGAAAAAGCAAAAAATTTCAGAATTGCACCTTGCAATGCGGAGAAATTACTGTTTGTGCATTTACAATATTCATTGATTTTTGCCATTGAAAAACGTCCAGAAATGATTGAAGCTACTGAATGAATGAAAGGAGCTGGCATCTCACTCTCTTTGAATCTTCTTTATCATGCTAAGAGGAGCAGGAAAAAGCAAAAAATTTCAGAATTGCACCTTGCAATGCGGAGAAATTACTGTTTGTGCATTTACAATATTCATTGATTTTTGCCATTGAAAAACATCCAGAAATGATTGAAGCTACTGACTGAATGAAAGGAGCTGGCATCTCACTCTCTTTGAATCTTCTTTATCATGCTAAGAGGAGCAGGAAAAAGCAAAAAATTTCAGAATTGCACTTTGCAATGTGGAGAAATTACTGTTTGTGCATTTACAATATTCATTGATTTTTACCATTGAAAAACGTCCAGAAATGATTGAAGCTACTGACTGAATGAAAGTAGCTGGCATCTCACTCTCTTTGAATCTTCTTTATCATGCTAAGAGGAGCAGGAAAAAGCAAAAAATTTCAGACTTGCACCTTGCAATGCGGAGAAATTACTGTTTGTGCATTTACAATATTCATTGATTTTTGCCATTGAAAAACGTCCAGAAATGATTGAAGGTACTGACTGAATGAAAGGAGCTGGCATCTCACTCTCTTTGAATCTTCTTTATCATGCTAAGAGGAGCAGGAAAAAGCAAAAAATTTCAGAATTGCACCTTGCAATGCGGAGAAATTACTGTTTGTGCATTTACAATATTCATTGATTTTTGCCATTGAAAAACGTCCAGAAATGATTGAAGCTACTGACTGAATGAAAGGAGCTGGCATCTCACTCTCTTTGAATCTTCTTTATCATGCTAAGAGGAGCAGGAAAAAGCAAAAAATTTCAGAATTGCACCTTGCAATGCGGAGAAATTACAGTTTGTGCATTTACAATATTCATTGATTTTTGCCATTGAAAAACATCCAGAAATGATTGAAGCTACTGACTGAATGAAAGGAGCTGGCATCTCACTCTCTTTGAATCTTCTTTATCATGCTAAGAGGAGCAGGAAAAAGCAAAAAATTTCAGAATTGCACCTTGCAATGCGGAGAAATTACTGTTTGTGCATTTACAATATTCATTGATTTTTGCCATTGAAAAACATCATGTTATTCATATACCAGAAAAGTTTGAAGCTACTGACTGAATGAAAGGAGCTGGCATCTCACTCTCTTTGAATCTTCTTTATCATGCTAAGAGGAGCAGGAAAAAGCAAAAAATTTCAGAATTGCACCTTGCAATGTGGAGAAATTACTGTTTGTGCATTTACAATATTCATTGATTTTTACCATTGAAAAACGTCCAGAAATGATTGAAGCTACTGACTGAATGAAAGTAGCTGGCATCTCACTCTCTTTGAATCTTCTTTATCATGGTAAGAGGAGCAGGAAAAAGCAAAAAATTTCAGACTTGCACCTTGCAATGCGGAGAAATTACTGTTTGTGCATTTACAATATTCATTGATTTTTGCCATTGAAAAACATCATGTTATTCATATACCAGAAATGTTTGAAGCTACTGACTGAATGAAAGGAGCTGGCATCTCACTCTCTTTGAATCTTCTTTATCATGCTAAGAGGAGCAGGAAAAAGCAAAAAATTTCAGAATTGCACCTTGCAATGTGGAGAAATTACTGTTTGTGCATTTACAATATTCATTGATTTTTACCATTGAAAAACGTCCAGAAATGATTGAAGCTACTGACTGAATGAAAGTAGGTGGCATCTCACTCTCTTTGAATCTTCTTTATCATGCTAAGAGGAGCAGGAAAAAGCAAAAAATTTCAGACTTGCACCTTGCAATGCGGAGAAATTACTGTTTGTGCATTTACAATATTCATTGATTTTTGCCATTGAAAAACGTCCAGAAATGATTGAAGCTACTGACTGAATGAAAGGAGCTGGCATCTCACTCTCTTTGAATCTTCTTTATCATGCTAAGAGGAGCAGGAAAAAGCAAAAAAATTCAGAATTGCACCTTGCAATGCGGAGAAATTACTGTTTGTGCATTTACAATATTCATTGATTTTTGCCATTGAAAAACATGTTATTCATATACCAGAAATGTTTGAAGCTACTGACTGAATGAAAGGAGCTGGCACCTCACTCTCTTTGAATCTTCTTTATCATGCTAAGAGGAGCGGGAAAAAGCAAAAAATTTCAGAATTGCACCTTGCAATGCGGAGAAATTACTGTTTGTGCATTTACAATATTCATTGATTTTTGCCATTGAAAAACGTCCAGAAATGATTGAAGGTACTGACTGAATGAAAGGAGCTGGCATCTCACTCTCTTTGAATCTTCTTTATCATGCTAAGAGGAGCAGGAAAAAGCAAAAAATTTCAGAATTGCACCTTGCAATGCGGAGAAATTACTGTTTGTGCATTTACAATATTCATTGATTTTTGCCATTGAAAAACGTCCAGAAATGATTGAAGCTACTGACTGAATGAAAGGAGCTGGCATCTCACTCTCTTTGAATCTTCTTTATCATGCTAAGAGGAGCAGGAAAAAGCAAAAAATTTCAGAATTGCACCTTGCAATGCGGAGAAATTACTGTTTGTGCATTTACAATATTCATTGATTTTTGCCATTGAAAAACATCATGTTATTCATATACCAGAAATGTTTGAAGCTACTGACTGAATGAAAGGAGCTGGCATCTCACTCTCTTTGAATCTTCTTTATCATGCTAAGAGGAGCAGGAAAAAGCAAAAAATTTCAGAATTGCACCTTGCAATGCGGAGAAATTACTGTTTGTGCATTTACAATATTCATTGATTTTTGCCATTGAAAAACATCATGTTATTCATATACCAGAAATGTTTGAAGCTACTGACTGAATGAAAGGAGCTGGCATCTCACTCTCTTTGAATCTTCTTTATCATGCTAAGAGGAGCAGTAAAAAGCAAAAAATTTCAGAATTGCACTTTGCAATGTGGAGAAATTACTGTTTGTGCATTTACAATATTCATTGATTTTTACCATTGAAAAACGTCCAGAAATGATTGAAGCTACTGACTGAATGAAAGTAGCTGGCATCTCACTCTCTTTGAATCTTCTTTATCATGCTAAGAGGAGCAGGAAAAAGCAAAAAATTTCAGACTTGCACCTTGCAATGCGGAGAAATTACTGTTTGTGCATTTACAATATTCATTGATTTTTGCCATTGAAAAACGTCCAGAAATGATTGAAGGTACTGACTGAATGAAAGGAGCTGGCATCTCACTCTCTTTGAATCTTCTTTATCATGCTAAGAGGAGCAGGAAAAAGCAAAAAATTTCAGAATTGCACCTTGCAATGCGGAGAAATTACTGTTTGTGCATTTACAATATTCATTGATTTTTGCCATTGAAAAACGTCCAGAAATGATTGAAGCTACTGACTGAATGAAAGGAGCTGGCATCTCACTCTCTTTGAATCTTCTTTATCATGCTAAGAGGAGCAGGAAAAAGCAAAAAATTTCAGAATTGCACCTTGCAATGCGTTGAAATTACAGTTTGTGCATTTACAATATTCATTGATTTTTGCCATTGAAAAACATCCAGAAATGATTGAAGCTACTGACTGAATGAAAGGAGCTGGCATCTCACTCTCTTTGAATCTTCTTTATCATGCTAAGAGGAGCAGGAAAAAGCAAAAAATTTCAGAATTGCACCTTGCAATGCGGAGAAATTACTGTTTGTGCATTTACAATATTCATTGATTTTTGCCATTGAAAAACATCATGTTATTCATATACCAGAAAAGTTTGAAGCTACTGACTGAATGAAAGGAGCTGGCATCTCACTCTCTTTGAATCTTCTTTATCATGCTAAGAGGAGCAGGAAAAAGCAAAAAATTTCAGAATTGCACCTTGCAATGTGGAGAAATTACTGTTTGTGCATTTACAATATTCATTGATTTTTACCATTGAAAAACGTCCAGAAATGATTGAAGCTACTGACTGAATGAAAGTAGCTGGCATCTCACTCTCTTTGAATCTTCTTTATCATGCTAAGAGGAGCAGGAAAAAGCAAAAAATTTCAGACTTGCACCTTGCAATGCGGAGAAATTACTGTTTGTGCATTTACAATATTCATTGATTTTTGCCATTGAAAAACATCATGTTATTCATATACCAGAAATGTTTGAAGCTACTGACTGAATGAAAGGAGCTGGCATCTCACTCTCTTTGAATCTTCTTTATCATGCTAAGAGGAGCAGGAAAAAGCAAAAAATTTCAGAATTGCACCTTGCAATGCGGAGAAATTACTGTTTGTGCATTTACAATATTCATTGATTTTTGCCATTGAAAAACATCATGTTATTCATATACCAGAAAAGTTTGAAGCTACTGACTGAATGAAAGGAGCTGGCATCTCACTCTCTTTGAATCTTCTTTATCATGCTAAGAGGAGCAGGAAAAAGCAAAAAATTTCAGAATTGCACCTTGCAATGTGGAGAAATTACTGTTTGTGCATTTACAATATTCATTGATTTTTACCATTGAAAAACGTCCAGAAATGATTGAAGCTACTGACTGAATGAAAGTAGCTGGCATCTCACTCTCTTTGAATCTTCTTTATCATGCTAAGAGGAGCAGGAAAAAGCAAAAAATTTCAGACTTGCACCTTGCAATGCGGAGAAATTACTGTTTGTGCATTTACAATATTCATTGATTTTTGCCATTGAAAAACATCATGTTATTCATATACCAGAAATGTTTGAAGCTACTGACTGAATGAAAGGAGCTGGCATCTCACTCTCTTTGAATCTTCTTTATCATGCTAAGAGGAGCAGGAAAAAGCAAAAAATTTCAGAATTGCACCTTGCAATGTGGAGAAATTACTGTTTGTGCATTTACAATATTCATTGATTTTTACCATTGAAAAACGTCCAGAAATGATTGAAGCTACTGACTGAATGAAAGTAGCTGGCATCTCACTCTCTTTGAATCTTCTTTATCATGCTAAGAGGAGCAGGAAAAAGCAAAAAATTTCAGACTTGCACCTTGCAATGCGGAGAAATTACTGTTTGTGCATTTACAATATTCATTGATTTTTGCCATTGAAAAACGTCCAGAAATGATTGAAGCTACTGACTGAATGAAAGGAGCTGGCATCTCACTCTCTTTGAATCTTCTTTATCATGCTAAGAGGAGCAGGAAAAAGCAAAAAATTTCAGAATTGCACCTTGCAATGCGGAGAAATTACTGTTTGTGCATTTACAATATTCATTGATTTTTGCCATTGAAAAACATGTTATTCATATACCAGAAATGTTTGAAGCTACTGACTGAATGAAAGGAGCTGGCATCTCACTCTCTTTGAATCTTCTTTATCATGCTAAGAGGAGCAGGAAAAAGCAAAAAATTTCAGAATTGCACCTTGCAATGCGGAGAAATTACTGTTTGTGCATTTACAATATTCATTGATTTTTGCCATTGAAAAACGTCCAGAAATGATTGAAGCTACTGACTGAATGAAAGGAGCTGGCATCTCACTCTCTTTGAATCTTGTTTATCATGCTAAGAGGAGCAGGAAAAAGCAAAAAATTTCAGAATTGCACCTTGCAATGCGGAGAAATTACTGTTTGTGCATTTACAATATTCATTGATTTTTGCCATTGAAAAACGTCCAGAAATGATTGAAGCTACTGACTGAATGAAAGAAGCTGGCATCTCACTCTCTTTGAATCTTCTTTATCATGCTAAGAGGAGCAGGAAAAAGCAAAAAATTTCAGACTTGCACCTTGCAATGCGGAGAAATTACTGTTTGTGCATTTACAATATTCATTGATTTTTGCCATTGAAAAACATCATGTTATTCATATACCAGAAATGTTTGAAGCTACTGACTGAATGAAAGGAGCTGGCATCTCACTCTCTTTGAATCTTCTTTATCATGCTAAGAGGAGCAGGAAAAAGCAAAAAATTTCAGAATTGCACCTTGCAATGTGGAGAAATTACTGTTTGTGCATTTACAATATTCATTGATTTTTACCATTGAAAAACGTCCAGAAATGATTGAAGCTACTGACTGAATGAAAGTAGCTGGCATCTCACTCTCTTTGAATCTTGTTTATCATGCTAAGAGGAGCAGGAAAAAGCAAAAAATTTCAGAATTGCACCTTGCAATGCGGAGAAATTACTGTTTGTGCATTTACAATATTCATTGATTTTTGCCATTGAAAAACGTCCAGAAATGATTGAAGCTACTGACTGAATGAAAGAAGCTGGCATCTCACTCTCTTTGAATCTTCTTTATCATGCTAAGAGGAGCAGGAAAAAGCAAAAAATTTCAGACTTGCACCTTGCAATGCGGAGAAATTACTGTTTGTGCATTTACAATATTCATTGATTTTTGCCATTGAAAAACATCATGTTATTCATATACCAGAAATGTTTGAAGCTACTGACTGAATGAAAGGAGCTGGCATCTCACTCTCTTTGAATCTTCTTTATCATGCTAAGAGGAGCAGGAAAAAGCAAAAAATTTCAGAATTGCACCTTGCAATGTGGAGAAATTACTGTTTGTGCATTTACAATATTCATTGATTTTTACCATTGAAAAACGTCCAGAAATGATTGAAGCTACTGACTGAATGAAAGTAGCTGGCATCTCACTCTCCTTGAATCTTCTTTATCATGCTAAGAGGAGCAGGAAAAAGCAAAAAATTTCAGACTTGCACCTTGCAATGCGGAGAAATTACTGTTTGTGCATTTACAATATTCATTGATTTTTGCCATTGAAAAACATCATGTTATTCATATACCAGAAATGTTTGAAGCTACTGACTGAATGAAAGGAGCTGGCATCTCACTCTCTTTGAATCTTCTTTATCATGCTAAGAGGAGCAGGAAAAATCAAAAAATTTCAGAATTGCACCTTGCAATGCGGAGAAATTACTGTTTGTGCATTTACAATATTCATTGATTTTTGCCATTGAAAAACGTCCAGAAATGATTGAAGCTACTGACTGAATGAAAGGAGCTGGCATCTCACTCTCTTTGAATCTTGTTTATCATGCTAAGAGGAGCAGGAAAAAGCAAAAAATTTCAGAATTGCACCTTGCAATGCGGAGAAATTACTGTTTGTGCATTTACAATATTCATTGATTTTTGCCATTGAAAAACATGTTTTTCATATACCAGAAATGTTTGAAGCTACTGACTGAATGAAAGGAGCTGGCATCTCACTCTCTTTGAATCTTCTTTATCATGCTAGGATTAGCAGGAAAAAGCAAAAAATTTCAGAATTTCACCTTGCAATGTGGAGATATTACTGTTTGTGCATTTACAATATTCATTGATTTTTGCCATTGAAAAACATGTTTTTCATATACCAGAAATGTTTGAAGCTACTGACTGAATGAAAGGAGCTGGCATCTCACTCTCTTTGAATCTTCTTTATCATGCTAGGATTAACAGGAAAAAGCAAAAAATTTCAGAATTGCACCTTGCAATGTGGAGATATTACTGTTTGTGCATTTACAATATTCATTGATTTTTGCCATTGAAAAACGTCCAGAAATGTTTGAAGCTACTGACTGAATGAAAGGAGCTGGCATCTCACTCTCTTTGAATCTTCTTTATCATGCTAGGATTAACAGGAAAAAGCTAAAAATTTCAGAATTGCACCTTGCAATGTGGAGATATTACTGTTTGTGCATTTACAATATTCATTGATTTTTGCCATTGAAAAACATGTTTTTCATATACCAGAAATGTTTGAAGCTACTGACTGAATGAAAGGAGCTGGCATCTCACTCTCTTTGAATCTTCTTTATCATGCTAGGATTAGCAGGAAAAAGCAAAAAATTTCAGAATTGCACCTTGCAATGTGGAGATATTACTGTTTGTGCATTTACAATATTCATTGATTTTTGCCATTGAAAAACATGTTTTTCATATACCAGAAATGTTTGAAGCTACTGACTGAATGAAAGGAGCTGGCATCTCACTCTCTTTGAATCTTCTTTATCATGCTAGGATTAGCAGGAAAAAGCAAAAAATTTCAGAATTGCACCTTGCAATGTGGAGATATTACTGTTTGTGCATTTACAATATTCATTGATTTTTGCCATTGAAAAACATGTTTTTCATATACCAGAAATGTTTGAAGCTACTGACTGAATGAAAGGAGCTGGCATCTCACTCTCTTTGAATCTTCTTTATCATGCTAGGATTAACAGGAAAAAGCAAAAAATTTCAGAATTGCACCTTGCAATGTGGAGATATTACTGTTTGTGCATTTACAATATTCATTGATTTTTGCCATTGAAAAACATGTTTTTCATATACCAGAAATGTTTGAAGCTACTGACTGAATGAAAGGAGCTGGCATCTCACTCTCTTTGAATCTTCTTTATCATGCTAGGATTAACAGGAAAAAGCAAAAAATTTCAGAATTGCACCTTGCAATGCGGAGAAATTACTGTTTGTGCATTTACAATATTCATTGATTTTTGCCATTGAAAAACGTCCAGAAATGATTGAAGCTACTGACTGAATGAAAGAAGCTGGCATCTCACTCTCTTTGAATCTTCTTTATCATGCTAAGAGGAGCAGGAAAAAGCAAAAAATTTCAGAATTGCACCTTGCAATGCGGAGAAATTACTGTTTGTGCATTTACAATATTCATTGATTTTTGCCATTGAAAAACATCATGTTATTCATATACCAGAAATGATTGAAGCTACTGACTGAATGAAAGGAGCTGGCATCTCACTCTCTTTGAATCTTCTTTATCATGCTAAGAGGAGCAGGAAAAAGTAAAAAATTTCAGAATTGCACCTTGCAATGCGGAGAAATTACTGTTTGTGCATTTATAATATTCAATGATTTTTGCCATTGAAAAACGTCCAGAAATGATTGAAGCTACTGACTGAACGAAAGGAGCTGGCATCTCACTCTCTTTGAATCTTCTTTATCATGCTAAGAGGAGCAGGAAAAAGCAAAAAATTTCAGAATTGCACCTTGCAATGCGGAGAAATTACTGTTTGTGCATTTACAATATTCATTGATTTTTGCCATTGAAAAACGTCCAGAAATGATTGAAGCTACTGACTGATTGAAAGGAGCTGGCATCTCACTCTCTTTGAATCTTCTTTATCATGCTAAGAGGAGCAGGAAAAAGCAAAAAATTTCAGAATTGCACCTTGCAATGCGGATAAAATACTGTTTGTGCATTTACAATATTCATTGATTTTTGCCATTAAAAAACATCATGTTATTCATATACCAGAAATGTTTGAAGCTACTGACTGAATGAAAGGAGCTGACATCTCACTCTCTTTGAATCTTCTTTATCATGCTAAGAGGAGCAGGAAAAAGCAAAAAATTAGAGAATTGCACCTTGCAATGCGGAGAAATTACTGTTTGTGCATTTACAATATTCATTGATTTTTGCCATTGAAAAACGTCCAGAAATGATTGAAGCTACTGACTGAATGAAAGGAGCTGGCATCTCACTCTCTTTGAATCTTGTTTATCATGCTAAGAGGAGCAGGAAAAAGCAAAAAATTTCAGAATTGCATCTTGCAATGCGGAGAAATTACTGTTTGTGCATTTACAATATTCATTGATTTTTGCCATTGAAAAACATGTTTTTCATATACCAGAAATGTTTGAAGCTACTGACTGAATGAAAGGAGCTGGCATCTCACTCTCTTTGAATCTTCTTTATCATGCTAGGATTAGCAGGAAAAAGCAAAAAATTTCAGAATTGCACCTTGCAATGTGGAGATATTACTGTTTGTGCATTTACAATATTCATTGATTTTTGCCATTGAAAAACATGTTTTTCATATACCAGAAATGTTTGAAGCTACTGACTGAATGAAAGGAGCTGGCATCTCACTCTCTTTGAAACTTCTTTATCATGCTAGGATTAACAGGAAAAAGCAAAAAATTTCAGAATTGCACCTTGCAATGTGGAGATATTACTGTTTGTGCATTTACAATATTCATTGATTTTTGCCATTGAAAAACGTCCAGAAATGTTTGAAGCTACTGACTGAATGAAAGGAGCTGGCATCTCACTCTCTTTGAATCTTCTTTATCATGCTAGGATTAACAGGAAAAAGCTAAAAATTTCAGAATTGCACCTTGCAATGTGGAGATATTACTGTTTGTGCATTTACAATATTCATTGATTTTTGCCATTGAAAAACATGTTTTTCATATACCAGAAATGTTTGAAGCTACTGACTGAATGAAAGGAGCTGGCATCTCACTCTCTTTGAATCTTCTTTATCATGCTAGGATTAGCAGGAAAAAGCAAAAAATTTCAGAATTGCACCTTGCAATGTGGAGATATTACTGTTTGTGCATTTACAATATTCATTGATTTTTGCCATTGAAAAACATGTTTTTCATATACCAGAAATGTTTGAAGCTACTGACTGAATGAAAGGAGCTGGCATCTCACTCTCTTTGAATCTTCTTTATCATGCTAGGATTAGCAGGAAAAAGCAAAAAATTTCAGAATTACACCTTGCAATGTGGAGATATTACTGTTTGTGCATTTACAATATTCATTGATTTTTGCCATTGAAAAACATGTTTTTCATATACCAGAAATGTTTGAATTTACTGACTGAATGAAAGGAGCTGGCATCTCACTCTCTTTGAATCTTCTTTATCATGCTAGGATTAACAGGAAAAAGCAAAAAATTTCAGAATTGCACCTTGCAATGTGGAGATATTACTGTTTGTGCATTTACAATATTCATTGTTTTTTGCCATTGAAAAACATGTTTTTCATATACCAGAAATGTTTGAAGCTACTGACTGAATGAAAGGAGCTGGCATCTCACTCTCTTTGAATCTTCTTTATCATGCTAGGATTAACAGGAAAAAGCAAAAAATTTCAGAATTGCACCTTGCAATGCGGAGAAATTACTGTTTGTGCATTTACAATATTCATTGATTTTTGCCATTGAAAAACGTCCAGAAATGATTGAAGCTACTGACTGAATGAAAGAAGCTGGCATCTCACTCTCTTTGAATCTTCTTTATCATGCTAAGAGGAGCAGGAAAAAGCAAAAAATTTCAGAATTGCACCTTGCAATGCGGAGAAATTACTGTTTGTGCATTTACAATATTCATTGATTTTTGCCATTGAAAAACATCATGTTATTCATATACCAGAAATGATTGAAGCTACTGACTGAAAGAAAGGAGCTGGCATCTCACTCTCTTTGAATCTTCTTTATCATGCTAAGAGGAGCAGGAAAAAGTAAAAAATTTCAGAATTGCACCTTGCAATGCGGAGAAATTACTGTTTGTGCATTTATAATATTCAATGATTTTTGCCATTGAAAAACGTCCAGAAATGATTGAAGCTACTGACTGAACGAAAGGAGCTGGCATCTCACTCTCTTTGAATCTTCTTTATCATGCTAAGAGGAGCAGGAAAAAGCAAAAAATTTCAGAATTGCACCTTGCAATGCGGAGAAATTACTGTTTGTGCATTTACAATATTCATTGATTTTTGCCATTGAAAAACGTCCAGAAATGATTGAAGCTACTGACTGATTGAAAGGAGCTGGCATCTCACTCTCTTTGAATCTTCTTTATCATGCTAAGAGGAGCAGGAAAAAGCAAAAAATTTCAGAATTGCACCTTGCAATGCGGATAAATTACTGTTTGTGCATTTACAATATTCATTGATTTTTGCCATTGAAAAACATCATGTTATTCATATACCAGAAATGTTTGAAGCTACTGACTGAATGAAAGGAGCTGACATCTCACTCTCTTTGAATCTTCTTTATCATGCTAAGAGGAGCAGGAAAAAGCAAAAAATTAGAGAATTGCACCTTGCAATGCGGAGAAATTACTGTTTGTGCATTTACAATATTCATTGATTTTTGCCATTGAAAAACGTCCAGAAATGATTGAAGCTACTGACTGAATGAAAGGAGCTGGCATCTCACTCTCTTTGAATCTTCTTTATCATGCTAAGAGGAGCAGGAAAAAGCAAAAAATTTCAGAATTGCACCTTGCAATGCGGAGAAATTACTGTTTGTGCATTTACAATATTCATTGATTTTTGCCATTGAAAAACATCATGTTATTCATATACCAGAAATGTTTGAAGCTACTGACTGAATGAAAGGAGCTGGCATCTCACTCTCTTTGAATCTTCTTTATCATGCTAAGAGGAGCAGGAAAAAGCAAAAAATTTCAGAATTGCACCTTGCAATGCGGAGAAATTACTGTTTGTGCATTTACAATATTCATTGATTTTTGCCATTGAAAAACATCATGTTATTCATATACTAGAAATGTTTGAAGCTACTGACTGAATGAAAGGAGCTGGCATCTCACTCTCTTTGAATCTTCTTTATCATGCTAAGAGGAGCAGGAAAAAGCAAAAAATTTCAGAATTGCACTTTGCAATGTGGAGAAATTACTGTTTGTGCATTTACAATATTCATTGATTTTTACCATTGAAAAACGTCCAGAAATGATTGAAGCTACTGACTGAATGAAAGTAGCTGGCATCTCACTCTCTTTGAATCTTCTTTATCATGCTAAGAGGAGCAGGAAAAAGCAAAAAATTTCAGACTTGCACCTTGCAATGCGGAGAAATTACTGTTTGTGCATTTACAATATTCATTGATTTTTGCCATTGAAAAACGTCCAGAAATGATTGAAGCTACTGACTGAATGAAAGAAGCTGGCATCTCACTCTCTTTGAATCTTCTTTATCATGCTAAGAGGAGCAGGAAAAAGCAAAAAATTTCAGAATTGCACCTTGCAATGCGGAGAAATTACTGTTTGTGCATTTACAATATTCATTGATTTTTGCCATTGAAAAACATCATGTTATTCATATACCAGAAATGATTGAAGCTACTGACTGAAAGAAAGGAGCTGGCATCTCACTCTCTTTGAATCTTCTTTATCATGCTAAGAGGAGCAGGAAAAAGTAAAAAATTTCAGAATTGCACCTTGCAATGCGGAGAAATTACTGTTTGTGCATTTATAATATTCAATGATTTTTGCCATTGAAAAACGTCCAGAAATGATTGAAGCTACTGACTGAACGAAAGGAGCTGGCATCTCACTCTCTTTGAATCTTCTTTATCATGCTAAGAGGAGCAGGAAAAAGCAAAAAATTTCAGAATTGCACCTTGCAATGCGGAGAAATTACTGTTTGTGCATTTACAATATTCATTGATTTTTGCCATTGAAAAACGTCCAGAAATGATTGAAGCTACTGACTGATTGAAAGGAGCTGGCATCTCACTCTCTTTGAATCTTCTTTATCATGCTAAGAGGAGCAGGAAAAAGCAAAAAATTTCAGAATTGCACCTTGCAATGCGGATAAATTACTGTTTGTGCATTTACAATATTCATTGATTTTTGCCATTGAAAAACATCATGTTATTCATATACCAGAAATGTTTGAAGCTACTGACTGAATGAAAGGAGCTGACATCTCACTCTCTTTGAATCTTCTTTATCATGCTAAGAGGAGCAGGAAAAAGCAAAAAATTAGAGAATTGCACCTTGCAATGCGGAGAAATTACTGTTTGTGCATTTACAATATTCATTGATTTTTGCCATTGAAAAACGTCCAGAAATGATTGAAGCTACTGACTGAATGAAAGGAGCTGGCATCTCACTCTCTTTGAATCTTCTTTATCATGCTAAGAGGAGCAGGAAAAAGCAAAAAATTTCAGAATTGCACCTTGCAATGCGGAGAAATTACTGTTTGTGCATTTACAATATTCATTGATTTTTGCCATTGAAAAACATCATGTTATTCATATACCAGAAATGTTTGAAGCTACTGACTGAATGAAAGGAGCTGGCATCTCACTCTCTTTGAATCTTCTTTATCATGCTAAGAGGAGCAGGAAAAAGCAAAAAATTTCAGAATTGCACCTTGCAATGCGGAGAAATTACTGTTTGTGCATTTACAATATTCATTGATTTTTGCCATTGAAAAACATCATGTTATTCATATACTAGAAATGTTTGAAGCTACTGACTGAATGAAAGGAGCTGGCATCTCACTCTCTTTGAATCTTCTTTATCATGCTAAGAGGAGCAGGAAAAAGCAAAAAATTTCAGAATTGCACTTTGCAATGTGGAGAAATTACTGTTTGTGCATTTACAATATTCATTGATTTTTACCATTGAAAAACGTCCAGAAATGATTGAAGCTACTGACTGAATGAAAGTAGCTGGCATCTCACTCTCTTTGAATCTTCTTTATCATGCTAAGAGGAGCAGGAAAAAGCAAAAAATTTCAGACTTGCACCTTGCAATGCGGAGAAATTACTCTTTGTGCATTTACAATATTCATTGATTTTTGCCATTGAAAAACGTCCAGAAATGATTGAAGGTACTGACTGAATGAAAGGAGCTGGCATCTCACTCTCTTTGAATCTTCTTTATCATGCTAAGAGGAGCAGGAAAAAGCAAAAAATTTCAGAATTGCACCTTGCAATGCGGAGAAATTACTGTTTGTGCATTTACAATATTCATTGATTTTTGCCATTGAAAAACATCATGTTATTCATATACCAGAAATGTTTGAAGCTACTGACTGAATGAAAGGAGCTGGCATCTCACTCTCTTTGAATCTTCTTTATCATGCTAAGAGGAGCAGGAAAAAGCAAAAAATTTCAGAATTGCACCTTGCAATGCGGAGAAATTACTGTTTGTGCATTTACAATATTCATTGATTTTTGCCATTGAAAAACATCATGTTATTCATATACCAGAAATGTTTGAAGCTACTGACTGAATGAAAGGAGCTGGCATCTCACTCTCTTTGAATCTTCTTTATCATGCTAAGAGGAGCAGGAAAAAGCAAAAAATTTCAGAATTGCACCTTGCAATGCGGAGAAATTACTGTTTGTGCATTTACAATATTCATTGATTTTTGCCATTGAAAAACGTCCAGAAATGATTGAAGCTACTGACTGAATGAAAGGAGCTGGCATCTCACTCTCTTTGAATCTTCTTTATCATGCTAAGAGGAGCAGGAAAAAGCAAAAAATTTCAGACTTGCACCTTGCAATGCGGAGAAATTACTGTTTGTGCATTTACAATATTCATTGATTTTTACCATTGAAAAACGTCCAGAAATGATTGAAGCTACTGACTGAATGAAAGTAGCTGGCATCTCACTCTCTTTGAATCTTCTTTATCATGCTAAGAGGAGCAGGAAAAAGCAAAAAATTTCAGACTTACACCTTGCAATGCGGAGAAATTACTGTTTGTTCATTTACAATATTCATTGATTTTTGCCATTGAAAAACGTCCAGAAATGATTGAAGGTACTGACTGAATGAAAGGAGCTGGCATCTCACTCTCTTTGAATCTTCTTTATCATGCTAAGAGGAGCAGGAAAAAGCAAAAAATTTCAGAATTGAACTTTGCAATGCGGAGAAATTACTGTTTGTGCATTTACAATATTCATTGATTTTTGCCATTGAAAAACGTCCAGAAATGATTGAAGCTACTGACTGAATGAAAGGAGCTGGCATCTCACTCTCTTTGAATCTTCTTTATCATGCTAAGAGGAGCAGGAAAAAGCAAAAAATTTCAGAATTGCACCTTGCAATGCGGAGAAATTACAGTTTGTGCATTTACAATATTCATTGATTTTTGCCATTGAAAAACATCCAGAAATGATTGAAGCTACTGACTGAATGAAAGGAGCTGGCATCTCACTCTCTTTGAATCTTCTTTATCATGCTAAGAGGAGCAGGAAAAAGCAAAAAATTTCAGAATTGCACCTTGCAATGCGGAGAAATTACTGTTTGTGCATTTACAATATTCATTGATTTTTGCCATTGAAAAACATCATGTTATTCATATACCAGAAATGTTTGAAGCTACTGACTGAATGAAAGGAGCTGGCATCTCACTCTCTTTGAATCTTCTTTATCATGCTAAGAGGAGCAGGAAAAAGCAAAAAATTTCAGAATTGCACTTTGCAATGTGGAGAAATTACTGTTTGTGCATTTACAATATTCATTGATTTTTACCATTGAAAAACGTCCAGAAATGATTGAAGCTACTGACTGAATGAAAGTAGCTGGCATCTCACTCTCTTTGAATCTTCTTTATCATGCTAAGAGGAGCAGGAAAAAGCAAAAAATTTCAGACTTGCACCTTGCAATGCGGAGAAATTACTGTTTGTGCATTTACAATATTCATTGATTTTTGCCATTGAAAAACGTCCAGAAATGATTGAAGGTACTGACTGAATGAAAGGAGCTGGCATCTCACTCTCTTTGAATCTTCTTTATCATGCTAAGAGGAGCAGGAAAAAGCAAAAAATTTCAGAATTGCACCTTGCAATGCGGAGAAATTACTGTTTGTGCATTTACAATATTCATTGATTTTTGCCATTGAAAAACGTCCAGAAATGATTGAAGCTACTGACTGAATGAAAGGAGCTGGCATCTCACTCTCTTTGAATCTTCTTTATCATGCTAAGAGGAGCAGGAAAAAGCAAAAAATTTCAGAATTGCACCTTGCAATGCGGAGAAATTACAGTTTGTGCATTTACAATATTCATTGATTTTTGCCATTGAAAAACATCCAGAAATGATTGAAGCTACTGACTGAATGAAAGGAGCTGGCATCTCACTCTCTTTGAATCTTCTTTATCATGCTAAGAGGAGCAGGAAAAAGCAAAAAATTTCAGAATTGCACCTTGCAATGCGGAGAAATTACTGTTTGTGCATTTACAATATTCATTGATTTTTGCCATTGAAAAACATCATGTTATTCATATACCAGAAAAGTTTGAAGCTACTGACTGAATGAAAGGAGCTGGCATCTCACTCTCTTTGAATCTTCTTTATCATGCTAAGAGGAGCAGGAAAAAGCAAAAAATTTCAGAATTGCACCTTGCAATGTGGAGAAATTACTGTTTGTGCATTTACAATATTCATTGATTTTTACCATTGAAAAACGTCCAGAAATGATTGAAGCTACTGACTGAATGAAAGTAGCTGGCATCTCACTCTCTTTGAATCTTCTTTATCATGCTAAGAGGAGCAGGAAAAAGCAAAAAATTTCAGACTTGCACCTTGCAATGCGGAGAAATTACTGTTTGTGCATTTACAATATTCATTGATTTTTGCCATTGAAAAACATCATGTTATTCATATACCAGAAATGTTTGAAGCTACTGACTGAATGAAAGGAGCTGGCATCTCACTCTCTTTGAATCTTCTTTATCATGCTAAGAGGAGCAGGAAAAAGCAAAAAATTTCAGAATTGCACCTTGCAATGTGGAGAAATTACTGTTTGTGCATTTACAATATTCATTGATTTTTACCATTGAAAAACGTCCAGAAATGATTGAAGCTACTGACTGAATGAAAGTAGCTGGCATCTCACTCTCTTTGAATCTTCTTTATCATGCTAAGAGGAGCAGGAAAAAGCAAAAAATTTCAGACTTGCACCTTGCAATGCGGAGAAATTACTGTTTGTGCATTTACAATATTCATTGATTTTTGCCATTGAAAAACGTCCAGAAATGATTGAAGCTACTGACTGAATGAAAGGAGCTGGCATCTCACTCTCTTTGAATCTTTTTTATCATGCTAAGAGGAGCAGGAAAAAGCAAAAAATTTCAGAATTGCACCTTGCAATGCGGAGAAATTACTGTTTGTGCATTTACAATATTCATTGATTTTTGCCATTGAAAAACATGTTATTCATATACCAGAAATGTTTGAAGCTACTGACTGAATGAAAGGAGCTGGCACCTCACTCTCTTTGAATCTTCTTTATCATGCTAAGAGGAGCGGGAAAAAGCAAAAAATTTCAGAATTGCACCTTGCAATGCGGAGAAATTACTGTTTGTGCATTTACAATATTCATTGATTTTTGCCATTGAAAAACGTCCAGAAATGATTGAAGGTACTGACTGAGTGAAAGGAGCTGGCATCTCACTCTCTTTGAATCTTCTTTATCATGCTAAGAGGAGCAGGAAAAAGCAAAAAATTTCAGAATTGCACCTTGCAATGCGGAGAAATTACTGTTTGTGCATTTACAATATTCATTGATTTTTGCCATTGAAAAACGTCCAGAAATGATTGAAGCTACTGACTGAATGAAAGGAGCTGGCATCTCACTCTCTTTGAATCTTCTTTATCATGCTAAGAGGAGCAGGAAAAAGCAAAAAATTTCAGAATTGCACCTTGCAATGCGGAGAAATTACAGTTTGTGCATTTACAATATTCATTGATTTTTGCCATTGAAAAACATCCAGAAATGATTGACGTTACTGACTGAATGAAAGGAGCTGGCATCTCACTCTCTTTGAATCTTCTTTATCATGCTAAGAGGAGCAGGAAAAAGCAAAAAATTTCAGAATTGCACCTTGCAATGCGGAGAAATTACTGTTTGTGCATTTACAATATTCATTGATTTTTGCCATTGAAAAACATCATGTTATTCATATACCAGAAAAGTTTGAAGCTACTGACTGAATGAAAGGAGCTGGCATCTCACTCTCTTTGAATCTTCTTTATCATGCTAAGAGGAGCAGGAAAAAGCAAAAAATTTCAGAATTGCACCTTGCAATGTGGAGAAATTACTGTTTGTGCATTTACAATATTCATTGATTTTTACCATTGAAAAACGTCCAGAAATGATTGAAGCTACTGACTGAATGAAAGTAGCTGGCATCTCACTCTCTTTGAATCTTCTTTATCATGCTAAGAGGAGCAGGAAAAAGCAAAAAATTTCAGACTTGCACCTTGCAATGCGGAGAAATTACTGTTTGTGCATTTACAATATTCATTGATTTTTGCCATTGAAAAACATCATGTTATTCATATACCAGAAATGTTTGAAGCTACTGACTGAATGAAAGGAGCTGGCATCTCACTCTCTTTGAATCTTCTTTATCATGCTAAGAGGAGCAGGAAAAAGCAAAAAATTTCAGAATTGCACCTTGCAATGTGGAGAAATTACTGTTTGTGCATTTACAATATTCATTGATTTTTACCATTGAAAAATGTCCAGAAATGATTGAAGCTACTGACTGAATGAAAGTAGCTGGCATCTCACTCTCCTTGAATCTTCTTTATCATGCTAAGAGGAGCAGGAAAAAGCAAAAAATTTCAGACTTGCACCTTGCAATGCGGAGAAATTACTGTTTGTGCATTTACAATATTCATTGATTTTTGCCATTGAAAAACATCATGTTATTCATATACCAGAAATGTTTGAAGCTACTGACTGAATGAAAGGAGCTGGCATCTCACTCTCTTTGAATCTTCTTTATCATGCTAAGAGGAGCAGGAAAAAGCAAAAAATTTCAGAATTGCACCTTGCAATGTGGAGAAATTACTGTTTGTGCATTTACAATATTCATTGATTTTTACCATTGAAAAACGTCCAGAAATGATTGAAGCTACTGACTGAATGAAAGTAGCTGGCATCTCACTCTCCTTGAATCTTCTTTATCATGCTAAGAGGAGCAGGAAAAAGCAAAAAATTTCAGACTTGCACCTTGCAATGCGGAGAAATTACTGTTTGTGCATTTACAATATTCATTGATTTTTGCCATTGAAAAACATCATGTTATTCATATACCAGAAATGTTTGAAGCTACTGACTGAATGAAAGGAGCTGGCATCTCACTCTCTTTGAATCTTCTTTATCATGCTAAGAGGAGCAGGAAAAAGCAAAAAATTTCAGAATTGCACCTTGCAATGCGGAGAAATTACTGTTTGTGCATTTACAATATTCATTGATTTTTGCCATTGAAAAACGTCCAGAAATGATTGAAGCTACTGACTGAATGAAAGGAGCTGGCATCTCACTCTCTTTGAATCTTGTTTATCATGCTAAGAGGAGCAGGAAAAAGCAAAAAATTTCAGAATTGCACCTTGCAATGCGGAGAAATTACTGTTTGTGCATTTACAATATTCATTGATTTTTGCCATTGAAAAACATGTTTTTCATATACCAGAAATGTTTGAAGCTACTGACTGAATGAAAGGAGCTGGCATCTCACTCTCTTTGAATCTTCTTTATCATGCTAGGATTAGCAGGAAAAAGCAAAAAATTTCAGAATTGCACCTTGCAATGTGGAGATATTACTGTTTGTGCATTTACAATATTCATTGATTTTTGCCATTGAAAAACATGTTTTTCATATACCAGAAATGTTTGAAGCTACTGACTGAATGAAAGGAGCTGGCATCTCACTCTCTTTGAATCTTCTTTATCATGCTAGGATTAACAGGAAAAAGCAAAAAATTTCAGAATTGCACCTTGCAATGTGGAGATATTACTGTTTGTGCATTTACAATATTCATTGATTTTTGCCATTGAAAAACGTCCAGAAATGTTTGAAGCTACTGACTGAATGAAAGGAGCTGGCATCTCACTCTCTTTGAATCTTCTTTATCATGCTAAGAGGAGCAGGAAAAAGCAAAAAATTTCAGAATTGCACCTTGCAATGCGGAGAAATTACTGTTTGTGCATTTACAATATTCATTGATTTTTGCCATTGAAAAACATGTTATTCATATACCAGAAATTTTTGAAGCTACTGACTGAATGAAAGGAGCTGGCACCTCACTCTTTTTGAATCTTCTTTATCATGCTAAGAGGAGCGGGAAAAAGCAAAAAATTTCAGAATTGCACCTTGCAATGCGGAGAAATTACTGTTTGTGCATTTACAATATTCATTGATTTTTGCCATTGAAAAACGTCCAGAAATGATTGAAGGTACTGACTGAATGAAAGGAGCTGGCATCTCACTCTCTTTGAATCTTCTTTATCATGCTAAGAGGAGCAGGAAAAAGCAAAAAATTTCAGAATTGCACCTTGCAATGCGGAGAAATTACTGTTTGTGCATTTACAATATTCATTGATTTTTGCCATTGAAAAACGTCCAGAAATGATTGAAGCTACTGACTGAATGAAAGTAGCTGGCATCTCACTCTCTTTGAATCTTCTTTATCATGCTAAGAGGAGCAGGAAAAAGCAAAAAATTTCAGACTTGCACCTTGCAATGCGGAGAAATTACTGTTTGTGCATTTACAATATTCATTGATTTTTGCCATTGAAAAACATCATGTTATTCATATACCAGAAATGTTTGAAGCTACTGACTGAATGAAAGGAGCTGGCATCTCACTCTCTTTGAATCTTCTTTATCATGCTAAGAGGAGCAGGAAAAAGCAAAAAATTTCAGAATTGCACCTTGCAATGCGGAGAAATTACTGTTTGTGCATTTACAATATTCATTGATTTTTACCATTGAAAAACGTCCAGAAATGATTGAAGCTACTGACTGAATGAAAGTAGCTGGCATCTCACTCTCCTTGAATCTTCTTTATCATGCTAAGAGGAGCAGGAAAAAGCAAAAAATTTCAGACTTGCACCTTGCAATGCGGAGAAATTACTGTTTGTGCATTTACAATATTCATTGATTTTTGCCATTGAAAAACATCATGTTATTCATATACCAGAAATGTTTGAAGCTACTGACTGAATGAAAGGAGCTGGCATCTCACTCTCTTTGAATCTTCTTTATCATGCTAAGAGGAGCAGGAAAAAGCAAAAAATTTCAGAATTGCACCTTGCAATGCGGAGAAATTACTGTTTGTGCATTTACAATATTCATTGATTTTTGCCATTGAAAAACGTCCAGAAATGATTGAAGCTACTGACTGAATGAAAGGAGCTGGCATCTCACTCTCTTTGAATCTTGTTTATCATGCTAAGAGGAGCAGGAAAAAGCAAAAAATTTCAGAATTGCACCTTGCAATGCGGAGAAATTACTGTTTGTGCATTTACAATATTCATTGATTTTTGCCATTGAAAAACGTCCAGAAATGATTGAAGCTACTGACTGAATGAAAGAAGCTGGCATCTCACTCTCTTTGAATCTTCTTTATCATGCTAAGAGGAGCAGGAAAAAGCAAAAAATTTCAGAATTGCACCTTGCAATGCGGAGAAATTACTGTTTGTGCATTTACAATATTCATTGATTTTTGCCATTGAAAAACATCATGTTATTCATATACCAGAAATGATTGAAGCTACTGACTGAATGAAAGGAGCTGGCATCTCACTCTCTTTGAATCTTCTTTATCATGCTAAGAGGAGCAGGAAAAAGTAAAAAATTTCAGAATTGCACCTTGCAATGCGGAGAAATTACTGTTGGTGCATTTATAATATTCAATGATTTTTGCCATTGAAAAACGTCCAGAAATGATTGAAGCTACTGACTGAACGAAAGGAGCTGGCATCTCACTCTCTTTGAATCTTCTTTATCATGCTAAGAGGAGCAGGAAAAAGCAAAAAATTTCAGAATTGCACCTTGCAATGCGGAGAAATTACTGTTTGTGCATTTACAATATTCATTGATTTTTGCCATTGAAAAACGTCCAGAAATGATTGAAGCTACTGACTGAATGAAAGGAGCTGGCATCTCACTCTCTTTGAATCTTCTTTATCATGCTAAGAGGAGCAGGAAAAAGCAAAAAATTTCAGAATTGCACCTTGCAATGCGGATAAATTACTGTTTGTGCATTTACAATATTCATTGATTTTTGCCATTGAAAAACATCATGTTATTCATATACCAGAAATGTTTGAAGCTACTGACTGAATGAAAGGAGCTGACATCTCACTCTCTTTGAATCTTCTTTATCATGCTAAGAGGAGCAGGAAAAAGCAAAAAATTTCAGAATTGCACCTTGCAATGCGGAGAAATTACTGTTTGTGCATTTACAATATTCATTGATTTTTGCCATTGAAAAACGTCCAGAAATGATTGAAGCTACTGACTGAATGAAATGAGCTGGCATCTCACTCTCTTTGAATCTTCTTTATCATGCTAAGAGGAGCAGGAAAAAGCAAAAAATTTCAGAATTGCACCTTGCAATGCGGAGAAATTTCTGTTTGTGCATTTACAATATTCATTGATTTTTGCCATTGAAAAACATCATGTTATTCATATACCAGAAATGTTTGAAGCTACTGACTGAATGAAAGGAGCTGGCATCTCACTCTCTTTGAATCTTCTTTATCATGCTAAGAGGAGCAGGAAAAAGCAAAAAATTTCAGAATTGCACCTTGCAATGCGGAGAAATTACTGTTTGTGCATTTACAATATTCATTGATTTTTGCCATTGAAAAACGTCCAGAAATGATTGAAGCTACTGACTGAATGAAAGGAGCTGGCATCTCACTCTCTTTGAATCTTGTTTATCATGCTAAGAGGAGCAGGAAAAAGCAAAAAATTTCAGAATTGCACCTTGCAATGCGGAGAAATTACTGTTTGTGCATTTACAATATTCATTGATTTTTGCCATTGAAAAACGTCCAGAAATGATTGAAGCTACTGACTGAATGAAAGAAGCTGGCATCTCACTCTCTTTGAATCTTCTTTATCATGCTAAGAGGAGCAGGAAAAAGCAAAAAATTTCAGAATTGCACCTTGCAATGCGGAGAAATTACTGTTTGTGCATTTACAATATTCATTGATTTTTGCCATTGAAAAACATCATGTTATTCATATACCAGAAATGATTGAAGCTACTGACTGAATGAAAGGAGCTGGCATCTCACTCTCTTTGAATCTTCTTTATCATGCTAAGAGGAGCAGGAAAAAGTAAAAAATTTCAGAATTGCACCTTGCAATGCGGAGAAATTACTGTTGGTGCATTTATAATATTCAATGATTTTTGCCATTGAAAAACGTCCAGAAATGATTGAAGCTACTGACTGAACGAAAGGAGCTGGCATCTCACTCTCTTTGAATCTTCTTTATCATGCTAAGAGGAGCAGGAAAAAGCAAAAAATTTCAGAATTGCACCTTGCAATGCGGAGAAATTACTGTTTGTGCATTTACAATATTCATTGATTTTTGCCATTGAAAAACGTCCAGAAATGATTGAAGCTACTGACTGAATGAAAGGAGCTGGCATCTCACTCTCTTTGAATCTTCTTTATCATGCTAAGAGGAGCAGGAAAAAGCAAAAAATTTCAGAATTGCACCTTGCAATGCGGATAAATTACTGTTTGTGCATTTACAATATTCATTGATTTTTGCCATTGAAAAACATCATGTTATTCATATACCAGAAATGTTTGAAGCTACTGACTGAATGAAAGGAGCTGACATCTCACTCTCTTTGAATCTTCTTTATCATGCTAAGAGGAGCAGGAAAAAGCAAAAAATTTCAGAATTGCACCTTGCAATGCGGAGAAATTACTGTTTGTGCATTTACAATATTCATTGATTTTTGCCATTGAAAAACGTCCAGAAATGATTGAAGCTACTGACTGAATGAAATGAGCTGGCATCTCACTCTCTTTGAATCTTCTTTATCATGCTAAGAGGAGCAGGAAAAAGCAAAAAATTTCAGAATTGCACCTTGCAATGCGGAGAAATTTCTGTTTGTGCATTTACAATATTCATTGATTTTTGCCATTGAAAAACATCATGTTATTCATATACCAGAAATGTTTGAAGCTACTGACTGAATGAAAGGAGCTGGCATCTCACTCTCTTTGAATCTTCTTTATCATGCTAAGAGGAGCAGGAAAAAGCAAAAAATTTCAGAATTGCACCTTGCAATGCGGAGAAATTACTGTTTGTGCATTTACAATATTCATTGATTTTTGCCATTGAAAAACGTCCAGAAATGATTGAAGGTACTGACTGAATGAAAGGAGCTGGCATCTCACTCTCTTTGAATCTTCTTTATCATGCTAAGAGGAGCAGGAAAAAGCAAAAAATTTCAGAATTGCACCTTGCAATGCGGAGAAATTACTGTTTGTGCATTTACAATATTCATTGATTTTTGCCATTGAAAAACGTCCAGAAATGATTGAAGCTACTGACTGAATGAAAGGAGCTGGCATCTCACTCTCTTTGAATCTTCTTTATCATGCTAAGAGGAGCAGGAAAAAGCAAAAAATTTCAGAATTGCACCTTGCAATGCGGAGAAATTACTGTTTGTGCATTTACAATATTCATTGATTTTTGCCATTGAAAAACATCATGTTATTCATATACCAGAAATGTTTGAAGCTACTGACTGAATGAAAGGAGCTGGCATCTCACTCTCTTTGAATCTTCTTTATCATGCTAAGAGGAGCAGGAAAAAGCAAAAAATTTCAGAATTGCACCTTGCAATGCGGAGAAATTACTGCTTGTGCATTTACAATATTCATTGATTTTTGCCATTGAAAAACATCATGTTATTCATATACCAGAAATGTTTGAAGCTACTGACTGAATGAAAGGAGCTGGCATCTCACTCTCTTTGAATCTTCTTTATCATGCTAAGAGGAGCAGGAAAAAGCAAAAAATTTCAGAATTGCACTTTGCAATGTGGAGAAATTACTGTTTGTGCATTTACAATATTCATTGATTTTTACCATTGAAAAACGTCCAGAAATGATTGAAGCTACTGACTGAATGAAAGTAGCTGGCATCTCACTCTCTTTGAATCTTCTTTATCATGCTAAGAGGAGCAGGAAAAAGCAAAAAATTTCAGACTTGCACCTTGCAATGCGGAGAAATTACTGTTTGTGCATTTACAATATTCATTGATTTTTGCCATTGAAAAACGTCCAGAAATGATTGAAGGTACTGACTGAATGAAAGGAGCTGGCATCTCACTCTCTTTGAATCTTCTTTATCATGCTAAGAGGAGCAGGAAAAAGCAAAAAATTTCAGAATTGCACCTTGCAATGCGGAGAAATTACTGTTTGTGCATTTACAATATTCATTGATTTTTGCCATTGAAAAACGTCCAGAAATGATTGAAGCTACTGACTGAATGAATGGAGCTGGCATCTCACTCTCTTTGAATCTTCTTTATCATGCTAAGAGGAGCAGGAAAAAGCAAAAAATTTCAGAATTGCACCTTGCAATGCGGAGAAATTACAGTTTGTGCATTTACAATATTCATTGATTTTTGCCATTGAAAAACATCCAGAAATGATTGAAGCTACTGACTGAATGAAAGGAGCTGGCATCTCACTCTCTTTGAATCTTCTTTATCATGCTAAGAGGAGCAGGAAAAAGCAAAAAATTTCAGAATTGCACCTTGCAATGCGGAGAAATTACTGTTTGTGCATTTACAATATTCATTGATTTTTGCCATTGAAAAACATCATGTTATTCATATACCAGAAAAGTTTGAAGCTACTGACTGAATGAAAGGAGCTGGCATCTCACTCTCTTTGAATCTTCTTTATCATGCTAAGAGGAGCAGGAAAAAGCAAAAAATTTCAGAATTGCACCTTGCAATGTGGAGAAATTACTGTTTGTGCATTTACAATATTCATTGATTTTTACCATTGAAAAACGTCCAGAAATGATTGAAGCTACTGACTGAATGAAAGTAGCTGGCATCTCACTCTCTTTGAATCTTCTTTATCATGCTAAGAGGAGCAGGAAAAAGCAAAAAATTTCAGACTTGCACCTTGCAATGCGGAGAAATTACTGTTTGTGCATTTACAATATTCATTGATTTTTGCCATTGAAAAACATCATGTTATTCATATACCAGAAATGTTTGAAGCTACTGACTGAATGAAAGGAGCTGGCATCTCACTCTCTTTGAATCTTCTTTATCATGCTAAGAGGAGCAGGAAAAAGCAAAAAATTTCAGAATTGCACCTTGCAATGTGGAGAAATTACTGTTTGTGCATTTACAATATTCATTGATTTTTACCATTGAAAAACGTCCAGAAATGATTGAAGCTACTGACTGAATGAAAGTAGCTGGCATCTCACTCTCTTTGAATCTTCTTTATCATGCTAAGAGGAGCAGGAAAAAGCAAAAAATTTCAGACTTGCACCTTGCAATGCGGAGAAATTACTGTTTGTGCATTTACAATATTCATTGATTTTTGCCATTGAAAAACGTCCAGAAATGATTGAAGCTACTGACTGAATGAAAGGAGCTGGCATCTCACTCTCTTTGAATCTTCTTTATCATGCTAAGAGGAGCAGGAAAAAGCAAAAAATTTCAGAATTGCACCTTGCAATGCGGAGAAATTACTGTTTGTGCATTTACAATATTCATTGATTTTTGCCATTGAAAAACATGTTATTCATATACCAGAAATGTTTGAAGCTACTGACTGAATGAAAGGAGCTGGCACCTCACTCTCTTTGAATCTTCTTTATCATGCTAAGAGGAGCGGGAAAAAGCAAAAAATTTCAGAATTGCACCTTGCAATGCGGAGAAATTACTGTTTGTGCATTTACAATATTCATTGATTTTTGCCATTGAAAAACGTCCAGAAATGATTGAAGGTACTGACTGAATGAAAGGAGCTGGCATCTCACTCTCTTTGAATCTTCTTTATCATGCTAAGAGGAGCAGGAAAAAGCAAAAAATTTCAGAATTGCACCTTGCAATGCGGAGAAATTACTGTTTGTGCATTTACAATATTCATTGATTTTTGCCATTGAAAAACGTCCAGAAATGATTGAAGCTACTGACTGAATGAAAGGAGCTGGCATCTCACTCTCTTTGAATCTTCTTTATCATGCTAAGAGGAGCAGGAAAAAGCAAAAAATTTCAGAATTTCACCTTGCAATGCGGAGAAATTACAGTTTGTGCATTTACAATATTCATTGATTTTTGCCATTGAAAAACATCCAGAAATGATTGAAGCTACTGACTGAATGAAAGGAGCTGGCATCTCACTCTCTTTGAATCTTCTTTATCATGCTAAGAGGAGCAGGAAAAAGCAAAAAATTTCAGAATTGCACCTTGCAATGCGGAGAAATTACTGTTTGTGCATTTACAATATTCATTGATTTTTGCCATTGAAAAACATCATGTTATTCATATACCAGAAAAGTTTGAAGCTACTGACTGAATGAAAGGAGCTGGCATCTCACTCTCTTTGAATCTTCTTTATCATGCTAAGAGGAGCAGGAAAAAGCAAAAAATTTCAGAATTGCACCTTGCAATGTGGAGAAATTACTGTTTGTGCATTTACAATATTCATTGATTTTTACCATTGAAAAACGTCCAGAAATGATTGAAGCTACTGACTGAATGAAAGTAGCTGGCATCTCACTCTCTTTGAATCTTCTTTATCATGCTAAGAGGAGCAGGAAAAAGCAAAAAATTTCAGACTTGCACCTTGCAATGCGGAGAAATTACTGTTTGTGCATTTACAATATTCATTGATTTTTGCCATTGAAAAACATCATGTTATTCATATACCAGAAATGTTTGAAGCTACTGACTGAATGAAAGGAGCTGGCATCTCACTCTCTTTGAATCTTCTTTATCATGCTAAGAGGAGCAGGAAAAAGCAAAAAATTTCAGAATTGCACCTTGCAATGTGGAGAAATTACTGTTTGTGCATTTACAATATTCATTGATTTTTACCATTGAAAAATGTCCAGAAATGATTGAAGCTACTGACTGAATGAAAGTAGCTGGCATCTCACTCTCCTTGAATCTTCTTTATCATGCTAAGAGGAGCAGGAAAAAGCAAAAAATTTCAGACTTGCACCTTGCAATGCGGAGAAATTACTGTTTGTGCATTTACAATATTCATTGATTTTTGCCATTGAAAAACATCATGTTATTCATATACCAGAAATGTTTGAAGCTACTGACTGAATGAAAGGAGCTGGCATCTCACTCTCTTTGAATCTTCTTTATCATGCTAAGAGGAGCAGGAAAAAGCAAAAAATTTCAGAATTGCACCTTGCAATGCGGAGAAATTACTGTTTGTGCATTTACAATATTCATTGATTTTTGCCATTGAAAAACGTCCAGAAATGATTGAAGCTACTGACTGAATGAAAGGAGCTGGCATCTCACTCTCTTTGAATCTTGTTTATCATGCTAAGAGGAGCAGGAAAAAGCAAAAAATTTCAGAATTGCACCTTGCAATGCGGAGAAATTACTGTTTGTGCATTTACAATATTCATTGATTTTTGCCATTGAAAAACGTCCAGAAATGATTGAAGCTACTGACTGAATGAAAGAAGCTGGCATCTCACTCTCTTTCAATCTTCTTTATCATGCTAAGAGGAGCAGGAAAAAGCAAAAAATTTCAGACTTGCACCTTGCAATGCGGAGAAATTACTGTTTGTGCATTTACAATATTCATTGATTTTTGCCATTGAAAAACATCATGTTATTCATATACCAGAAATGTTTGAAGCTACTGACTGAATGAAAGGAGCTGGCATCTCACTCTCTTTGAATCTTCTTTATCATGCTAAGAGGAGCAGGAAAAAGCAAAAAATTTCAGAATTGCACCTTGCAATGTGGAGAAATTACTGTTTGTGCATTTACAATATTCATTGATTTTTGCCATTGAAAAACGTCCAGAAATGATTGAAGCTACTGACTGAATGAAAGTAGCTGGCATCTCACTCTCCTTGAATCTTCTTTATCATGCTAAGAGGAGCAGGAAAAAGCAAAAAATCTCAGACTTGCACCTTGCAATGCGGAGAAATTACTGTTTGTGCATTTACAATATTCATTGATTTTTGCCATTGAAAAACATCATGTTATTCATATACCAGAAATGTTTGAAGCTACTGACTGAATGAAAGGAGCTGGCATCTCACTCTCTTTGAATCTTCTTTATCATGCTAAGAGGAGCAGGAAAAAGCAAAAAATTTCAGAATTGCACCTTGCAATGCGGAGAAATTACTGTTTGTGCATTTACAATATTCATTGATTTTTGCCATTGAAAAACGTCCAGAAATGATTGAAGCTACTGACTGAATGAAAGGAGCTGGCATCTCACTCTCTTTGAATCTTGTTTATCATGCTAAGAGGAGCAGGAAAAAGCAAAAAATTTCAGAATTGCACCTTGCAATGCGGAGAAATTACTGTTTGTGCATTTACAATATTCATTGATTTTTGCCATTGAAAAACATGTTTTTCATATATCAGAAATGTTTGAAGCTACTGACTGAATGAAAGGAGCTGGCATCTCACTCTCTTTGAATCTTCTTTATCATGCTAGGATTAACAGGAAAAAGCAAAACATTTCAGAATTGCACCTTGCAATGTGGAGATATTACTGTTTGTGCATTTACAATATTCATTGATTTTTGCCATTGAAAAACGTCCAGAAATGTTTGAAGCTACTGACTGAATGAAAGGAGCTGGCATCTCACTCTCTTTGAATCTTCTTTATCATGCTAGGATTAACAGGAAAAAGCTAAAAATTTCAGAATTTCACCTTGCAATGTGGAGATATTACTGTTTGTGCATTTACAATATTCATTGATTTTTGCCATTGAAAAACATGTTTTTCATATACCAGAAATGTTTGAAGCTACTGACTGAATGAAAGGAGCTGGCATCTCACTCTCTTTGAATCTTCTTTATCATGCTAGGATTAGCAGGAAAAAGCAAAAAATTTCAGAATTGCACCTTGCAATGTGGAGATATTACTGTTTGTGCATTTACAATATTCATTGATTTTTGCCATTGAAAAACATGTTTTTCATATACCAGAAATGTTTGAAGCTACTGACTGAATGAAAGGAGCTGGCATCTCACTCTCTTTGAATCTTCTTTATCATGCTAGGATTAGCAGGAAAAAGCAAAAAATTTCAGAATTGCACCTTGCAATGTGGAGATATTACTGTTTGTGCATTTACAATATTCATTGATTTTTGCCATTGAAAAACATGTTTTTCATATACCAGAAATGTTTGAAGCTACTGACTGAATGAAAGGAGCTGGCATCTCACTCTCTTTGAATCTTGTTTATCATGCTAAGAGGAGCAGGAAAAAGCAAAAAATTTCAGAATTGCACCTTGCAATGCGGAGAAATTACTGTTTGTGCATTTACAATATTCATTGATTTTTGCCATTGAAAAACGTCCAGAAATGATTGAAGCTACTGACTGAATGAAAGAAGCTGGCATCTCACTCTCTTTCAATCTTCTTTATCATGCTAAGAGGAGCAGGAAAAAGCAAAAAATTTCAGACTTGCACCTTGCAATGCGGAGAAATTACTGTTTGTGCATTTACAATATTCATTGATTTTTGCCATTGAAAAACATCATGTTATTCATATACCAGAAATGTTTGAAGCTACTGACTGAATGAAAGGAGCTGGCATCTCACTCTCTTTGAATCTTCTTTATCATGCTAAGAGGAGCAGGAAAAAGCAAAAAATTTCAGAATTGCACCTTGCAATGTGGAGAAATTACTGTTTGTGCATTTACAATATTCATTGATTTTTGCCATTGAAAAACGTCCAGAAATGATTGAAGCTACTGACTGAATGAAAGTAGCTGGCATCTCACTCTCCTTGAATCTTCTTTATCATGCTAAGAGGAGCAGGAAAAAGCAAAAAATCTCAGACTTGCACCTTGCAATGCGGAGAAATTACTGTTTGTGCATTTACAATATTCATTGATTTTTGCCATTGAAAAACATCATGTTATTCATATACCAGAAATGTTTGAAGCTACTGACTGAATGAAAGGAGCTGGCATCTCACTCTCTTTGAATCTTCTTTATCATGCTAAGAGGAGCAGGAAAAAGCAAAAAATTTCAGAATTGCACCTTGCAATGCGGAGAAATTACTGTTTGTGCATTTACAATATTCATTGATTTTTGCCATTGAAAAACGTCCAGAAATGATTGAAGCTACTGACTGAATGAAAGGAGCTGGCATCTCACTCTCTTTGAATCTTGTTTATCATGCTAAGAGGAGCAGGAAAAAGCAAAAAATTTCAGAATTGCACCTTGCAATGCGGAGAAATTACTGTTTGTGCATTTACAATATTCATTGATTTTTGCCATTGAAAAACATGTTTTTCATATATCAGAAATGTTTGAAGCTACTGACTGAATGAAAGGAGCTGGCATCTCACTCTCTTTGAATCTTCTTTATCATGCTAGGATTAACAGGAAAAAGCAAAACATTTCAGAATTGCACCTTGCAATGTGGAGATATTACTGTTTGTGCATTTACAATATTCATTGATTTTTGCCATTGAAAAACGTCCAGAAATGTTTGAAGCTACTGACTGAATGAAAGGAGCTGGCATCTCACTCTCTTTGAATCTTCTTTATCATGCTAGGATTAACAGGAAAAAGCTAAAAATTTCAGAATTGCACCTTGCAATGTGGAGATATTACTGTTTGTGCATTTACAATATTCATTGATTTTTGCCATTGAAAAACATGTTTTTCATATACCAGAAATGTTTGAAGCTACTGACTGAATGAAAGGAGCTGGCATCTCACTCTCTTTGAATCTTCTTTATCATGCTAGGATTAGCAGGAAAAAGCAAAAAATTTCAGAATTGCACCTTGCAATGTGGAGATATTACTGTTTGTGCATTTACAATATTCATTGATTTTTGCCATTGAAAAACATGTTTTTCATATACCAGAAATGTTTGAAGCTACTGACTGAATGAAAGGAGCTGGCATCTCACTCTCTTTGAATCTTCTTTATCATGCTAGGATTAGCAGGAAAAAGCAAAAAATTTCAGAATTGCACCTTGCAATGTGGAGATATTACTGTTTGTGCATTTACAATATTCATTGATTTTTGCCATTGAAAAACATGTTTTTCATATACCAGAAATGTTTGAAGCTACTGACTGAATGAAAGGAGCTGGCATCTCACTCTCTTTGAATCTTCTTTATCATGCTAGGATTAACAGGAAAAAGCAAAAAATTTCAGAATTGCACCTTGCAATGTGGAGATATTACTGTTTGTGCATTTACAATATTCATTGATTTTTGCCATTGAAAAACATGTTTTTCATATACCAGAAATGTTTGAAGCTACTGACTGAATGAAAGGAGCTGGCATCTCACTCTCTTTGAATCTTCTTTATCATGCTAGGATTAACAGGAAAAAGCAAAAAATTTCAGAATTGCACCTTGCAATGCGGAGAAATTACTGTTTGTGCATTTACAATATTCATTGATTTTTGCCATTGAAAAACGTCCAGAAATGATTGAAGCTACTGACTGAATGAAAGAAGCTGGCATCTCACTCTCTTTGAATCTTCTTTATCATGCTAAGAGGAGCAGGAAAAAGCAAAAAATTTCAGAATTGCACCTTGCAATGCGGAGAAATTACTGTTTGTGCATTTACAATATTCATTGATTTTTGCCATTGAAAAACATCATGTTATTCATATACCAGAAATGATTGAAGCTACTGACTGAATGAAAGGAGCTGGCATCTCACTCTCTTTGAATCTTCTTTATCATGCTAAGAGGAGCAGGAAAAAGTAAAAAATTTCAGAATTGCACCTTGCAATGCGGAGAAATTACTGTTTGTGCATTTATAATATTCAATGATTTTTGCCATTGAAAAACGTCCAGAAATGATTGAAGCTACTGACTGAACGAAAGGAGCTGGCATCTCACTCTCTTTGAATCTTCTTTATCATGCTAAGAGGAGCAGGAAAAAGCAAAAAATTTCAGAATTGCACCTTGCAATGCGGAGAAATTACTGTTTGTGCATTTACAATATTCATTGATTTTTGCCATTGAAAAACGTCCAGAAATGATTGAAGCTACTGACTGATTGAAAGGAGCTGGCATCTCACTCTCTTTGAATCTTCTTTATCATGCTAAGAGGAGCAGGAAAAAGCAAAAAATTTCAGAATTGCACCTTGCAATGCGGATAAATTACTGTTTGTGCATTTACAATATTCATTGATTTTTGCCATTGAAAAACATCATGTTATTCATATACCAGAAATGTTTGAAGCTACTGACTGAATGAAAGGAGCTGACATCTCACTCTCTTTGAATCTTCTTTATCATGCTAAGAGGAGCAGGAAAAAGCAAAAAATTTCAGAATTGCACCTTGCAATTCGGAGAAATTACTGTTTGTGCATTTACAATATTCATTGATTTTTGCCATTGAAAAACGTCCAGAAATGATTGAAGCTACTGACTGAATGAAAGGAGCTGGCATCTCACTCTCTTTGAATCTTCTTTATCATGCTAAGAGGAGCAGGAAAAAGCAAAAAATTTCAGAATTGCACCTTGCAATGCGGAGAAATTACTGTTTGTGCATTTACAATATTCATTGATTTTTGCCATTGAAAAACATCATGTTATTCATATACCAGAAATGTTTGAAGCTACTGACTGAATGAAAGGAGCTGGCATCTCACTCTCTTTGAATCTTCTTTATCATGCTAAGAGGAGCAGGAAAAAGCAAAAAATTTCAGAATTGCACCTTGCAATGCGGAGAAATTACTGTTTGTGCATTTACAATATTCATTGATTTTTGCCATTGAAAAACATCATGTTATTCATATACCAGAAATGTTTGAAGCTACTGACTAAATGAAAGGAGCTGGCATCTCACTCTCTTTGAATCTTCTTTATCATGCTAAGAGGAGCAGGAAAAAGCAAAAAATTTCAGAATTGCACTTTGCAATGTGGAGAAATTACTGTTTGTGCATTTACAATATTCATTGATTTTTACCATTGAAAAACGTCCAGAAATGATTGAAGCTACTGACTGAATGAAAGTAGCTGGCATCTCACTCTCTTTGAATCTTCTTTATCATGCTAAGAGGAGCAGGAAAAAGCAAAAAATTTCAGACTTGCACCTTGCAATGCGGAGAAATTACTGTTTGTGCATTTACAATATTCATTGATTTTTGCCATTGAAAAACGTCCAGAAATGATTGAAGGTACTGACTGAATGAAAGGAGCTGGCATCTCACTCTCTTTGAATCTTCTTTATCATGCTAAGAGGAGCAGGAAAAAGCAAAAAATTTCAGAATTGCACCTTGCAATGCGGAGAAATTACTGTTTGTGCATTTACAATATTCATTGATTTTTGCCATTGAAAAACATCATGTTATTCATATACCAGAAATGTTTGAAGCTACTGACTGAATGAAAGGAGCTGGCATCTCACTCTCTTTGAATCTTCTTTATCATGCTAAGAGGAGCAGGAAAAAGCAAAAAATTTCAGAATTGCACCTTGCAATGCGGAGAAATTACTGTTTGTGCATTTACAATATTCATTGATTTTTGCCATTGAAAAACATCATGTTATTCATATACCAGAAATGTTTGAAGCTACTGACTGAATGAAAGGAGCTGGCATCTCACTATCTTTGAATCTTCTTTATCATGCTAAGAGGAGCAGGAAAAAGCAAAAAATTTCAGAATTGCACTTTGCAATGTGGAGAAATTACTGTTTGTGCATTTACAATATTCATTGATTTTTACCATTGAAAAACGTCCAGAAATGATTGAAGCTACTGACTGAATGAAAGTAGCTGGCATCTCACTCTCTTTGAATCTTCTTTATCATGCTAAGAGGAGCAGGAAAAAGCAAAAAATTTCAGACTTGCACCTTGCAATGCGGAGAAATTACTGTTTGTGCATTTACAATATTCATTGATTTTTGCCATTGAAAAACGTCCAGAAATGATTGAAGGTACTGACTGAATGAAAGGAGCTGGCATCTCACTCTCTTTGAATCTTCTTTATCATGCTAAGAGGAGCAGGAAAAAGCAAAAAATTTCAGAATTGCACCTTGCAATGCGGAGAAATTACTGTTTGTGCATTTACAATATTCATTGATTTTTGCCATTGAAAAACGTCCAGAAATGATTGAAGCTACTGACTGAATGAAAGGAGCTGGCATCTCACTCTCTTTGAATCTTCTTTATCATGCTAAGAGGAGAAGGAAAAAGCAAAAAATTTCAGAATTGCACCTTGCAATGCGGAGAAATTACAGTTTGTGCATTTACAATATTCATTGATTTTTGCCATTGAAAAACATCCAGAAATGATTGAAGCTACTGACTGAATGAAAGGAGCTGGCATCTCACTCTCTTTGAATCTTCTTTATCATGCTAAGAGGAGCAGGAAAAAGCAAAAAATTTCAGAATTGCACCTTGCAATGCGGAGAAATTACTGTTTGTGCATTTACAATATTCATTGATTTTTGCCATTGAAAAACATCCAGAAATGATTGAAGCTACTGACTGAATGAAAGGAGCTGGCATCTCACTCTCTTTGAATCTTCTTTATCATGCTAAGAGGAGCAGGAAAAAGCAAAAAAATTTCAGAATTGCACCTTGCAATGCGGAGAAATTACTGTTTGTGCATTTACAATATTCATTGATTTTTGCCATTGAAAAACATCATGTTATTCATATACCAGAAAAGTTTGAAGCTACTGACTGAATGAAAGGAGCTGGCATCTCACTCTCTTTGAATCTTCTTTATCATGCTAAGAGGAGCAGGAAAAAGCAAAAAATTTCAGAATTGCACCTTGCAATGTGGAGAAATTACTGTTTGTGCATTTACAATATTCATTGATTTTTACCATTGAAAAACGTCCAGAAATGATTGAAGCTACTGACTGAATGAAAGTAGCTGGCATCTCACTCTCTTTGAATCTTCTTTATCATGCTAAGAGGAGCAGGAAAAAGCAAAAAATTTCAGACTTGCACCTTGCAATGCGGAGAAATTACTGTTTGTGCATTTACAATATTCATTGATTTTTGCCATTGAAAAACATCATGTTATTCATATACCAGAAATGTTTGAAACTACTGACTGAATGAAAGGAGCTGGCATCTCACTCTCTTTGAATCTTCTTTATCATGCTAAGAGGAGCAGGAAAAAGCAAAAAATTTCAGAATTGCACCTTGCAATGTGGAGAAATTACTGTTTGTGCATTTACAATATTCATTGATTTTTACCATTGAAAAACGTCCAGAAATGATTGAAGCTACTGACTGAATGAAAGTAGCTGGCATCTCACTCTCTTTGAATCTTCTTTATCATGCTAAGAGGAGCAGGAAAAAGCAAAAAATTTCAGACTTGCACCTTGCAATGCGGAGAAATTACTGTTTGTGCATTTACAATATTCATTGATTTTTGCCATTGAAAAACGTCCAGAAATGATTGAAGCTACTGACTGAATGAAAGGAGCTGGCATCTCACTCTCTTTGAATCTTCTTTATCATGCTAAGAGGAGCAGGAAAAAGCAAAAAATTTCAGAATTGCACCTTGCAATGCGGAGAAATTACTGTTTGTGCATTTACAATATTCATTGATTTTTGCCATTGAAAAACATGTTATTCATATACCAGAAATGTTTGAAGCTACTGACTGAATGAAAGGAGCTGGCACCTCACTCTCTTTGAATCTTCTTTATCATGCTAAGAGGAGCGGGAAACAGCAAAAAATTTCAGAATTGCACCTTGCAATGCGGAGAAATTACTGTTTGTGCATTTACAATATTCATTGATTTTTGCCATTGAAAAACGTCCAGAAATGATTGAAGGTACTGACTGAGTGAAAGGAGCTGGCATCTCACTCTCTTTGAATCTTCTTTATCATGCTAAGAGGAGCAGGAAAAAGCAAAAAATTTCAGAATTGCACCTTGCAATGCGGAGAAATTACTGTTTGTGCATTTACAATATTCATTGATTTTTGCCATTGAAAAACGTCCAGAAATGATTGAAGCTACTGACTGAATGAAAGGAGCTGGCATCTCACTCTCTTTGAATCTTCTTTATCATGCTAAGAGGAGCAAGAAAAAGCAAAAAATTTCAGAATTGCACCTTGCAATGCGGAGAAATTACAGTTTGTGCATTTACAATATTCATTGATTTTTGCCATTGAAAAACATCCAGAAATGATTGACGCTACTGACTGAATGAAAGGAGCTGGCATCTCACTCTCTTTGAATCTTCTTTATCATGCTAAGAGGAGCAGGAAAAAGCAAAAAATTTCAGAATTGCACCTTGCAATGCGGAGAAATTACTGTTTGTGCATTTACAATATTCATTGATTTTTGCCATTGAAAAACATCATGTTATTCATATACCAGAAAAGTTTGAAGCTACTGACTGAATGAAAGGAGCTGGCATCTCACTCTCTTTGAATCTTCTTTATCATGCTAAGAGGAGCAGGAAAAAGCAAAAAATTTCAGAATTGCACCTTGCAATGTGGAGAAATTACTGTTTGTGCATTTACAATATTCATTGATTTTTACCATTGAAAAACGTCCAGAAATGATTGAAGCTACTGACTGAATGAAAGTAGCTGGCATCTCACTCTCTTTGAATCTTCTTTATCATGCTAAGAGGAGCAGGAAAAAGCAAAAAATTTCAGACTTGCACCTTGCAATGCGGAGAAATTACTGTTTGTGCATTTACAATATTCATTGATTTTTGCCATTGAAAAACATCATGTTATTCATATACCAGAAATGTTTGAAGCTACTGACTGAATGAAAGGAGCTGGCATCTCACTCTCTTTGAATCTTCTTTATCATGCTAAGAGGAGCAGGAAAAAGCAAAAAATTTCAGAATTGCACCTTGCAATGTGGAGAAATTACTGTTTGTGCATTTACAATATTCATTGATTTTTACCATTGAAAAATGTCCAGAAATGATTGAAGCTACTGACTGAATGAAAGTAGCTGGCATCTCACTCTCCTTGAATCTTCTTTATCATGCTAAGAGGAGCAGGAAAAAGCAAAACATTTCAGACTTGCACCTTGCAATGCGGAGAAATTACTGTTTGTGCATTTACAATATTCATTGATTTTTGCCATTGAAAAACATCATGTTATTCATATACCAGAAATGTTTGAAGCTACTGACTGAATGAAAGGAGCTGGCATCTCACTCTCTTTGAATCTTCTTTATCATGCTAAGAGGAGCAGGAAAAAGCAAAAAATTTCAGAATTGCACCTTGCAATGCGGAGAAATTACTGTTTGTGCATTTACAATATTCATTGATTTTTGCCATTGAAAAACGTCCAGAAATGATTGAAGCTACTGACTGAATGAAAGGAGCTGGCATCTCACTCTCTTTGAATCTTGTTTATCATGCTAAGAGGAGCAGGAAAAAGCAAAAAATTTCAGAATTGCACCTTGCAATGCGGAGAAATTACTGTTTGTGCATTTACAATATTCATTGATTTTTGCCATTGAAAAACGTCCAGAAATGATTGAAGCTACTGACTGAATGAAAGAAGCTGGCATCTCACTCTCTTTGAATCTTCTTTATCATGCTAAGAGGAGCAGGAAAAAGCAAAAAATTTCAGACTTGCACCTTGCAATGCGGAGAAATTACTGTTTGTGCATTTACAATATTCATTGATTTTTGCCATTGAAAAACATCATGTTATTCATATACCAGAAATGTTTGAAGCTACTGACTGAATGAAAGGAGCTGGCATCTCACTCTCTTTGAATCTTCTTTATCATGCTAAGAGGAGCAGGAAAAAGCAAAAAATTTCAGAATTGCACCTTGCAATGTGGAGAAATTACTGTTTGTGCATTTACAATATTCATTGATTTTTACCATTGATAAACGTCCAGAAATGATTGAAGCTACTGACTGAATGAAAGTAGCTGGCATCTCACTCTCCTTGAATCTTCTTTATCATGCTAAGAGGAGCAGGAAAAAGCAAAAAAATTCAGACTTGCACCTTGCAATGCGGAGAAATTACTGTTTGTGCATTTACAATATTCATTGATTTTTGCCATTGAAAAACATCATGTTATTCATATACCAGAAATGTTTGAAGCTACTGACTGAATGAAAGGAGCTGGCATCTCACTCTCTTTGAATCTTGTTTATCATGCTAAGAGGAGCAGGAAAAAGCAAAAAATTTCAGAATTGCACCCTGCAATGCGGAGAAATTACTGTTTGTGCATTTACAATATTCATTGATTTTTGCCATTGAAAAACGTCCAGAAATGATTGAAGCTACTGACTGAATGAAAGAAGCTGGCATCTCACTCTCTTTGAATCTTCTTTATCATGCTAAGAGGAGCAGGAAAAAGCAAAAAATTTCAGACTTGCACCTTGCAATGCGGAGAAATTACTGTTTGTGCATTTACAATATTCATTGATTTTTGCCATTGAAAAACATCATGTTATTCATATACCAGAAATGTTTGAAGCTACTGACTGAATGAAAGGAGCTGGCATCTCACTCTCTTTGAATCTTCTTTATCATGCTAAGAGGAGCAGGAAAAAGCAAAAAATTTCAGAATTGCACCTTGCAATGTGGAGAAATTACTGTTTGTGCATTTACAATATTCATTGATTTTTACCATTGATAAACGTCCAGAAATGATTGAAGCTACTGACTGAATGAAAGTAGCTGGCATCTCACTCTCCTTGAATCTTCTTTATCATGCTAAGAGGAGCAGGAAAAAGCAAAAAAATTCAGACTTGCACCTTGCAATGCGGAGAAATTACTGTTTGTGCATTTACAATATTCATTGATTTTTGCCATTGAAAAACATCATGTTATTCATATACCAGAAATGTTTGAAGCTACTGACTGAATGAAAGGAGCTGGCATCTCACTCTCTTTGAATCTTCTTTATCATGCTAAGAAGAGCAGGAAAAAGCAAAAAATTTCAGAATTGCACCTTGCAATGCGGAGAAATTACTGTTTGTGCATTTACAATATTCATTGATTTTTGCCATTGAAAAACGTCCAGAAATGATTGAAGCTACTGACTGAATGAAAGGAGCTGGCATCTCACTCTCTTTGAATCTTGTTTATCATGCTAAGAGGAGCAGGAAAAAGCAAAAAATTTCAGAATTGCACCTTGCAATGCGGAGAAATTACTGTTTGTGCATTTACAATATTCATTGATTTTTGCCATTGAAAAACATGTTTTTCATATACCAGAAATGTTTGAAGCTACTGACTGAATGAAAGGAGCTGGCATCTCACTCTCTTTGAATCTTCTTTATCATGCTAGGATTAGCAGGAAAAAGCAAAAAATTTCAGAATTGCACCTTGCAATGTGGAGATATTACTGTTTGTGCATTTACAATATTCATTGATTTTTGCCATTGAAAAACATGTTTTTCATATACCAGAAATGTTTGAAGCTACTGACTGAATGAAAGGAGCTGGCATCTCACTCTCTTTGAATCTTCTTTATCATGCTAGGATTAACAGGAAAAAGCAAAAAATTTCAGAATTGCACCTTGCAATGTGGAGATATTACTGTTTGTGCATTTACAATATTCATTGATTTTTGCCATTGAAAAACGTCCAGAAATGTTTGAAGCTACTGACTGAATGAAAGGAGCTGGCATCTCACTCTCTTTGAATCTTCTTTATCATGCTAGGATTAACAGGAAAAAGCTAAAAATTTCAGAATTGCACCTTGCAATGTGGAGATATTACTGTTTGTGCATTTACAATATTCATTGATTTTTGCCATTGAAAAACATGTTTTTCATATACCAGAAATGTTTGAAGCTACTGACTGAATGAAAGGAGCTGGCATCTCACTCTCTTTGAATCTTCTTTATCATGCTAGGATTAGCAGGAAAAAGCAAAAAATTTCAGAATTGCACCTTGCAATGTGGAGATATTACTGTTTGTGCATTTACAATATTCATTGATTTTTGCCATTGAAAAACATGTTTTTCATATACCAGAAATGTTTGAAGCTACTGACTGAATGAAAGGAGCTGGCATCTCACTCTCTTTGAATCTTCTTTATCATGCTAGGATTAGCAGGAAAAAGCAAAAAATTTCAGAATTGCACCTTGCAATGTGGAGATATTACTGTTTGTGCATTTACAATATTCATTGAATTTTGCCATTGAAAAACATGTTTTTCATATACCAGAAATGTTTGAAGCTACTGACTGAATGAAAGGAGCTGGCATCTCACTCTCTTTGAATCTTCTTTATCATGCTAGGATTAACAGGAAAAAGCAAAAAATTTCAGAATTGCACCTTGCAATGTGGAGATATTACTGTTTGTGCATTTACAATATTCATTGATTTTTGCCATTGAAAAACATGTTTTTCATATACCAGAAATGTTTGAAGCTACTAACTGAATGAAAGGAGCTGGCATCTCACTCTCTTTGAATCTTCTTTATCATGCTAGGATTAACAGGAAAAAGCAAAAAATTTCAGAATTGCACCTTGCAATGTGGAGATATTACTGTTTGTGCATTTACAATATTCATTGATTTTTGCCATTGAAAAACGTCCAGAAATGTTTGAAGCTACTGACTGAATGAAAGGAGCTGGCATCTCACTCTCTTTGAATCTTCTTTATCATGCTAGGATTAGCAGGAGAAAGCAAAAAATTTCAGAATTGCACCTTGCAATGTGGAGATATTACTGTTTGTGCATTTACAATATTCATTGATTTTTGCCATTGAAAAACATGTTTTTCATATACCAGAAATGTTTGAAGCTACTGACTGAATGAAAGGAGCTGGCATCTCACTCTCTTTGAATCTTCTTTATCATGCTAGGATTAGCAGGAAAAAGCAAAAAAGTTCAGAATTGCACCTTGCAATGTGGAGATATTACTGTTTGTGCATTTACAATATTCATTGATTTTTGCCATTGAAAAACATGTTTTTCATATACCAGAAATGTTTGAAGCTACTGACTGAATGAAAGGAGCTGGCATCTCACCCTCTTTGAATCTTCTTTATCATGCTAGGATTAACAGGAAAAGCAAAAAATTTCAGAATTGCACCTTGCAATGTGGAGATATTACTGTTTGTGCATTTACAATATTCATTGATTTTTGTCATTGAAAAACGTCCAGAAATGTTTGAAGCTACTGACTGAATGAAAGGAGCTGGCATCTCACTCTCTTTGAATCTTCTTTATCATGCTAGGATTAGCAGGAAAAAGCAAAAAATTTCAGAATTGCACCTTGCAATGTGGAGATATTACTGTTTGTGCATTTACAATATTCATTGATTTTTGCCATTGAAAAACATGTTTTTCATATACCAGAAATGTTTGAAGCTACTGACTGAATGAAAGGAGCTGGCATCTCACTCTCTTTGAATCTTCTTTATCATGCTAGGATTAGCAGGAAAAAGCAGAAAATTTCAGAATTGCACCTTGCAATGTGGAGATATTACTGTTTGTGCATTTACAATATTCATTGATTTTTGCCATTGAAAAACATCATGTTATTCATATACCAGAAATGTTTGAAGCTACTGACTGAATGAAAGAAGCTGGCATCTCACTCTCTTTGAATCTTCTTTATCATGCTAGGATTAGCAGGAAAAAGCAAAAAATTTCCGAATTGCACCTTGCAATGTGGAGATATTACTGTTTGTGCATTTACAATATTCATTGATTTTTGCCATTGAAAAACATGTTTTTCATATACCAGAAATGTTTGAAGCTACTGACTGAATGAAAGGAGCTGGCATCTCACTCTCTTTGAATCTTCTTTATCATGCTAGGATTAGCAGGAAAAAGCAAAAAATTTCAGAATTGCACCTTGCAATGTGGAGATATTACTGTTTGTGCATTTACAATATTCATTGATTTTTGCCATTGAAAAACATGTTTTTCATATACCAGAAATGTTTGAAGCTACTGACTGAATGAAAGGAGCTGGCATCTCACTCTCTTTGAATCTTCTTTATCATGCTAGGATTAACAGGAAAAAGCAAAAAATTTCAGAATTGCACCTTGCAATGTGGAGATATTACTGTTTGTGCATTTACAATATTCATTGATTTTTGCCATTGAAAAACGTCCAGAAATGTTTGAAGCTACTGACTGAATGAAAGGAGCTGGCATCTCACTCTCTTTGAATCTTCTTTATCATGCTAGGATTAGCAGGAAAAAGCAAAAAAATTCAGAATTGCACCTTGCAATGTGGAGATATTACTGTTTGTGCATTTACAATATTCATTGATTTTTGCCATTGAAAAACATGTTTTTCATATACCAGAAATGTTTGAAGCTACTGACTGAATGAAAGGAGCTGGCATCTCACTCTCTTTGAATCTTCTTTATCATGCTAGGATTAGCAGGAAAAAGCAAAAAATTTCAGAATTGCACCTTGCAATGTGGAGATATTACTGTTTGTGCATTTACAATATTCATTGATTTTTGCCATTGAAAAACATGTTTTTCATATACCAGAAATGTTTGAAGCTACTGACTGAATGAAAGGAGCTGGCATCTCACTCTCTTTGAGTCTTCTTTATCATGCTAGGATTAACAGGAAAAAGCAAAAAATCTCAGAATTGCACCTTGCAATGTGGAGATATTACTGTTTGTGCTTTTACAATATTCATTGATTTTTGCCATTGAAAAACATGTTTTTCATATACCAGAAATGTTTGAAGCTACTGACTGAATGAAAGGAGCTGGCATCTCACTCTCTTTGAATCTTCTTTATCATGCTAGGATTAACAGGAAAAAGCAAAAAATTTCAGAATTGCACCTTGCAATGTGGAGATATTACTGTTTGTGCATTTACAATATTCATTGATTTTTGCCATTGAAAAACGTCCAGAAATGTTTGAAGCTACTGACTGAATGAAAGGAGCTGGAATCTCACTCTCTTTGAATCTTCTTTATCATGCTAGGATTAGCAGGAAAAAGCAAAAAATTTCAGAATTGCACCTTGCAATGTGGAGATATTACTGTTTGTGCATTTACAATATTCATTGATTTTTGCCATTGAAAAACATGTTTTTCATATACCAGAAATGTTTGAAGCTACTGACTGAATGAAAGGAGCTGGCATCTCACTCTCTTTGAATCTTCTTTATCATGCTAGGATTAGCAGGAAAAAGCAAAAAATTTCAGAATTGCACCTTGCAATGTGGAGATATTACTGTTTGTGCATTTACAATATTCATTGATTTTTGCCATTGAAAAACATGTTTTTCATATACCAGAAATGTTTGAAGCTACTGACTGAATGAAAGGAGCTGGCATCTCACCCTCTTTGAATCTTCTTTATCATGCTAGGATTAACAGGAAAAAGCAAAAAATTTCCGAATTGCACCTTGCAATGTGGAGATATTACTGTTTGTGCATTTACAATATTCATTGATTTTTGCCATTGAAAAACATGTTTTTCATATACCAGAAATGTTTGAAGCTACTGACTGAATGAAAGGAGCTGGCATCTCACTCTCTTTGAATCTTCTTTATCATGCTAGGATTAGCAGGAAAAAGCAAAAAATTTCAGAATTGCACCTTGCAATGTGGAGATATTACTGTTTGTGCATTTACAATATTCATTGATTTTTGCCATTGAAAAACATGTTTTTCATATACCAGAAATGTTTGAAGCTACTGACTGAATGAAAGGAGCTGGCATCTCACTCTCTTTGAATCTTCTTTATCATGCTAGGATTAACAGGAAAAAGCAAAAAATTTCAGAATTGCACCTTGCAATGTGGAGATATTACTGTTTGTGCATTTACAATATTCATTGATTTTTCCATTGAAAAACGTCCAGAAATGTTTGAAGCTACTGACTGAATGAAAGGAGCTGGCATCTCACTCTCTTTGAATCTTCTTTATCATGCTAGGATTAGCAGGAAAAAGCAAAAAATTTCAGAATTGCACCTTGCAATGTGGAGATATTACTGTTTGTGCATTTACAATATTCATTGATTTTTGCCATTGAAAAACATCATGTTATTCATATACCAGAAATGTTTGAAGCTACTGACTGAATGAAAGGAGCTGGCATCTCACTCTCTTTGAATCTTCTTTATCATGCTAGGATTAGCAGGAAAAAGCAAAAAATTTCAGAATTGCACCTTGCAATGTGGAGATATTACTGTTTGTGCATTTACAATATTCATTGATTTTTGCCATTGAAAAACATGTTTTTCATATACCAGAAATGTTTGAAGCTACTGACTGAATGAAAGGAGCTGGCATCTCACTCTCTTTGAATATTCTTTATCATGCTAGGATTAACAGGAAAAAGCAAAAAATTTCAGAATTGCACCTTGCAATGTGGAGATATTACTGTTTGTGCATTTACAATATTCATTGATTTTTGCCATTGAAAAACATGTTTTTCATATACCAGAAATGTTTGAAGCTACTGACTGAATGAAAGGAGCTGGCATCTCACTCTCTTTGAATCTTCTTTATCATGCTAGGATTAACAGGAAAAAGCAAAAAATTTCAGAATTGCACCTTGCAATGTGGAGATATTACTGTTTGTGCATTTACAATATTCATTGATTTTTGCCATTGAAAAACGTCCAGAAATGTTTGAAGCTACTGACTGAATGAAAGGAGCTGGCATCTCACTCTCTTTGAATCTTCTTTATCATGCTAGGATTAGCAGGAAAAAGCAAAAAATTTCAGAATTGCACCTTGCAATGTGGAGATATTACTGTTTGTGCATTTACAATATTCATTGATTTTTGCCATTGAAAAACATGTTTTTCATATACCAGAAATGTTTGAAGCTACTGACTGAATGAAAGGAGCTGGCATCTCACTCTCTTTGAATCTTCTTTATCATGCTAGGATTAGCAGGAAAAAGCAAAAAATTTCAGAATTGCACCTTGCAATGTGGAGATATTACTGTTTGTGCATTTACAATATTCATTGATTTTTGCCATTGAAAAACATGTTTTTCATATACCAGAAATGTTTGAAGCTACTGACTGAATGAAAGGAGCTGGCATCTCACTCTCTTTGAATCTTCTTTATCATGCTAGGATTAACAGGAAAAAGCAAAAAATTTCAGAATTGCACCTTGCAATGTGGAGATATTACTGTTTGTGCATTTACAATATTCATTGATTTTTGCCATTGAAAAACGTCCAGAAATGTTTGAAGCTACTGACTGAATGAAAGGAGCTGGCATCTCACTCTCTTTGAATCTTCTTTATCATGCTAGGATTAACAGGAAAAAGCTAAAAATTTCAGAATTGCACCTTGCAATGTGGAGATATTACTGTTTGTGCATTTACAATATTCATTGATTTTTGCCATTGAAAAACATGTTTTTCATATACCAGAAATGTTTGAAGCTACTGACTGAATGTAAGGAGCTGGCATCTCACTCTCTTTGAATCTTCTTTATCATGCTAGGATTAGCAGGAAAAAGCAAAAAATTTCAGAATTGCACCTTGCAATGTGGAGATATTACTGTTTGTGCATTTACAATATTCATTGATTTTTGCCATTGAAAAACATGTTTTTCATATACCAGAAATGTTTGAAGCTACTGACTGAATGAAAGGAGCTGGCATCTCACTCTCTTTGAATCTTCTTTATCATGCTAGGATTAACAGGAAAAAGCAAAAAATTTCAGAATTGCACCTTGCAATGTGGAGATATTACTGCTTGTGCATTTACAATATTCATTGATTTTTGCCATTGAAAAACGTCCAGAAATGTTTGAAGCTACTGACTGAATGAAAGGAGCTGGCATCTCACTCTCTTTGAATCTTCTTTATCATGCTAGGATTAACAGGAAAAAGCTAAAAATTTCAGAATTGCACCTTGCAATGTGGAGATATTACTGTTTGTGCATTTACAATATTCATTGATTTTTGCCATTGAAAAACATGTTTTTCATATACCAGAAATGTTTGAAGCTACTGACTGAATGAAAGGAGCTGGCATCTCACTCTCTTTGAATCTTCTTTATCATGCTAGGATTAGCAGGAAAAAGCAAAAAATTTCAGAATTGCACCTTGCAATGTGGAGATATTACTGTTTGTGCATTTACAATATTCATTGATTTTTGCCATTGAAAAACATGTTTTTCATATACCAGAAATGTTTGAAGCTACTGACTGAATGAAAGGAGCTGGCATCTCACTCTCTTTGAATCTTCTTTATCATGCTAGGATTAACAGGAAAAAGCAAAAAATTTCAGAATTGCACCTTGCAATGTGGAGATATTACTGTTTGTGCATTTACAATATTCATTGATTTTTGCCATTGAAAAACGTCCAGAAATGTTTGAAGCTACTGACTGAATGAAAGGAGCTGGCATCTCACTCTCTTTGAATCTTCTTTATCATGCTAGGATTAACAGGAAAAAGCTAAAAATTTCAGAATTGCACCTTGCAATGTGGAGATATTACTGTTTGTGCATTTACAATATTCATTGATTTTTGCCATTGAAAAACATGTTTTTCATATACCAGAAATGTTTGAAGCTACTGACTGAATGTAAGGAGCTGGCATCTCACTCTCTTTGAATCTTCTTTATCATGCTAGGATTAGCAGGAAAAAGCAAAAAATTTCAGAATTGCACCTTGCAATGTGGAGATATTACTGTTTGTGCATTTACAATATTCATTGATTTTTGCCATTGAAAAACATGTTTTTCATATACCAGAAATGTTTGAAGCTACTGACTGAATGAAAGGAGCTGGCATCTCACTCTCTTTGAATCTTCTTTATCATGCTAGGATTAACAGGAAAAAGCAAAAAATTTCAGAATTGCACCTTGCAATGTGGAGATATTACTGTTTGTGCATTTACAATATTCATTGATTTTTGCCATTGAAAAACGTCCAGAAATGTTTGAAGCTACTGACTGAATGAAAGGAGCTGGCATCTCACTCTCTTTGAATCTTCTTTATCATGCTAGGATTAACAGGAAAAAGCTAAAAATTTCAGAATTGCACCTTGCAATGTGGAGATATTACTGTTTGTGCATTTACAATATTCATTGATTTTTGCCATTGAAAAACATGTTTTTCATATACCAGAAATGTTTGAAGCTACTGACTGAATGAAAGGAGCTGGCATCTCACTCTCTTTGAATCTTCTTTATCATGCTAGGATTAGCAGGAAAAAGCAAAAAATTTCAGAATTGCACCTTGCAATGTGGAGATATTACTGTTTGTGCATTTACAATATTCATTGATTTTTGCCATTGAAAAACATGTTTTTCATATACCAGAAATGTTTGAAGCTACTGACTGAATGAAAGGAGCTGGCATCTCACTCTCTTTGAATCTTCTTTATCATGCTAGGATTAACAGGAAAAAGCAAAAAATTTCAGAATTGCACCTTGCAATGTGGAGATATTACTGTTTGTGCATTTACAATATTCATTGATTTTTGCCATTGAAAAACGTCCAGAAATGTTTGAAGCTACTGACTGAATGAAAGGAGCTGGCATCTCACTCTCTTTGAATCTTCTTTATCATGCTAGGATTAACAGGAAAAAGCTAAAAATTTCAGAATTGCACCTTGCAATGTGGAGATATTACTGTTTGTGCATTTACAATATTCATTGATTTTTGCCATTGAAAAACATGTTTTTCATATACCAGAAATGTTTGAAGCTACTGACTGAATGAAAGGAGCTGGCATCTCACTCTCTTTGAATCTTCTTTATCATGCTAGGATTAGCAGGAAAAAGCAAAAAATTTCAGAATTGCACCTTGCAATGTGGAGATATTACTGTTTGTGCATTTACAATATTCATTGATTTTTGCCATTGAAAAACTTGTTTTTCATATACCAGAAATGTTTGAAGCTACTGACTGAATGAAAGGAGCTGGCATCTCACTCTCTTTGAATCTTCTTTATCATGCTAGGATTAGCAGGAAAAAGCAAAAAATTTCCGAATTGCACCTTGCAATGTGGAGATATTACTGTTTGTGCATTTACAATATTCATTGATTTTTGCCATTGAAAAACATGTTTTTCATATACCAGAAATGTTTGAAGCTACTGACTGAATGAAAGGAGCTGGCATCTCACTCTCTTTGAATCTTCTTTATCATGCTAGGATTAACAGGAAAAAGCAAAAAATTTCAGAATTGCACCTTGCAATGTGGAGATATTACTGTTTGTGCATTTACAATATTCATTGATTTTTGCCATTGAAAAACATGTTTTTCATATACCAGAAATGTTTGAAGCTACTGACTGAATGAAAGGAGCTGGCATCTCACTCTCTTTGAATCTTCTTTATCATGCTAGGATTAACAGGAAAAAGCAAAAAATTTCAGAATTGCACCTTGCAATGTGGAGATATTACTGTTTGTGCATTTACAATATTCATTGATTTTTGCCATTGAAAAACGTCCAGAAATGTTTGAAGCTACTGACTGAGTGAAAGGAGCTGGCATCTCACTCTCTTTGAATCTTCTTTATCATGCTAGGATTAGCAGGAAAAAGGAAAAAATTTCAGAATTGCACCTTGCAATGGCAAAAATCAATGAATATTGTAAATGCACAAACTAATATCTCCACATTGCAAGGTGCAATTCTGAAATTTTTTGCTTTTTCCTGCTAATCCTAGCATGATAAAGAAGATTCAAAGAGAGTGAGATGCCAGCTCCTTTCATTCAGTCAGTAGCTTCAAACATTTCTGGTATATGAAAAACATGTTTTTCAATGGCAAAAATCAATGAATATTGTAAATGCACAAACAGTAATATCTCCACATTGCAAGGTGCAATTCTGAAATTTTTTGCTTTTTCCTGTTAATCCTAGCATGATAAAGAAGATTCAAAGAGAGTGAGATGCCAGCTCCTTTCATTCAGTCAGTAGCTTCAAACATTTCTGGTATATGAAAAACATGTTTTTCAATGGCAAAAATCAATGAATATTGTAAATGCACAAACAGTAATATCTCCACATTGCAAGGTGCAATTCTGAAATTTTTTGCTTTTTCCTGCTAATCCTAGCATGATAAAGAAGATTCAAAGAGAGTGAGATGCCAGCTCCTTTCATTCAGTCAGTAGCTTCAAACATTTCTGGACGTTTTTCAATGGCAAAAATCAATGAATATTGTAAATGCACAAACAGTAATATCTCCACATTGCAAGGTGCAATTCTGAAATTTTTTGCTTTTTCCTGTTAATCCTAGCATGATAAAGAAGATTCAAAGAGAGTGAGATGCCAGCTCCTTTCATTCAGTCAGTAGCTTCAAACATTTCTGGTATATGAAAAACATGTTTTTCAATGGCAAAAATCAATGAATATTGTAAATGCACAAACAGTAATATCTCCACATTGCAAGGTGCAATTCTGAAATTTTTTGCTTTTTCCTGCTAATCCTAGCATGATAAAGAAGATTCAAAGAGAGTGAGATGCCAGCTCCTTTCATTCAGTCAGTAGCTTCAAACATTTCTGGTATATGAAAAACATGTTTTTCAATGGCAAAAATCAATGAATATTGTAAATGCACAAACAGTAATATCTCCACATTGCAAGGTGCAATTCGGAAATTTTTTGCTTTTTCCTGCTAATCCTAGCATGATAAAGAAGATTCAAAGAGAGTGAGATGCCAGCTCCTTTCATTCAGTCAGTAGCTTCAAACATTTCTGGACGTTTTTCAATGGCAAAAATCAATGAATATTGTAAATGCACAAACAGTAATATCTCCACATTGCAAGGTGCAATTCTGAAATTTTTTGCTTTTTCCTGTTAATCCTAGCATGATAAAGAAGATTCAAAGAGAGTGAGATCATTGACTGTATGCCCCCTCCTATTGCAGCGCTGCTGTGATCCCACCTGATACCGGCATCTATCTCCTGCTGCAACATTTAAATCTCCCGCCCCCTGCTGAACTGCTGAAGTGCCGCTCTGCTCCGCTGTCCAAGGTACTGATTTTATATCAGTACATATAAAGCGGTCTATCAGCCAATATATGGTGTGACAGCAACCTGAACACGGAGTTTGACCCTGAGGGGGAGAGGAGGGTTAAGTGGAACTGTTACTGCCTTCATATATATATTTTGTGACCACGCTACCTGATATATATATTACAGTTGGTGCTCATGGAATTCTACAGAACTGCTGATCTCTATAATAATTAGTTTTCTGTTGACAACTATATGTGCCTTTATTTTTATCCCTCAGGTCAATTTTCATTATTTCTTTTGATACTTTTGACTGTGATTTGCATTTAAAGGATTGCATTCTAGGGGGTACATAGCTCCGCAGTTTTTAAGAGTATTGTTTGCCTCTTGTCGGAATAATATTTGTTTATGCAAATTTCTTCTAGTCATTGTTCCTAGTTATTTTGCAACTCTAAAGTCTTTTGTCCACTCTTCAGGTCAATTATTTCTAGTGCCATTTTAATATTTTTCTATATATATATATACTTATAGGTCTGATATTTTATAATGGCGGCTAATAAAAAAAATACCCAAAAGTCATTGGAAGCTCCCCTTAAATCTAGTGCGGTAAAAGCGAAGTCCTCTCAACGCTTTTCATTTTCAAACCCATCAGAAGATGCTGTCAATACTATTAGTCCTCTTAAGTCCAGATCTCCTCATAGAAATCTGGAAGACAGACAGAGTTCTAAAGTAAGCTCTCCCACCAAGGAATCTTCTAAAACTATATTATCTCCAAAACCACAGAGAATTCCTGATGCTAAACCTGCCCCTTCTACCGTAGTTAAGGAAAAAAAAGTGGAAGAGATGGATATTTCCATCTCATCAAAGAGAAGGGACCCAGGAGAATGGAGCAACAAATATTCTTCACTGGCCTCGAGCTCGGATGAAGAATCCTCGGACACATCTCCCAATCCCAGTCCAGATAAGAGACGTTCTAAAAGGGACTTTTCCCCTTCGTCCTCAGATCCTACTCCTAGTGTCCCGGTCAAAATGACCATTTCTCAAGATTTGGGAAATACCGACCTTGGTTTATATCTGGACAATCTTTTAAAGACGATTGACAGAAATATGTAACTGGGCTTCGAGAAACAGGTAGACACCATGAAATCTACTTTGGAAGCTTTTGGAGTTAAATTAGAGCAAAACACTAAAAGACTTGAAACGGTGGAGAGTAAGATAGAATCTGTCTCTTCTGATAATCTAGAAATTAAATCAGAACTTAAAAGACTCAGATTAAAAGTTGCGGATTTGGAGGATAGGAGTAGGAGAAATAATTTGAAAATTAGAGGCATATCTGAGGATGTTTTTCCCTCAGATGTCTTGGCTTTTGTCAAAGACTTATTTCACAAGACAATCCCATCCCTCTCTGAGCAGGATCTTATCATCGATAGGGCCCATCGCCTATTTCGTCCGACCTCCATCTCCTCGGATCTTCCTAGGGATGTAATAGTTAGGTTACATTTTTTCTCGACCAAAGAGAGAATCTTGAATTATATTAGGGAAAACAGGACTTTTCCAGAACCTTTTTCGCACCTAAAAATCTTCTCAGATTTTTCCAAAGAAACCATGGATACAAGAAGGTCATACAAATTGACCACAGATAGACTGAGGGATATGAATATCCCGTATAGGTGGGGCTTTCCAGTAAAGTTGCTGATTTTCTTTAACCGGAAAACATTCACTCTTACAGATCCTGATGAAGGCCCTAAATTTTTTGATTTTATAAAAGACATTCCCTACAAAGTTACAAAGGCACCCCACCGCTGAAATGATAAACACTACTCCCTCGGGAGCCCTCTTTAAAAATAATCTCATTTTATCACCTCACCTAACATGCTATAATAAATTTATCATTCTTCTTTATATTTAGCCTTCATGGTTTGTCCACATTATTTTTCCCCCCAATCTGAGGGAGAACCTTTTCGGTGAAGGTTCCCTCAGGAGATTTTTTGATTCGTTTTTTTTTCTTTTTCTTTGAATATTTGGTTATTGTTATTACTATCTTTGAATTAATATTAGAGATATTGTATTCCAGCTTTGATTGTCGGTTGATTTTTATTTTTTGGGAATTTGTTGGACCAACTGACCCCTCTCCTTTTGACTTACTTTGATTATTAATTTACCTATGCCTATCAAGATCATCACCTATAATGTAAGAGGCCTAAACAGTCCCAATAAGAGATTCTCCCTTTGGAAGGAATTGGGTCATCTTGGTGCTGATGTTGCGTGTCTTCAGGAGACAAGGTTTGCCGAGGGAAAACACCCTACCTTCACCCACAAACGCTACCCTCATATATTTGAATCCACTAGCGACCGGAAAAAAGCCGGTGTAGCTACAGTGATCAGAGATTCTGTCCCATTTGAGTTTTTAGATCAGCATAAAGATGTCAATGGAAGGTTCCATATATTGCTCTGTAAACTGAATAATCATGAGTGCACTGTTGTTAACCTATACGCCCCAAATAAAAAGCAAATACCCTTTTTGAACAAGGTTTTTAGAAAGGTTGAAGAGGTTAGGAGAGGCGAATTGATTTTTTTGGGAGACTTCAACATGGTCCCGGACGGGCATATGGACTCTTCCTCCCCCAGCCGTCATTTATACCCGACGCTAAATAATTGGCTTTATAAAAATGAACTATTTGATACATTTAGATGTCTGCAAACTACCTCCAAAGAATTCTCCCATTTTTCGGATGCGCACCAAACGGCCTCTAGAATTGACTTAATAATAACTGACGTTTTTTCTTTACCCAAATTCTCTAACGTATCTATAGGCCTTAGGTCTCTATCAGATCATGCCCCTACGTCATGTGAAATTCATATTGGTCCTCTTATTAAAAATGGATTTCTTTGGAAATGTAGATCTTCACTTATTTATAACCCCAAAAACAAAAAAATTATTGAAAAAGCTATTTCTGATTATTTTAGGGAGAACGATACCCCAGATTTATCTAATCCCTTCTCCAGCTGGTGCGCTCACAAGGCTGTCCTTCGTGGTGTACTAATGCAGATATCCTCATCTGAAAAAAAAGGAAAAAGAACAAAAATTAATTCTCTTCAAAAACTGATTAGGGAAAAAGAACTAGAACAAATAAATCTTCCTTCCCCTTCCCCAATAATTCAAAAAGAGCTCTCAAATTTAAGGGTAGAGCTAAAATCAGAAATTTCTTCCTCCTATGATGTGATTATTCGGAAATCAAAATTTAATTACTATGCGGCTCTAAATAAACCTACCCGCTTTATGGCTCGCCTAGTTAAATGTAAAAGAGCGATTAATAGAATAGATAAAATAAAAAACAATAGCGGAATAACGTTTTGCCACCCTAAAGATATAGTGAACCAGTTTGCAGACTTTTACAAAAAACTCTACAACATCAAAACTGACCCTCTAATTCCCCATCCTCACCCAGACGCAATCAACAAATTTTTTTCCTCCATTAACCTACCGAAATTGAGCCCTCTGGATCACGAGTCATTGAATAAGCCTTTTTCTAACCTTGAAATTATTAACACAATAAAGCAACTTAAAGATTTCAAGGCTCCGGGTCCAGATGGGTTCATCAATGAGTATTATAAAACTTTTTGCGACCTACTTTCTTCCCCTCTCACGAAAATTTTCAATCATGCTTCCTCAATAAGCTCCTTCCCCTCAGAAATGCTGGAAGCCACCATTACCCTAATACCCAAGTCTAGGGATGAGAGAGATAATGTTAAAAATTATAGGCCCATTTCGCTAATTAACACTGACATTAAGATATATTCGAAAATTCTGGCCAATCGTTTATCGACTATTCTTCCATCTCTCATCAACGACGATCAGATTGGCTTCGTTGGTGGGAGGCAAGCAACTGATGGCTCTAGAAGACTTCTGAATATTATTAAGGTGATAAATACGGCGAAACTCCCAACTTCACTGCTTGCTTTAGACGCTGAAAAAGCGTTCGACAGGTTAAATTGGCTATACCTTAAACTCACCCTTATTAAATTCGGTTTTGACAACAAATTTCTCTCTTCAATTATGGCCCTCTATTCTAACCCCCAAGCAAAAATTTATGTTAACAATTATCTCTCAAACCCAATCCCTATAACAAATGGTACCAGACAGGGTTGCCCACTTTCCCCCCTTCTCTTTGTCTTGGCTATGGAGCCTTTGGCACAGAGGATTAGAGAAAACACTGACATTAGGGGGATTTCTGCCCCATCTCGAGAATTTAAAATTGGCCTCTTTGCAGATGATGTTATGCTTTCCTTGCTGGACCCAGTAAATTCGGTTGCGGAAGTTTCGAAGGTTCTAGAACTATTCTCTCAGATTTCTTATTTTAAGATCAATAATGAGAAGTCTAAACTTTTAAACATTAATCTGGATCGCCAGACGAGAGAGGTTTTACACTCGAGATTTTCCTTCGGTTTGGCTAAACGCAATCTGACTTATTTGGGGATCAGTATTGGTAAAACTATTAACTCAACAATTTCTGACAACCTGGTTCTGATTGAGGACATCGTCCGCGGAGATTTGATGGATTTTTTGAAGAGAGATTTGTCATGGTGGGGTAGAGTCCTCTCTATTAAGATGTTTGTTCTACCTAAAATCTTATATTTTTTCCGCAACTTACCTTTAACTATTTCTCACATCTTTATTCAAAAAATTCAAAATCAGATCAATTCTTATGTCTGGGGTAATAAACGTGCGAGGATATCTGCAGATATATTGTACAAGAATAAATGTAACGGAGGTCTGAGTCACCCTAATATTTCCGCTTACTATTTGGCAAACCTCATCAAACAGAGCAGTACTTGGTTTAATTCTGACAGTCCCCCGGCTTGGATGACTCTGGAGACCTTCTTAAATAATGGCTCTTCTCCACGTGAACTGTTACTTAGGCATCTCTTTAAACAGTGCACTCATGATTCTTCCCATCCTATTTTCCAGGCGATTATTGACGCCTGGAAAAAAATCGCCAAAAGAAAGAAAAAGAGCCCCTTAAGAGATTCTGATATGGATAAGTTTTCTTTTGTCAAAAATTTTCCAATTGGTTTTGTTGCTGATCTGTATAACTCTTCCATTCCAGATCAGTGGGACAATAAAGGGTTAAGGAAAATTGGAGACTTCTATGAAGCTTCTGCCTTTATTCCTTTTCAAATTCTTAAAAAAAGATTCAACTTACCTTCTTCTGATTTCTTTTTATACTCTCATTTAAAGAGCATTATTCTGGAATTTACTTCTGGTAAACTTATTGTTTCTGAAACCTCGGTGAACCTGTTAAGCAACACATCCCACAAAATTTTTTGGAGCCTGAGACACATATATAACAGCTTCAATAATGATCTTTCCTTCCAAAAACACCTCTACATGATACGCTGGGAAAAAGATCTAAAACTCAATTTCCAATCCGATCAATGGGAGAGTGCTGTTCTTTTTTCTCAAGCCTCTAATATATCTATGCCCTTACAAGAGGCTTACTTCAAAATTCTAACCAGATGGTATTACACTCCAATCAGGCTTCACCATATAAAGCCCAGCAACTCTCCCCTTTGTTGGAGGGAGTGCGGCCTTAGGGGAGATCTTTTACATCTCTTTTGGAGCTGCCCTAAAATCCGGAATCTATGGGCTCAGATCTCTTCTTTGGTAGATGACCTTTTAGGCAGACCTGTAGTATTGACCCCTCAAATGGCTTTACTATCCTTGGATCTCGAATCATATAAGTCGTTTGAAAGATCTTTGGTGATTCACTTATTTTCAGTGTGTAAGAACGCATTGGCTTTTTATTGGAGAAAGTCACATGTCCCCACTTTGGAGGACTTAGTTGATAAGATGAATCTCCATAGAATATTTGAACTCAGATTTGCCCTTATCAACAATAATTTACTTAAATTCTCTAGGAAGTGGGATATTTGGCTCACTAAATTCCCTCAACCCTCTCATAACGCTGGAACATCTTAATGTGTGTCGTGTTTAGCTCATTAATATGTTTAATTTTTGCTAATGATAGTAATGTGTGTTTAAAGTGTTCAAATTTCTGTATTATCGTATATACTATTTGACGAACAAATTTCTCCCATCTTTCCTGATTATCCATTCCCGTTTGTTCCCTTTCCCTTTCCCTTCCCTCAGAATTTATCCCTTATTATGAATATTCTTTTGTCATTACTTTTATGCTACGTTTGTTATTCCCCTGTTAAATTGTTTATTAAAAATAAAAAAAATATGGTAAAACAAAGAGAGTGAGATGCCAGCTCCTTTCATTCAGTCAGTAGCTTCAAACATTTCTGGTATATGAAAAACATGTTTTTCAATGGCAAAAATCAATGAATATTGTAAATGCACAAACAGTAATATCTCCACATTGCAAGGTGCAATTCTGAAATTTTTTGCTTTTTCCTGCTAATCCTAGCATGATAAAGAAGATTCAAAGAGAGTGAGATGCCAGCTCCTTTCATTCAGTCAGTAGCTTCAAACATTTCTGGTATATGAAAAACATGTTTTTCAATGGCAAAAATCAATGAATATTGTAAATGCACAAACAGTAATATCTCCACATTGCAAGGTGCAATTCAGAAATTTTTTGCTTTTTCCTGCTAATCCTAGCATGATAAAGAAGATTCAAAGAGAGTGAGATGCCAGCTCCTTTCATTCAGTCAGTAGCTTCAAACATTTCTGGTATATGAATAACATGATGTTTTTCAATGGCAAAAATCAATGAATATTGTAAATGCACAAACAGTAATATCTCCACATTGCAAGGTGCAATTCTGAAATTTTTTGCTTTTTCCTGCTAATCCTAGCATGATAAAGAAGATTCAAAGAGAGTGAGATGCCAGCTCCTTTCATTCAGTCAGTAGCTTCAAACATTTCTGGACGTTTTTCAATGGCAAAAATCAATGAATATTGTAAATGCACAAACAGTAATATCTCCACATTGCAAGGTGCAATTCTGAAATTTTTTGCTTTTTCCTGTTAATCCTAGCATGATAAAGAAGATTCAAAGAGAGTGAGATGCCAGCTCCTTTCATTCAGTCAGTAGCTTCAAACATTTCTGGTATATGAAAAACATGTTTTTCAATGGCAAAAATCAATGAATATTGTAAATGCACAAACAGTAATATCTCCACATTGCAAGGTGCAATTCTGAAATTTTTTGCTTTTTCCTGTTAATCCTAGCATGATAAAGAAGATTCAAAGAGAGTGAGATGCCAGCTCCTTTCATTCAGTCAGTAGCTTCAAACATTTCTGGTATATGAAAAACATGTTTTTCAATGGCAAAAATCAATGAATATTGTAAATGCACAAACAGTAATATCTCCACATTGCAAGGTGCAATTCGGAAATTTTTTGCTTTTTCCTGCTAATCCTAGCATGATAAAGAAGATTCAAAGAGAGTGAGATGCCAGCTCCTTTCATTCAGTCAGTAGCTTCAAACATTTCTGGACGTTTTTCAATGGCAAAAATCAATGAATATTGTAAATGCACAAACAGTAATATCTCCACATTGCAAGGTGCAATTCTGAAATTTTTTGCTTTTTCCTGTTAATCCTAGCATGATAAAGAAGATTCAAAGAGACTGAGATGCCAGCTCCTTTCATTCAGTCAGTAGCTTCAAACATTTCTGGTATATGAAAAACATGTTTTTCAATGGCAAAAATCAATGAATATTGTAAATGCACAAACAGTAATATCTCCACATTGCAAGGTGCAATTCTGAAATTTTTTGCTTTTTCCTGCTAATCCTAGCATGATAAAGAAGATTCAAAGAGAGTGAGATGCCAGCTCCTTTCATTCAGTCAGTAGCTTCAAACATTTCTGGTATATGAAAAACATGTTTTTCAATGGCAAAAATCAATGAATATTGTAAATGCACAAACAGTAATATCTCCACATTGCAAGGTGCAATTCTGAAATTTTTTGCTTTTTCCTGTTAATCCTAGCATGATAAAGAAGATTCAAAGAGAGTGAGATGCCAGCTCCTTTCATTCAGTCAGTAGCTTCAAACATTTCTGGACGTTTTTCAATGGCAAAAATCAATGAATATTGTAAATGCACAAACAGTAATATCTCCACATTGCAAGGTGCAATTCTGAAATTTTTTGCTTTTTCCTGTTAATCCTAGCATGATAAAGAAGATTCAAAGAGACTGAGATGCCAGCTCCTTTCATTCAGTCAGTAGCTTCAAACATTTCTGGTATATGAAAAACATGTTTTTCAATGGCAAAAATCAATGAATATTGTAAATGCACAAACAGTAATATCTCCACATTGCAAGGTGCAATTCTGAAATTTTTTGCTTTTTCCTGCTAATCCTAGCATGATAAAGAAGATTCAAAGAGAGTGAGATGCCAGCTCCTTTCATTCAGTCAGTAGCTTCAAACATTTCTGGTATATGAAAAACATGTTTTTCAATGGCAAAAATCAATGAATATTGTAAATGCACAAACAGTAATATCTCCACATTGCAAGGTGCAATTCGGAAATTTTTTGCTTTTTCCTGCTAATCCTAGCATGATAAAGAAGATTCAAAGAGAGTGAGATGCCAGCTCCTTTCATTCAGTCAGTAGCTTCAAACATTTCTGGTATATGAATAACATGATGTTTTTCAATGGCAAAAATCAATGAATATTGTAAATGCACAAACAGTAACATCTCCACATTGCAAGGTGCAATTCTGAAATTTTTTGCTTTTTCCTGCTAATCCTAGCATGATAAAGAAGATTCAAAGAGAGTGAGATGCCAGCTCCTTTCATTCAGTCAGTAGCTTCAAACATTTCTGGACGTTTTTCAATGGCAAAAATCAATGAATATTGTAAATGCACAAACAGTAATATCTCCACATTGCAAGGTGCAATTCTGAAATTTTTTGCTTTTTCCTGTTAATCCTAGCATGATAAAGAAGATTCAAAGAGAGTGAGATGCCAGCTCCTTTCATTCAGTCAGTAGCTTCAAACATTTCTGGTATATGAAAAACATGTTTTTCAATGGCAAAAATCAATGAATATTGTAAATGCACAAACAGTAATATCTCCACATTGCAAGGTGCAATTCTGAAATTTTTTGCTTTTTCCTGTTAATCCTAGCATGATAAAGAAGATTCAAAGAGAGTGAGATGCCAGCTCCTTTCATTCAGTCAGTAGCTTCAAACATTTCTGGTATATGAAAAACATGTTTTTCAATGGCAAAAATCAATGAATATTGTAAATGCACAAACAGTAATATCTCCACATTGCAAGGTGCAATTCTGAAATTTTTTGCTTTTTCCTGCTAATCCTAGCATGATAAAGAAGATTCAGAGAGTGAGATGCCAGCTCCTTTCATTCAGTCAGTAGCTTCAAACATTTCTGGACGTTTTTCAATGGCAAAAATCAATGAATATTGTAAATGCACAAACAGTAATATCTCCACATTGCAAGGTGCAATTCTGAAATTTTTTGCTTTTTCCTGTTAATCCTAGCATGATAAAGAAGATTCAAAGAGAGTGAGATGCCAGCTCCTTTCATTCAGTCAGTAGCTTCAAACATTTCTGGTATATGAAAAACATGCTTTTCAATGGCAAAAATCAATGAATATTGTAAATGCACAAACAGTAATATCTCCACATTGCAAGGTGCAATTCTGAAATTTTTTGCTTTTTCCTGCTAATCCTAGCATGATAAAGAAGATTCAAAGAGAGTGAGATGCCAGCTCCTTTCATTCAGTCAGTAGCTTCAAACTTTTCTGGTATATGAAAAACATGTTTTTCAATGGCAAAAATCAATGAATATTGTAAATGCACAAACAGTAATATCTCCACATTGCAAGGTGCAATTCTGAAATTTTTTGCTTTTTCCTGCTAATCCTAGCATGATAAAGATTCAAAGAGAGTGAGATGCCAGCTCCTTTCATTCAGTCAGTAGCTTCAAACATTTCTGGTATATGAAAAACATGTTTTTCAATGGCAAAAATCAATGAATATTGTAAATGCACAAACAGTAATATCTCCACATTGCAAGGTGCAATTCTGAAATTTTTAGCTTTTTCCTGTTAATCCTAGCATGATAAAGAAGATTCAAAGAGAGTGAGATGCCAGCTCCTTTCATTCAGTCAGTAGCTTCAAACATTTCTGGACGTTTTTCAATGGCAAAAATCAATGAATATTGTAAATGCACAAACAGTAATATCTCCACATTGCAAGGTGCAATTCTGAAATTTTTTGCTTTTTCCTGTTAATCCTAGCATGATAAAGAAGATTCAAAGAGAGTGAGATGCCAGCTCCTTTCATTCAGTCAGTAGCTTCAAACATTTCTGGTATATGAAAAACATGTTTTTCAATGGCAAAAATCAATGAATATTGTAAATGCACAAACAGTAATATCTCCACATTGCAAGGTGCAATTCTGAAATTTTTTGCTTTTTCCTGCTAATCCTAGCATGATAAAGAAGATTCAAAGAGAGTGAGATGCCAGCTCCTTTCATTCAGTCAGTAGCTTCAAACATTTCTGGTATATGAAAAACATGTTTTTCAATGGCAAAAATCAATGAATATTGTAAATGCACAAACAGTAATATCTCCACATTGCAAGGTGCAATTCTGAAATTTTTTGCTTTTTCCTGCTAATCCTAGCATGATAAAGAAGATTCAAAGAGAGTGAGATGCCAGCTCCTTTCATTCAGTCAGTAGCTTCAAACATTTCTGGACGTTTTTCAATGGCAAAAATCAATGAATATTGTAAATGCACAAACAGTAATATCTCCACATTGCAAGGTGCAATTCTGAAATTTTTTGCTTTTTCCTGTTAATCCTAGCATGATAAAGAAGATTCAAAGAGAGTGAGATGCCAGCTCCTTTCATTCAGTCAGTAGCTTCAAACATTTCTGGTATATGAAAAACATGTTTTTCAATGGCAAAAATCAATGAATATTGTATATGCACAAACAGTAATATCTCCACATTGCAAGGTGCAATTCTGAAATTTTTTGCTTTTTCCTGCTAATCCTAGCATGATAAAGAAGATTCAAAGAGAGTGAGATGCCAGCTCCTTTCATTCAGTCAGTAGCTTCAAACATTTCTGGTATATGAAAAACATGTTTTTCAATGGCAAAAATCAATGAATATTGTAAATGCACAAACAGTAATATCTCCACATTGCAAGGTGCAATTCTGAAATTTTTAGCTTTTTCCTGTTAATCCTAGCATGATAAAGAAGATTCAAAGAGAGTGAGATGCCAGCTCCTTTCATTCAGTCAGTAGCTTCAAACATTTCTGGACGTTTTTCAATGGCAAAAATCAATGAATATTGTAAATGCACAAACAGTAATATCTCCACATTGCAAGGTGCAATTCTGAAATTTTTTGCTTTTTCCTGTTAATCCTAGCATGATAAAGAAGATTCAAAGAGAGTGAGATGCCAGCTCCTTTCATTCAGTCAGTAGCTTCAAACATTTCTGGTATATGAAAAACATGTTTTTCAATGGCAAAAATCAATGAATATTGTAAATGCACAAACAGTAATATCTCCACATTGCAAGGTGCAATTCTGAAATTTTTTGCTTTTTCCTGCTAATCCTAGCATGATAAAGAAGATTCAAAGAGAGTGAGATGCCAGCTCCTTTCATTCAGTCAGTAGCTTCAAACATTTCTGGTATATGAAAAACATGTTTTTCAATGGCAAAAATCAATGAATATTGTAAATGCACAAACAGTAATATCTCCACATTGCAAGGTGCAATTCTGAAATTTTTTGCTTTTTCCTGCTAATCCTAGCATGATAAAGAAGATTCAAAGAGAGTGAGATGCCAGCTCCTTTCATTCAGTCAGTAGCTTCAAACATTTCTGGACGTTTTTCAATGGCAAAAATCAATGAATATTGTAAATGCACAAACAGTAATATCTCCACATTGCAAGGTGCAATTCTGAAATTTTTTGCTTTTTCCTGCTAATCCTAGCATGATAAAGAAGATTCAAAGAGAGTGAGATGCCAGCTCCTTTCATTCAGTCAGTAGCTTCAAACATTTCTGGTATATGAAAAACATGTTTTTCAATGGCAAAAATCAATGAATATTGTAAATGCACAAACAGTAATATCTCCACATTGCAAGGTGCAATTCTGAAATTTTTTGCTTTTTCCTGCTAATCCTAGCATGATAAAGAAGATTCAAAGAGAGTGAGATGCCAGCTCCTTTCATTCAGTCAGTAGCTTCAAACATTTCTGGACGTTTTTCAATGGCAAAAATCAATGAATATTGAAAATGCACAAACAGTAATATCTCCACATTGCAAGGTGCAATTCTGAAATGTTTTGCTTTTTCCTGTTAATCCTAGCATGATAAAGAAGATTCAAAGAGAGTGAGATGCCAGCTCCTTTCATTCAGTCAGTAGCTTCAAACATTTCTGGTATATGAAAAACATGTTTTTCAATGGCAAAAATCAATGAATATTGTAAATGCACAAACAGTAATATCTCCACATTGCAAGGTGCAATTCTGAAATTTTTTGCTTTTTCCTGTTAATCCTAGCATGATAAAGAAGATTCAAAGAGAGTGAGATGCCAGCTCCTTTCATTCAGTCAGTAGCTTCAAACATTTCTGGTATATGAAAAACATGTTTTTCAATGGCAAAAATCAATGAATATTGTAAATGCACAAACAGTAATATCTCCACATTGCAAGGTGCAATTCTGAAATTTTTTGCTTTTTCCTGCTAATCCTAGCATGATAAAGAAGATTCAAAGAGAGTGAGATGACAGCTCCTTTCATTCAGTCAGTAGCTTCAAACATTTCTGGACGTTTTTCAATGGCAAAAATCAATGAATATTGTAAATGCACAAACAGTAATATCTCCACATTGCAAGGTGCAATTCTGAAATTTTTTGCTTTTTCCTGCTAATCCTAGCATGATAAAGAAGATTCAAAGAGAGTGAGATGCCAGCTCCTTTCATTCAGTCAGTAGCTTCAAACATTTCTGGTATATGAAAAACATGTTTTTCAATGGCAAAAATCAATGAATATTGTAAATGCACAAACAGTAATATATCCACATTGCAAGGTGCAATTCTGAAATTTTTTGCTTTTTCCTGTTAATCCTAGCATGATAAAGAAGATTCAAAGAGAGTGAGATGCCAGCTCCTTTCATTCAGTCAGTAGCTTCAAACATTTCTGGTATATGAAAAACATGTTTTTCAATGGCAAAAATCAATGAATATTGTAAATGCACAAACAGTAATATCTACACATTGCAAGGTGCAATTCTGAAATTTTTTGCTTTTTCCTGCTAATCCTAGCATGATAAAGAAGATTCAAAGAGAGTGAGATGCCAGCTCCTTTCATTCAGTCAGTAGCTTCAAACATTTCTGGTATATGAAAAACATGTTTTTCAATGGCAAAAATCAATGAATATTGTAAATGCACAAACAGTAATATCTCCACATTGCAAGGTGCAATTCTGAAATTTTTTGCTTTTTCCTGCTAATCCTAGCATGATAAAGAAGATTCAAAGAGAGTGAGATGCCAGCTCCTTTCATTCAGTCAGTAGCTTCAAACATTTCTGGACGTTTTTCAATGGCAAAAATCAATGAATATTGTAAATGCACAAACAGTAATATCTCCACATTGCAAGGTGCAATTCTGAAATTTTTTGCTTTTTCCTGTTAATCCTAGCATGATAAAGAAGATTCAAAGAGAGTGAGATGCCAGCTCCTTTCATTCAGTCAGTAGCTTCAAACATTTCTGGTATATGAAAAACATGTTTTTCAATGGCAAAAATCAATGAATATTGTAAATGCACAAACAGTAATATCTCCACATTGCAAGGTGCAATTCTGAAATTTTTTGCTTTTTCCTGTTAATCCTAGCATGATAAAGAAGATTCAAAGAGAGTGAGATGCCAGCTCCTTTCATTCAGTCAGTAGCTTCAAACATTTCTGGTATATGAAAAACATGTTTTTCAATGGCAAAAATCAATGAATATTGTAAATGCACAAACAGTAATATCTCCACATTGCAAGGTGCAATTCTGAAATTTTTTGCTTTTTCCTGCTAATCCTAGCATGATAAAGAAGATTCAAAGAGTGAGATGCCAGCTCCTTTCATTCAGTCAGTAGCTTCAAACATTTCTGGTATATGAAAAACATGTTTTTCAATGGCAAAAATCAATGAATATTGTAAATGCACAAACAGTAATATCTTCACATTGCAAGGTGCAATTCTGAAATTTTTTGCTTTTTCCTGCTAATCCTAGCATGATAAAGAAGATTCAAAGAGAGTGAGATGCCAGCTCCTTTCATTCAGTCAGTAGCTTCAAACATTTCTGGTATATGAAAAACATGTTTTTCAATGGCAAAAATCAATGAATATCGTAAATGCACAAACAGTAATATCTCCACATTGCAAGGTGCAATTCTGAAATTTTTTGCTTTTTCCTGTTAATCCTAGCATGATAAAGAAGATTCAAAGAGAGTGAGATGCCAGCTCCTTTCATTCAGTCAGTAGCTTCAAACATTTCTGGTATATGAAAAACATGTTTTTCAATGGCAAAAATCAATGAATATTGTAAATGCACAAACAGTAATATCTCCACATTGCAAGGTGCAATTCTGAAATTTTTTGCTTTTTCCTGTTAATCCTAGCATGATAAAGAAGATTCAAAGAGAGTGAGATGCCAGCTCCTTTCATTCAGTCAGTAGCTTCAAACATTTCTGGTATATGAAAAACATGTTTTTCAATGGCAAAAATCAATGAATATTGTAAATGCACAAACAGTAATATCTCCACATTGCAAGGTGCAATTCTGAAATTTTTTGCTTTTTCCTGCTAATCCTAGCATGATAAAGAAGATTCAAAGAGTGAGATGCCAGCTCCTTTCATTCAGTCAGTAGCTTCAAACATTTCTGGTATATGAAAAACATGTTTTTCAATGGCAAAAATCAATGAATATTGTAAATGCACAAACAGTAATATCTTCACATTGCAAGGTGCAATTCTGAAATTTTTTGCTTTTTCCTGCTAATCCTAGCATGATAAAGAAGATTCAAAGAGAGTGAGATGCCAGCTCCTTTCATTCAGTCAGTAGCTTCAAACATTTCTGGTATATGAAAAACATGTTTTTCAATGGCAAAAATCAATGAATATCGTAAATGCACAAACAGTAATATCTCCACATTGCAAGGTGCAATTCTGAAATTTTTTGCTTTTTCCTGTTAATCCTAGCATGATAAAGAAGATTCAAAGAGAGTGAGATGCCAGCTCCTTTCATTCAGTCAGTAGCTTCAAACATTTCTGGTATATGAAAAACATGTTTTTCAATGGCAAAAATCAATGAATATTGTAAATGCACAAACAGTAATATCTCCACATTGCAAGGTGCAATTCTGAAATTTTTTGCTTTTTCCTGTTAATCCTAGCATGATAAAGAAGATTCAAAGAGAGTGAGATGCCAGCTCCTTTCATTCAGTCAGTAGCTTCAAACATTTCTGGTATATGAAAAACATGTTTTTCAATGGCAAAAATCAATGAATATTGTAAATGCACAAACAGTAATATCTCCACATTGCAAGGTGCAATTCTGAAATTTCTTGCTTTTTCCTGCTAATCCTAGCATGATAAAGAAGATTCAAAGAGTGAGATGCCAGCTCCTTTCATTCAGTCAGTAGCTTCAAACATTTCTGGTATATGAAAAACATGTTTTTCAATGGCAAAAATCAATGAATATTGTAAATGCACAAACAGTAATATCTCCACATTGCAAGGTGCAATTCTGAAATTTTTTGCTTTTTCCTGCTAATCCTAGCATGATAAAGAAGATTCAAAGAGAGTGAGATGCCAGCTCCTTTCATTCAGTCAGTAGCTTCAAACATTTCTGGTATATGAAAAACATGTTTTTCAATGGCAAAAATCAATGAATATTGTAAATGCACAAACAGTAATATCTCCACATTGCAAGGTGCAATTCTGAAATTTTTTGCTTTTTCCTGTTAATCCTAGCATGATAAAGAAGATTCAAAGAGAGTGAGATGCCAGCTCCTTTCATTCAGTCAGTAGCTTCAAACATTTCTGGTATATGAAAAACATGTTTTTCAATGGCAAAAATCAATGAATATTGTAAATGCACAAACAGTAATATCTCCACATTGCAAGGTGCAATTCTGAAATTTTTTGCTTTTTCCTGCTAATCCTAGCATGATAAAGAAGATTCAAAGAGAGTGAGATGCCAGCTCCTTTCATTCAGTCAGTAGCTTCAAACATTTGTGGTATATGAAAAACATGTTTTTCAATGGCAAAAATCAATGAATATTGTAAATGCACAAACAGTAATATCTCCACATTGCAAGGTGCAATTTGGAAATTTTTTGCTTTTTCCTGCTAATCCTAGCATGATAAAGAAGATTCAAAGAGAGTGAGATGCCAGCTCCTTTCATTCAGTCAGTAGCTTCAAACATTTCTGGTATATGAATAACATGATGTTTTTCAATGGCAAAAATCAATGAATATTGTAAATGCACAAACAGTAATATCTCCACATTGCAAGGTGCAATTCTGAAATTTTTTGCTTTTTCCTGCTAATCCTAGCATGATAAAGAAGATTCAAAGAGAGTGAGATGCCAGCTCCTTTCATTCAGTCAGTAGCTTCAAACATTTCTGGACGTTTTTCAATGGCAAAAATCAATGAATATTGTAAATGCACAAACAGTAATATCTCCACATTGCAAGGTGCAATTCTGAAATTTTTTGCTTTTTCCTGTTAATCCTAGCATGATAAAGAAGATTCAAAGAGAGTGAGATGCCAGCTCCTTTCATTCAGTCAGTAGCTTCAAACATTTCTGGTATATGAAAAACATGTTTTTCAATGGCAAAAATCAATGAATATTGTAAATGCACAAACAGTAATATCTCCACATTGCAAGGTGCAATTCTGAAATTTTTTGCTTTTTCCTGCTAATCCTAGCATGATAAAGAAGATTCAAAGAGAGTGAGATGCCAGCTCCTTTCATTCAGTCAGTAGCTTCAAACATTTCTGGACGTTTTTCAATGGCAAAAATCAATGAATATTGTAAATGCACAAACAGTAATATCTCCACATTGCAAGGTGCAATTCTGAAATTTTTTGCTTTTTCCTGTTAATCCTAGCATGATAAAGAAGATTCAAAGAGAGTGAGATGCCAGCTCCTTTCATTCAGTCAGTAGCTTCAAACATTTCTGGTATATGAAAAACATGTTTTTCAATGGCAAAAATCAATGAATATTGTAAATGCACAAACAGTAATATCTCCACATTGCAAGGTGCAATTCTGAAATTTTTTGCTTTTTCCTGCTAATCCTAGCATGATAAAGAAGATTCAAAGAGAGTGAGATGCCAGCTCCTTTCATTCAGTCAGTAGCTTCAAACATTTCTGGTATATGAAAAACATGTTTTTCAATGGCAAAAATCAATGAATATTGTAAATGCACAAACAGTAATATCTCCACATTGCAAGGTGCAATTCTGAAATTTTTTGCTTTTTCCTGCTAATCCTAGCATGATAAAGAAGATTCAAAGAGAGTGAGATGCCAGCTCCTTTCATTCAGTCAGTAGCTTCAAACATTTCTGGACGTTTTTCAATGGCAAAAATCAATGAATATTGTAAATGCACAAACAGTAATATCTCCACATTGCAAGGTGCAATTCTGAAATTTTTTGCTTTTTCCTGTTAATCCTAGCATGATAAAGAAGATTCAAAGAGAGTGAGATGCCAGCTCCTTTCATTCAGTCAGTAGCTTCAAACATTTCTGGTAAATGAAAAACATGTTTTTCAATGGCAAAAATCAATGAATATTGTAAATGCACAAACAGTAATATCTCCACATTGCAAGGTGCAATTCTGAAATTTTTTGCTTTTTCCTTTTAATCCTAGCATGATAAAGAAGATTCAGAGAGTGAGATGCCAGCTCCTTTCATTCAGTCAGTAGCTTCAAACATTTCTGGTATATGAAAAACATGTTTTTCAATGGCAAAAATCAATGAATATTGTAAATGCACAAACAGTAATATCTCCACATTGCAAGGTGCAATTCGGAAATTTTTTGCTTTTTCCTGCTAATCCTAGCATGATAAAGAAGATTCAAAGAGAGTGAGATGCCAGCTCCTTTCATTCAGTCAGTAGCTTCAAACATTTCTGGTATATGAATAACATGATGTTTTTCAATGGCAAAAATCAATGAATATTGTAAATGCACAAACAGTAATATCTCCACATTGCAAGGTGCAATTCTGAAATTTTTTGCTTTTTCCTGTTAATCCTAGCATGATAAAGAAGATTCAAAGAGAGTGAGATGCCAGCTCCTTTCATTCAGTCAGTAGCTTCAAACATTTCTGGTATATGAAAAACATGTTTTTCAATGGCAAAAATCAATGAATATTGTAAATGCACAAACAGTAATATCTCCACATTGCAAGGTGCAATTCTGAAATTTTTTGCTTTTTCCTGTTAATCCTAGCATGATAAAGAAGATTCAAAGAGAGTGAGATGCCAGCTCCTTTCATTCAGTCAGTAGCTTCAAACATTTCTGGTATATGAAAAACATGTTTTTCAATGGCAAAAATCAATGAATATTGTAAATGCACAAACAGTAATATCTCCACATTGCAAGGTGCAATTCTGAAATTTTTTGCTTTTTCCTGCTAATCCTAGCATGATAAAGAAGATTCAAAGAGAGTGAGATGCCAGCTCCTTTCATTCAGTCAGTAGCTTCAAACATTTCTGGTATATGAAAAACATGTTTTTCAATGGCAAAAATCAATGAATATTGTAAATGCACAAACAGTAATATCTCCACATTGCAAGGTGCAATTCTGAAATTTTTTGCTTTTTCCTGTTAATCCTAGCATGATAAAGAAGATTCAAAGAGAGTGAGATGCCAGCTCCTTTCATTCAGTCAGTAGCTTCAAACATTTCTGGTATATGAAAAACATGTTTTTCAATGGCAAAAATCAATGAATATTGTAAATGCACAAACAGTAATATCTCCACATTGCAAGGTGCAATTTGGAAATTTTTTGCTTTTTCCTGCTAATCCTAGCATGATAAAGAAGATTCAAAGAGAGTGAGATGCCAGCTCCTTTCATTCAGTCAGTAGCTTCAAACATTTCTGGTATATGAATAACATGGTTTTTCAATGGAAAAAATCAATGAATATTGTAAATGCACAAACAGTAATATCTCCACATTGCAAGGTGCAATTCTGAAATTTTTTGCTTTTTCCTGCTAATCCTAGCATGATAAAGAAGATTCAAAGAGAGTGAGATGCCAGCTCCTTTCATTCAGTCAGTAGCTTCAAACATTTCTGGACGTTTTTCAATGGCAAAAATCAATGAATATTGTAAATGCACAAACAGTAATATCTCCACATTGCAGGGTGCAATTCTGAAATTTTTTGCTTTTTCCTGTTAATCCTAGCATGATAAAGAAGATTCAAAGAGAGTGAGATGCCAGCTCCTTTCATTCAGTCAGTAGCTTCAAACATTTCTGGTATATGAAAAACATGTTTTTCAATGGCAAAAATCAATGAATATTGTAAATGCACAAACAGTAATATCTCCACATTGCAAGGTGCAATTCTGAAATTTTTTGCTTTTTCCTGTTAATCCTAGCATGATAAAGAAGATTCAAAGAGAGTGAGATGCCAGCTCCTTTCATTCAGTCAGTAGCTTCAAACATTTCTGGTATATGAAAAACATGTTTTTCAATGGCAAAAATCAATGAATATTGTAAATGCACAAACAGTAATATCTCCACATTGCAAGGTGCAATTCTGAAATTTTTTGCTTTTTCCTGCTAATCCTAGCATGATAAAGAAGATTCAAAGAGAGTGAGATGCCAGCTCCTTTCATTCAGTCAGTAGCTTCAAACATTTCTGGTATATGAAAAACATGTTTTTCAATGGCAAAAATCAATGAATATTGTAAATGCACAAACAGTAATATCTCCACATTGCAAGGTGCAATTCTGAAATTTTTTGCTTTTTCCTGCTAATCCTAGCATGATAAAGAAGATTCAAAGAGAGTGAGATGCCAGCTCCTTTCATTCAGTGAGTAGCTTCAAACATTTCTGGACGTTTTTCAATGGCAAAAATCAATGAATATTGTAAATGCACAAACAGTAATATCTCCACATTGCAAGGTGCAATTCTGAAATTTTTTGCTTTTTCCTGTTAATCCTAGCATGATAAAGAAGATTCAAAGAGAGTGAGATGCCAGCTCCTTTCATTCAGTCAGTAGCTTCAAACATTTCTGGTATATGAAAAACATGTTTTTCAATGGCAAAAATCAATGAATATTGTAAATGCACAAACAGTAATATCTCCACATTGCAAGGTGCAATTCTGAAATTTTTTGCTTTTTCCTGTTAATCCTAGCATGATAAAGAAGATTCAAAGAGAGTGAGATGCCAGCTCCTTTCATTCAGTCAGTAGCTTCAAACATTTCTGGTATATGAAAAACATGTTTTTCAATGGCAAAAATCAATGAATATTGTAAATGCACAAACAGTAATATCTCCACATTGCAAGGTGCAATTCTGAAATTTTTTGCTTTTTCCTGCTAATCCTAGCATGATAAAGAAGATTCAAAGAGAGTGAGATGCCAGCTCCTTTCATTCAGTCAGTAGCTTCAAACATTTCTGGTATATGAAAAACATGTTTTTCAATGGCAAAAATCAATGAATATTGTAAATGCACAAACAGTAATATCTCCACATTGCAAGGTGCAATTCTGAAATTTTTTGCTTTTTCCTGCTAATCCTAGCATGATAAAGAAGATTCAAAGAGAGTGAGATGCCAGCTCCTTTCATTCAGTGAGTAGCTTCAAACATTTCTGGACGTTTTTCAATGGCAAAAATCAATGAATATTGTAAATGCACAAACAGTAATATCTCCACATTGCAAGGTGCAATTCTGAAATTTTTTGCTTTTTCCTGTTAATCCTAGCATGATAAAGAAGATTCAAAGAGAGTGAGATGCCAGCTCCTTTCATTCAGTCAGTAGCTTCAAACATTTCTGGTATATGAAAAACATGTTTTTCAATGGCAAAAATCAATGAATATTGTAAATGCACAAACAGTAATATCTCCACATTGCAAGGTGCAATTCTGAAATTTTTTGCTTTTTCCTGTTAATCCTAGCATGATAAAGAAGATTCAAAGAGAGTGAGATGCCAGCTCCTTTCATTCAGTCAGTAGCTTCAAACATTTCTGGTATATGAAAAACATGTTTTTCAATGGCAAAAATCAATGAATATTGTAAATGCACAAACAGTAATATCTCCACATTGCAAGGTGCAATTCTGAAATTTTTTGCTTTTTCCTGCTAATCCTAGCATGATAAAGAAGATTCAAAGAGAGTGAGATGCCAGCTCCTTTCATTCAGTGAGTAGCTTCAAACATTTCTGGACGTTTTTCAATGGCAAAAATCAATGAATATTGTAAATGCACAAACAGTAATATCTCCACATTGCAAGGTGCAATTCTGAAATTTTTTGCTTTTTCCTGTTAATCCTAGCATGATAAAGAAGATTCAAAGAGAGTGAGATGCCAGCTCCTTTCATTCAGTCAGTAGCTTCAAACATTTCTGGTATATGAAAAACATGTTTTTCAATGGCAAAAATCAATGAATATTGTAAATGCACAAACAGTAATATCTCCACATTGCAAGGTGCAATTCTGAAATTTTTTGCTTTTTCCTGTTAATCCTAGCATGATAAAGAAGATTCAAAGAGAGTGAGATGCCAGCTCCTTTCATTCAGTCAGTAGCTTCAAACATTTCTGGTATATGAAAAACATGTTTTTCAATGGCAAAAATCAATGAATATTGTAAATGCACAAACAGTAATATCTCCACATTGCAAGGTGCAATTCTGAAATTTTTTGCTTTTTCCTGCTAATCCTAGCATAATAAAGAAGATTCAAAGAGAGTGAGATGCCAGCTCCTTTCATTCAGTCAGTAGCTTCAAACATTTCTGGTATATGAAAAACATGTTTTTCAATGGCAAAAATCAATGAATATTGTATATGCACAAACAGTAATATCTCCACATTGCAAGGTGCAATTCTGAAATTTTTTGCTTTTTCCTGCTAATCCTAGCATGATAAAGAAGATTCAAAGAGAGTGAGATGCCAGCTCCTTTCATTCAGTCAGTAGCTTCAAACATTTCTGGTATATGAAAAACATGTTTTTCAATGGCAAAAATCAATGAATATTGTAAATGCACAAACAGTAATATCTCCACATTGCAAGGTGCAATTCTGAAATTTTTAGCTTTTTCCTGTTAATCCTAGCATGATAAAGAAGATTCAAAGAGAGTGAGATGCCAGCTCCTTTCATTCAGTCAGTAGCTTCAAACATTTCTGGACGTTTTTCAATGGCAAAAATCAATGAATATTGTAAATGCACAAACAGTAATATCTCCACATTGCAAGGTGCAATTCTGAAATTTTTTGCTTTTTCCTGTTAATCCTAGCATGATAAAGAAGATTCAAAGAGAGTGAGATGCCAGCTCCTTTCATTCAGTCAGTAGCTTCAAACATTTCTGGTATATGAAAAACATGTTTTTCAATGGCAAAAATCAATGAATATTGTAAATGCACAAACAGTAATATCTCCACATTGCAAGGTGCAATTCTGAAATTTTTTGCTTTTTCCTGCTAATCCTAGCATGATAAAGAAGATTCAAAGAGAGTGAGATGCCAGCTCCTTTCATTCAGTCAGTAGCTTCAAACATTTCTGGACGTTTTTCAATGGCAAAAATCAATGAATATTGTAAATGCACAAACAGTAATATCTCCACATTGCAAGGTGCAATTCTGAAATTTTTTGCTTTTTCCTGTTAATCCTAGCATGATAAAGAAGATTCAAAGAGAGTGAGATGCCAGCTCCTTTCATTCAGTCAGTAGCTTCAAACATTTCTGGTATATGAAAAACATGTTTTTCAATGGCAAAAATCAATGAATATTGTAAATGCACAAACAGTAATATCTCCACATTGCAAGGTGCAATTCTGAAATTTTTTGCTTTTTCCTGTTAATCCTAGCATGATAAAGAAGATTCAAAGAGAGTGAGATGCCAGCTCCTTTCATTCAGTCAGTAGCTTCAAACATTTCTGGTATATGAAAAACATGTTTTTCAATGGCAAAAATCAATGAATATTGTAAATGCACAAACAGTAATATCTCCACATTGCAAGGTGCAATTCTGAAATTTTTTGCTTTTTCCTGCTAATCCTAGCATGATAAAGAAGATTCAAAGAGAGTGAGATGCCAGCTCCTTTCATTCAGTCAGTAGCTTCAAACATTTCTGGTATATGAAAAACATGTTTTTCAATGGCAAAAATCAATGAATATTGTAAATGCACAAACAGTAATATCTCCACATTGCAAGGTGCAATTCTGAAATTTTTTGCTTTTTCCTGCTAATCCTAGCATGGTAAAGAAGATTCAAAGAGAGTGAGATGCCAGCTCCTTTCATTCAGTCAGTAGCTTCAAACATTTCTGGACGTTTTTCAATTGCAAAAATCAATGAATATTGTAAATGCACAAACAGTAATATCTCCACATTGCAAGGTGCAATTCTGAAATTTTTTGCTTTTTCCTGTTAATCCTAGCATGATAAAGAAGATTCAAAGAGAGTGAGATGCCAGCTCCTTTCATTCAGTCAGTAGCTTCAAACATTTCTGGTATATGAAAAACATGTTTTTCAATGGCAAAAATCAATGAATATTGTAAATGCACAAACAGTAATATCTCCACATTGCAAGGTGCAATTCTGAAATTTTTTGCTTTTTCCTGTTAATCCTAGCATGATAAAGAAGATTCAAAGAGAGTGAGATGCCAGCTCCTTTCATTCAGTCAGTAGCTTCAAACATTTCTGGTATATGAAAAACATGTTTTTCAATGGCAAAAATCAATGAATATTGTAAATGCACAAACAGTAATATCTCCACATTGCAAGGTGCAATTCTGAAATTTTTTGCTTTTTCCTGCTAATCCTAGCATGATAAAGAAGATTCAAAGAGTGAGATGCCAGCTCCTTTCATTCAGTCAGTAGCTTCAAACATTTCTGGTATATGAAAAACATGTTTTTCAATGGCAAAAATCAATGAATATTGTAAATGCACAAACAGTAATATCTCCACATTGCAAGGTGCAATTCTGAAATTTTTTGCTTTTTCCTGCTAATCCTAGCATGATAAAGAAGATTCAAAGAGAGTGAGATGCCAGCTCCTTTCATTCAGTCAGTAGCTTCAAACATTTCTGGTATATGAAAAACATGTTTTTCAATGGCAAAAATCAATGAATATTGTAAATGCACAAACAGTAATATCTCCACATTGCAAGGTGCAATTCTGAAATTTTTTCTTTTTCCTGTTAATCCTAGCATGATAAAGAAGATTCAAAGAGAGTGAGATGCCAGCTCCTTTCATTCAGTCAGTAGCTTCAAACATTTCTGGTATATGAAAAACATGTTTTTCAATGGCAAAAATCAATGAATATTGTAAATGCACAAACAGTAATATCTCCACATTGCAAGGTGCAATTCTGAAATTTTTTGCTTTTTCCTGCTAATCCTAGCATGATAAAGAAGATTCAAAGAGTGAGATGCCAGCTCCTTTCATTCAGTCAGTAGCTTCAAACATTTCTGGTATATGAAAAACATGTTTTTCAATGGCAAAAATCAATGAATATTGTAAATGCACAAACAGTAATATCTCCACATTGCAAGGTGCAATTCTGAAATTTTTTGCTTTTTCCTGCTAATCCTAGCATGATAAAGAAGATTCAAAGAGAGTGAGATGCCAGCTCCTTTCATTCAGTCAGTAGCTTCAAACATTTCTGGTATATGAAAAACATGTTTTTCAATGGCAAAAATCAATGAATATTGTAAATGCACAAACAGTAATATCTCCACATTGCAAGGTGCAATTCTGAAATTTTTTGCTTTTTCCTGTTAATCCTAGCATGATAAAGAAGATTCAAAGAGAGTGAGATGCCAGCTCCTTTCATTCAGTCAGTAGCTTCAAACATTTCTGGTATATGAAAAACATGTTTTTCAATGGCAAAAATCAATGAATATTGTAAATGCACAAACAGTAATATCTCCACATTGCAAGGTGCAATTCTGAAATTTTTTGCTTTTTCCTGCTAATCCTAGCATGATAAAGAAGATTCAAAGAGAGTGAGATGCCAGCTCCTTTCATTCAGTCAGTAGCTTCAAACATTTCTGGTATATGAAAAACATGTTTTTCAATGGCAAAAATCAATGAATATTGTAAATGCACAAACAGTAATATCTCCACATTGCAAGGTGCAATTCGGAAATTTTTTGCTTTTTCCTTCTAATCCTAGTATGATAAAGAAGATTCAAAGAGAGTGAGATGCCAGCTCCTTTCATTCAGTCAGTAGCTTCAAACATTTCTGGTATATGAATAACATGATGTTTTTCAATGGCAAAAATCAATGAATATTGTAAATGCACAAACAGTAATATCTCCACATTGCAAGGTGCAATTCTGAAATGTTTTGCTTTTTCCTGCTAATCCTAGCATGATAAAGAAGATTCAAAGAGAGTGAGATGACAGCTCCTTTCATTCAGTCAGTAGCTTCAAACATTTCTGGACGTTTTTCAATGGCAAAAATCAATGAATATTGTAAATGCACAAACAGTAATATCTCCACATTGCAAGGTGCAATTCTGAAATTTTTTGCTTTTTCCTGTTAATCCTAGCATGATAAAGAAGATTCAAAGAGAGTGAGATGCCAGCTCCTTTCATTCAGTCAGTAGCTTCAAACATTTCTGGTATATGAAAAACATGTTTTTCAATGGCAAAAATCAATGAATATTGTAAATGCACAAACAGTAATATCTCCACATTGCAAGGTGCAATTCTGAAATTTTTTGCTTTTTCCTGTTAATCCTAGCATGATAAAGAAGATTCAAAGAGAGTGAGATGCCAGCTCCTTTCATTCAGTCAGTAGCTTCAAACATTTCTGGTATATGAAAAACATGTTTTTCAATGGCAAAAATCAATGAATATTGTAAATGCACAAACAGTAATATCTCCACATTGCAAGGTGCAATTCAGAAATTTTTTGCTTTTTCCTGCTAATCCTAGCATGATAAAGAAGATTCAAAGAGAGTGAGATGCCAGCTCCTTTCATTCAGTCAGTAGCTTCAAACATTTCTGGACGTTTTTCAATGGCAAAAATCAATGAATATTGTAAATGCACAAACAGTAATATCTCCACATTGCAAGGTGCAATTCTGAAATTTTTTGCTTTTTCCTGTTAATCCTAGCATGATAAAGAAGATTCAAAGAGAGTGAGATGCCAGCTCCTTTCATTCAGTCAGTAGCTTCAAACATTTCTGGTATATGAAAAACATGTTTTTCAATGGCAAAAATCAATGAATATTGTAAATGCACAAACAGTAATATCTCCACATTGCAAGGTGCAATTCTGAAATTTTTTGCTTTTTCCTGCTAATCCTAGCATGATAAAGAAGATTCAAAGAGAGTGAGATGCCAGCTCCTTTCATTCAGTCAGTAGCTTCAAACATTTCTGGTATATGAAAAACATGTTTTTCAATGGCAAAAATCAATGAATATTGTAAATGCACAAACAGTAATATCTCCACATTGCAAGGTGCAATTCTGAAATTTTTTGCTTTTTCCTGCTAATCCTAGCATGATAAAGAAGATTCAAAGAGAGTGAGATGCCAGCTCCTTTCATTCAGTCAGTAGCTTCAAACATTTCTGGACGTTTTTCAATGGCAAAAATCAATGAATATTGTAAATGCACAAACAGTAATATCTCCACATTGCAAGGTGCAATTCTGAAATTTTTTGCTTTTTCCTGTTAATCCTAGCATGATAAAGAAGATTCAAAGAGAGTGAGATGCCAGCTCCTTTCATTCAGTCAGTAGCTTCAAACATTTCTGGTATATGAAAAACATGTTTTTCAATGGCAAAAATCAATGAATATTGTAAATGCACAAACAGTAATATCTCCACATTGCAAGGTGCAATTCTGAAATTTTTTGCTTTTTCCTGTTAATCCTAGCATGATAAAGAAGATTCACAGAGAGTGATATGCCAGCTCTTTTCATTCAGTCAGTAGCTTCAAACATTTCTGGTATATGAAAAACATGTTTTTCAATGGCAAAAATCAATGAATATTGTAAATGCACAAACAGTAATATCTCCACATTGCAAGGTGCAATTCTGAAATTTTTTGCTTTTTCCTGCTAATCCTAGCATGATAAAGAAGATTCAAAGAGAGTGAGATGCCAGCTCCTTTCATTCAGTCAGTAGCTTCAAACATTTCTGGACGTTTTTCAATGGCAAAAATCAATGAATATTGTAAATGCACAAACAGTAATATCTCCACATTGCAAGGTGCAATTCTGAAATTTTTTGCTTTTATCTGTTAATCCTAGCATGATAAAGAAGATTCAAAGAGAGTGAGATGCCAGCTCCTTTCATTCAGTCAGTAGCTTCAAACATTTCTGGTATATGAAAAACATGTTTTTCAATGGCAAAAATCAATGAATATTGTAAATGCACAAACAGTAATATCTCCACATTGCAAGGTGCAATTCTGAAATTTTTTGCTTTTTCCTGTTAATCCTAGCATGATAAAGAAGATTCAAAGAGAGTGAGATGCCAGCTCCTTTCATTCAGTCAGTAGCTTCAAACATTTCTGGTATATGAAAAACATGTTTTTCAATGGCAAAAATCAATGAATATTGTAAATGCACAAACAGTAATATCTCCACATTGCAAGGTGCAATTCTGAAATTTTTTGCTTTTTCCTGCTAATCCTAGCATGATAAAGAAGATTCAATGAGAGTGAGATGCCAGCTCCTTTCATTCAGTCAGTAGCTTCAAACATTTCTGGTATATGAAAAACATGTTTTTCAATGGCAAAAATCAATGAATATTGTAAATGCACAAACAGTAATATCTCCACATTGCAAGGTGCAATTCTGAAATTTTTTGCTTTTTCCTGCTAATCCTAGCATGATAAAGAAGATTCAAAGAGAGTGAGATGCCAGCTCCTTTCATTCAGTCAGTAGCTTCAAACATTTCTGGTATATGAAAAACATGTTTTTCAATGGCAAAAATCAATGAATATTGTAAATGCACAAACAGTAATATCTCCACATTGCAAGGTGCAATTCTGAAATTTTTTGCTTTTTCCTGTTAATCCTAGCATGATAAAGAAGATTCAAAGAGAGTGAGATGCCAGCTCCTTTCATTCAGTCAGTAGCTTCAAACATTTCTGGTATATGAAAAACATGTTTTTCAATGGCAAAAATCAATGAATATTGTAAATGCACAAACAGTAATATCTCCACATTGCAAGGTGCAATTCTGAAATTTTTTGCTTTTTCCTGCTAATCCTAGCATGATAAAGAAGATTCAAAGAGAGTGAGATGCCAGCTCCTTTCATTCAGTCAGTAGCTTCAAACATTTCTGGTATATGAAAAACATGTTTTTCAATGGCAAAAATCAATGAATATTGTAAATGCACAAACAGTAATATCTCCACATTGCAAGGTGCAATTCGGAAATTTTTTGCTTTTTCCTGCTAATCCTAGCATGATAAAGAAGATTCAAAGAGAGTGAGATGCCAGCTGCTTTCATTCAGTCAGTAGCTTCAAACATTTCTGGTATATGAATAACATGATGTTTTTCAATGGCAAAAATCAATGAATATTGTAAATGCACAAACAGTAATATCTCCACATTGCAAGGTGCAATTCTGAAATTTTTTGCTTTTTCCTGCTAATCCTAGCATGATAAAGAAGATTCAAAGAGAGTGAGATGCCAGCTCCTTTCATTCAGTCAGTAGCTTCAAACATTTCTGGACGTTTTTCAATGGCAAAAATCAATGAATATTGTAAATGCACAAACAGTAATATCTCCACATTGCAAGGTGCAATTCTGAAATTTTTTGCTTTTTCCTGTTAATCCTAGCATGATAAAGAAGATTCAAAGAGAGTGAGATGCCAGCTCCTTTCATTCAGTCAGTAGCTTCAAACATTTCTGGTATATGAAAAACATGTTTTTCAATGGCAAAAATCAATGAATATTGTAAATGCACAAACAGTAATATCTCCACATTGTAAGGTGCAATTCTGAAATTTTTTGCTTTTTCCTGTTAATCCTAGCATGATAAAGAAGATTCAAAGAGAGTGAGATGCCAGCTCCTTTCATTCAGTCAGTAGCTTCAAACATTTCTGGTATATGAAAAACATGTTTTTCAATGGCAAAAATCAATGAATATTGTAAATGCACAAACAGTAATATCTCCACATTGCAAGGTGCAATTCTGAAATTTTTTGCTTTTTCCTGCTAATCCTAGCATGATAAAGAAGATTCAAAGAGAGTGAGATGCCAGCTCCTTTCATTCAGTCAGTAGCTTCAAACATTTCTGGTATATGAAAAACATGTTTTTCAATGGCAAAAATCAATGAATATTGTAAATGCACAAACAGTAATATCTCCACATTGCAAGGTGCAATTCTGAAATTTTTTGCTTTTTCCTGTTAATCCTAGCATGATAAAGAAGATTCAAAGAGAGTGAGATGCCAGCTCCTTTCATTCAGTCAGTAGCTTCAAACATTTCTGGTATATGAAAAACATGTTTTTCAATGGCAAAAATCAATGAATATTGTAAATGCACAAACAGTAATATCTCCACATTGCAAGGTGCAATTCTGAAATTTTTTGCTTTTTCCTGTTAATCCTAGCATGATAAAGAAGATTCAAAGAGAGTGAGATGCCAGCTCCTTTCATTCAGTCAGTAGCTTCAAACATTTCTGGTATATGAAAAACATGTTTTTCAATGGCAAAAATCAATGAATATTGTAAATGCACAAACAGTAATATCTCCACATTGCAAGGTGCAATTCTGAAATTTTTTGCTTTTTCCTGCTAATCCTAGCATGATAAAGAAGATTCAAAGAGTGAGATGCCAGCTCCTTTCATTCAGTCAGTAGCTTCAAACATTTCTGGTATATGAAAAACATGTTTTTCAATGGCAAAAATCAATGAATATTGTAAATGCACAAACAGTAATATCTCCACATTGCAAGGTGCAATTCTGAAATTTTTTGCATTTTCCTGCTAATCCTAGCATGATAAAGAAGATTCAAAGAGAGTGAGATGCCAGCTCCTTTCATTCAGTCAGTAGCTTCAAACATTTCTGGTATATGAAAAACATGTTTTTCAATGGCAAAAATCAATGAATATTGTAAATGCACAAACAGTAATATCTCCACATTGCCAGGTGCAATTCTGAAATTTTTTGCTTTTTCCTGTTAATCCTAGCATGATAAAGAAGATTCAAAGAGAGTGAGATGCCAGCTCCTTTCATTCAGTCAGTAGCTTCAAACATTTCTGGTATATGAAAAACATGTTTTTCAATGGCAAAAATCAATGAATATTGTAAATGCACAAACAGTAATATCTCCACATTGCAAGGTGCAATTCTGAAACTTTTGCTTTTTCCTGCTAATCCTAGCATGATAAAGAAGATTCAAAGAGAGTGAGATGCCAGCTCCTTTCATTCAGTCAGTAGCTTCAAACTTTTCTGGTATATGAAAAACATGTTTTTCAATGGCAAAAATCAATGAATATTGTAAATGCACAAACAGTAATATCTCCACATTGCAAGGTGCAATTCGGAAATTTTTTGCTTTTTCCTGCTAATCCTAGCATGATAAAGAAGATTCAAAGAGAGTGAGATGCCAGCTCCTTTCATTCAGTCAGTAGCTTCAAACATTTCTGGTATATGAATAACATGATGTTTTTCAATGGCAAAAATCAATGAATATTGTAAATGCACAAACAGTAATATCTCCACATTGCAAGGTGCAATTCTGAAATTTTTTGCTTTTTCCTGCTAATCCTAGCATGATAAAGAAGATTCAAAGAGAGTGAGATGCCAGCTCCTTTCATTCAGTCAGTAGCTTCAAACATTTCTGGACGTTTTTCAATGGCAAAAATCAATGAATATTGTAAATGCACAAACAGTAATATCTCCACATTGCAAGGTGCAATTCTGAAATTTTTTGCTTTTTCCTGTTAATCCTAGCATGATAAAGAAGATTCAAAGAGAGTGAGATGCCAGCTCCTTTCATTCAGTCAGTAGCTTCAAACATTTCTGGTATATGAAAAACATGTTTTTCAATGGCAAAAATCAATCAATATTGTAAATGCACAAACAGTAATATCTCCACATTGCAAGGTGCAATTCTGAAATTTTTTGCTTTTTCCTGTTAATCCTAGCATGATAAAGAAGATTCAAAGAGAGTGAGATGCCAGCTCCTTTCATTCAGTCAGTAGCTTCAAACATTTCTGGTATATGAAAAACATGTTTTTCCATGGCAAAAATCAATGAATATTGTAAATGCACAAACAGTAATATCTCCACATTGGAAGGTGCAATTCTGAAATTTTTTGCTTTTTCCTGCTAATCCTAGCATGATAAAGAAGATTCAAAGAGAGTGAGATGCCAGCTCCTTTCATTCAGTCAGTAGCTTCAAACATTTCTGGACGTTTTTCAATGGCAAAAATCAATGAATATTGTAAATGCACAAACAGTAATATCTCCACATTGCAAGGTGCAATTCTGAAAATTTTTGCTTTTTCCTGTTAATCCTAGCATGATAAAGAAGATTCAAAGAGAGTGAGATGCCAGCTCCTTTCATTCAGTCAGTAGCTTCAAACATTTCTGGTATATGAAAAACATGTTTTTCAATGGCAAAAATCAATGAATATTGTAAATGCACAAACAGTAATATCTCCACATTGCAAGGTGCAATTCTGAAATTTTTTGCTTTTTCCTGCTAATCCTAGCATGATAAAGAAGATTCAAAGAGAGTGAGATGCCAGCTCCTTTCATTCAGTCAGTAGCTTCAAACATTTCTGGTATATGAATAACATGATGTTTTTCAATGGCAAAAATCAATGAATATTGTAAATGCACAAACAGTAATATCTCCACATTGCAAGGTGCAATTCTGAAATTTTTTGCTTTTTCCTGTTAATCCTAGCATGATAAAGAAGATTCAAAGAGAGTGAGATGCCAGCTCCTTTCATTCAGTCAGTAGCTTCAAACATTTCTGGACGTTTTTCAATGGCAAAAATCAATGAATATTGTAAATGCACAAACAGTAATATCTCCACATTGCAAGGTGCAATTCTGAAATTTTTTGCTTTTTCCTGTTAATCCTAGCATGATAAAGAAGATTCAAAGAGAGTGAGATGCCAGCTCCTTTCATTCAGTCAGTAGCTTCAAACATTTCTGGTATATGAAAAACATGTTTTTCAATGGCAAAAATCAATGAATATTGTAAATGCACAAACAGTAATATCTCCACATTGCAAGGTGCAATTCTGAAATTTTTTGCTTTTTCCTGTTAATCCTAGCATGATAAAGAAGATTCAAAGAGAGTGAGATGCCAGCTCCTTTCATTCAGTCAGTAGCTTCAAACATTTCTGGTATATGAAAAACATGTTTTTCAATGGCAAAAATCAATGAATATTGTAAATGCACAAACAGTAATATCTCCACATTGCAAGGTGCAATTCTGAAATTTTTTGCTTTTTCCTGCTAATCCTAGCATGATAAAGAAGATTCAGAGAGTGAGATGCCAGCTCCTTTCATTCAGTCAGTAGCTTCAAACATTTCTGGTATATGAAAAACATGTTTTTCAATGGCAAAAATCAATGAATATTGTAAATGCACAAACAGTAATATCTCCACATTGCAAGGTGCAATTCTGAAATTTTTTGCTTTTTCCTGCTAATCCTAGCATGATAAAGAAGATTCAAAGAGAGTGAGATGCCAGCTCCTTTCATTCAGTCAGTAGCTTCAAACATTTCTGGATGTTTTTCAATGGCAAAAATCAATGAATATTGTAAATGCACAAACAGTAATATCTCCACATTGCAAGGTGCAATTCTGAAATTTTTTGCTTTTTCCTGTTAATCCTAGCATGATAAAGAAGATTCAAAGAGAGTGAGATGCCAGCTCCTTTCATTCAGTCAGTAGCTTCATACATTTCTGGTATATGAAAAACATGTTTTTCAATGGCAAAAATCAATGAATATTGTAAATGCACAAACAGTAATATCTCCACATTGCAAGGTGCAATTCTGAAATTTTTTGCTTTTTCCTGTTAATCCTAGCATGGTAAAGAAGATTCAAAGAGAGTGAGATGCCAGCTCCTTTCATTCAGTCAGTAGCTTCAAACATTTCTGGTATATGAAAAGCATGTTTTTCAATGGCAAAAATCAATGAATATTGTAAATGCACAAACAGTAATATCTCCACATTGCAAGGTGCAATTCTGAAATTTTTTGCTTTTTCCTGCTAATCCTAGCATAATAAAGAAGATTCAAAGAGAGTGAGATGCCAGCTCCTTTCATTCAGTCAGTAGCTTCAAACATTTCTGGTATATGAAAAACATGTTTTTCAATGGCAAAAATCAATGAATATTGTATATGCACAAACAGTAATATCTCCACATTGCAAGGTGCAATTCTGAAATTTTTTGCTTTTTCCTGCTAATCCTAGCATGATAAAGAACATTCAAAGAGAGTGAGATGCCAGCTCCTTTCATTCAGTCAGTAGCTTCAAACATTTCTGGTATATGAAAAACATGTTTTTCAATGGCAAAAATCAATGAATATTGTAAATGCACAAACAGTAATATCTCCACATTGCAAGGTGCAATTCTGAAATTTTTAGCTTTTTCCTGTTAATCCTAGCATGATAAAGAAGATTCAAAGAGAGTGAGATGCCAGCTCCTTTCATTCAGTCAGTAGCTTCAAACATTTCTGGACGTTTTTCAATGGCAAAAATCAATGAATATTGTAAATGCACAAAC